>NC_143012.1:33663517-33962530 GCF_055824585.1 Amblyomma mixtum | reverse complement strand
TTGAATGTTAGGACGTTTGTAGTTATCAAACAACTTTATTTTTCTATTAATTGTTTTGGCCAAAGTTTGCAGTTCCGCAACAAGTAGCTCACCGCCCCATGATGCTTTGAGCGCCCATGGTGGCTGAAGTGGTCTCGAGGGTCGCCATGCAAACTCCCATAGACGGGCTGCCAGCTTTTCCCTCTAGGTAATAGTAAAGAAACTCTATGCAACTGTATGTGCAGTAAGATATGGAGAAGGTTGGTTTATTGGTTTATTGAGGTTTAACGTCCCAAAGTAACTCAGGCTCTGAGAGGCGCCGTAGTGAAGGGGCTCCGGAAATTTCGACCACCTGAGGCTCTTTAACGTGCACTGACATCGCACAGTACACGGACCTCTAGAATTTCGCCTCCATCGAAAATTCGACCGCGGCGGCCGAGATTCAGATCCGCGTCTTTCGGGTCAGCAGCCGAGCACCATAACCACTGAGCCACCGCGGCGGGAGATGTGGAGAAGGGGGCGTAAGAAGACGACAGATGTGTCGTTTAAATCGCGGTTACATGAGTGCGACTGAAGTCGATTCCAGTCCACTTTTAAAGGAAAGGTTGGGAAAAACGTCTAGCAAAACCTGCTCTTTCTCTCAAAAATTCGGCTCAAGATGCATTCTGTCGCATTCATTCATGTAAACGTGGCTTTAGACCCAAGTACGGATGACATCCGTGCTCTTCTCATCCACCCCACTGCACCTGCAGCCGGAATGCCAAGTGCTGCACTGCACTAAATGGCGTACTTGTTAACCACTCATCGTAAGCGTGACCTCATTCTTTGGAAGACATAGCTCTCGCAGTTGCTGAGGCGACGGGTGTTTTCTCGCATTCTGACTGTGGCTGTACGAGCTTGGATTTTGTAAATCTGTATGCCTAAAAGACTCTGCGAAAACTTGAAACTAGAATTGAGCTCGCGGTGGAATGCATACGAGGTCTGTTAGAAAAGTATCCGACTTTATTTTTTTTTTTTGCGAACATCTGATGGATATGAAACAAGCGCGCTTACAGCAGCCGACCTTGAACCCTCGTGCGCATGCACGAATTTTTTCCCGCCTGCCGATAGCGTCAGTCGCTGGGAAGCAGCGTTTTGAGTGAGGGAGTGCGCAGTGCTCTCGTCGGTTTTTTGTTGCAAGGAAAACGGCGGAGTGAGAGGAGCAGTGCTACTACCTCAAATTTTGCCAGAAAACTTGGCGATAGCCAAGTGGAAAACCATTCGAAATGTTCAGACGGCTTTCGGTGATGATGCTATGAGCACCACACAGATTAAGCAGTGGTGCAACTGGTTTAAAGACAGCCGCACATCCGTGGAGAGAGAGCACGCTCCGGTCGGCCATCAACATGCCGAAATGACCCAGGTAATTGCCGAAGTGAACGCTGTGGTGATGCGGGGACTGTTGTGTGACTATCCGAAAAATTGCGGGAGAGGTGGACATCAGCAATTTTTCTGCACATTCCATTATTACCGAAGATTTGGCCATAGAGAAAGTGGCAGCGAAATTCGTGCCGAAGCTGCTGGACGGTGGAGAAAAAGCAGCTTCGTGTTGAAGTCTCACAGGAGATGCTGGATTCCCACAAACAGTTACCCTGACTTCACCGACGCCGTAATCACTAGTGACGAGTCTTGGGTGTACGGGTACGACCCAGAAAAATCCCAGTCGTCACAGAGGACGCATTCCACGTCACCAAGACCAAAGAAGGCCCGCCAAGTGCGCAGCAATGTCAAAGTGATGCTGACTGCTTTTTTGACTCCCTCTGTGTGGCACACCACGAGTACGCAACTCATAGGGTCAAAGAATAACTAAATAGTACTACAGGGATGTCCTCCATCGCCTACGTGGTGCTGTGCGGCGCAAGAGACAGGAATTGAGGTCAACAAGAAATTGGCGCATACCTCGCGGCATTTGCTCCTGCACATTCCTCTCATTTGATTCAGACTTTTCTGGCGAAAAACCAGACTCCTGTTCAACAGGCTCCTTACTCTCCTGATATGTCCCCCTTCGACTTCTGGCTGTTTCCTAAAATGAAGAGGCCATTGAAAGGAGCACCATTTCAGAAAAGAAAGGACATTATGGCTGCAACGACAGCAGAGCTAAATTCCATTCCGAAAAGGGCCTTTTCGGAATACTTCCGACAATGGCAGCACCGCTGGGAGATGTATGTGGGAGCCCCAAGGAGACTACTTTGAAGGGTTATTAGGTTTCCAACGCTCCAGTTATGCCAGTTTTTTTTTTTTCGGCCAAAGGTCGGATACTTTTTCTAACAGACCTCGTATTTGCGCTTAAAGGTTTGGAATCCCGGGTATTAGTGAAGGAATTAAAGTCTGTCATGGACGTTTTTGGCTTCATTTTTAGCTTGAAAGCACTACTTCGCAAGATTTAAGCTGCTTATCGAGTTTCTGTGAAGCTTGACCTTGATGGTGACCTAGACTTATGTACAACTAAAGTATAAATAAATATTGCCGCGACTCGATGTCGAACCCGCGGCGGTGCGAACAGACTAGCTTCTCTGGCCCCTGCACGAGATCACCATGCTATCGCCGCAGCCGATCACACCTCGTCTTAGACTGCGAAGCACTCTCGCGGTGTGCACTGCACACCATCGTCTTCTTCAACTTCCATCTGCGGTGTGAACAGATCAGAGTAGCTTAACCTCGATCAGAGCTTAAACTGAGTCTAATATCGGCGCAGACGTGCCGACGACCCATAAAAACAAAACCATGAGCCAAGCAGGCTAAACACTTGCTTTCGCGTGTCTACTCGGTTTAACTGCGTTAAAACACTACCAGTCTCTTAGTATTCGCTTTAAAACAAAATACTTGACGCGGCTTTTAAACGTAGCAGGGGAGGAATAATACGATAGGGAAAGTAAACATATAAAAAAAGTCAATGTAGACTTGGGATGTTGTTGTTAGTGGCTGTTTATTGGTAATAAGAAAATTAAAAATAAAATGAAGGAACAGATGTTGCTAGCCGCGCATCTGCCATTGAAGCCTGAAGCACATGAGCTGCGGCCAGCGGAATAAAATGAGACGGAGAGGACAGGGAGAAAGAAAGAAAGGGGGGAGGGATAGAAGAAAGGATAGCCCCTTCTGTTTTTCTGAGATCGCCTTTTGCGGGAACAACTATGGCGCATTTTTTTCTTCATCTATTTTTCGTTTCGGATCTAGGGGAGCTGGATTAGCTCAAGCTTGCGCGATGTGACCTTACCCGCAATCAGGGCTTCAGAGGCAGCACGGGTTTGAGAGCGTGCCACATGAGTGGGTTTTCGATTACAAACATTTGGACGGGCGCGGAGATAACTGTGGTCTGAGATAGCTCGCCTCATCAGTTTCAATTACAGCCAGGTTCCGATTAAAATCGGCTCCCGGCAGTGGCTAATTATTAGGCCCCGTCAGCTTGAGCAAAGCCTCTGGGGTGCGCGTGCTTCGAACGGACAGCGACCTGATTGGGAGCAGCCGCGTGGAATGCCATCCCAATTGGTTCTCTAGTTTGGCTGATTCGAGCCGTGACCTTGCCATTCCGATGTGGGATGAGGATTGCTTCCCTAATTTACGCCTGACCTAATACACATCACGCTTCGCTCCGAACGACTCGGTCGCGTGTTTCGTACAAACTAAATCTCAGTCAATAAAGTCGTTTTGCTGATATAAATTCACTCGAAGTAGCTATACTTCTGCCTCGTTTTTTTTTTTTACTTTTTGAGAGCAGCGACCGAAAAAATTGACGGGAACACCTAATTACCCTGTGTTCGCGGTGTCGTAACATTAGAAGCCGTTGACGCCGTTACCAAACGTGGTATCACGTCCGGTCTGGTGACGTCACTTTCCTTGCAGCCAATGGGAATTATCCTCCTCCTGTGACGTCACTTTAGTGCAGCCAATGGGAATTATCCCTTCCTGCGACGTCACTATCTTGCAGCCAGTGCGAATTATCCCTCCTGTGACGTCACCTTCCTCCAGCCAAAGGGAATTATCGGATCTCGTGACGTTCCTTGCTTTAAGTGAGCCGGCGAATTTTATGACCGACGACACGTTTTTCTCTCGGGCAGCAGAGGACCAGCCCCACTGAGTTTCATCGTCTCTCACATGATACACTTGCTGTTGTAGATGAAGAGTCGCGTTTGCTCTTTCTATTTTGGGACAGAGAGCTCTGCATAATTTACAAAAAGAAATGTGACTGCAATACTGAGTTCAGAAATCAGTCTAAACCACCGGCACTGTGAGGCCCCCTCACAACGCTTTCAACACTGCATGAGGTCACGAGCTCGAATTTCGACCTTGATGGCCGCGTTTTCCGTCAAGGTGCAGTGCCGAAACGCCAGTGCGCTGGACGATGCCAGTGCAATTTGAAGACCTTGGGGGGTCGAAATTCAGTAGCAGCACTTCACTGCGGCGTCGTTTTGTAGGCCACGTACAGGGTCCGTCAGAAGTTCCCAGGCCACATGGTCCGCTTTTCATCGGTATATCCTGGCACTTAAGATTCCGATAGAGCTATCGAGGTTCTCAGATGGTAGAACGATCCCTTCTTCTATTCTCTACAGATATTTTGAGCTTCAAGGGTATCTCAACAGCCCGACTAAGCTGCTTAAAAGCAAACCCTGTGGCCTTGGAACTTTTGACGGACCCTGTACATCTATATATACGTTAAATCCCGGATATCGGTACCCCAAGTGCAACACATATTATAGGCCCAATATTGGGAAACGGATGGCTTCACTGTGATCCAGTGTATGACCCTCGTATGCCAATGCATTTCCAAAAAATTCAGGGGGCACTTTGGCTCTCCGAAGTGCTGCAAGGCGAAAGCCTTTCCTGCCGCACTGTTTGGCTTTGACTGCGAGACTGTTCGTGATGTACTAGTGCTTTATTTGACTACACATTACAAGTACACACTTTGACTGCCCCACTTTGACTGCTTCCTTTAGCACGACTCTCTCTCTTCTTTGGCGAGTTGGGTTGTATCCATGGCTCTGTTCGCCGTAATGAGGTATGTAATGGGGTCACCCACGGACGCCTTACGCCCCCTCTCGGAGCGGACGACAACTATTTTATTAGTTGTCGTCTGCTCCAAAAGGGGGCGTCAGGCATCCGTGGGTGACCTCATTACTGCGAATCCGCGCACACTGACGTCATAACCATTTCGACCAACCGAAAAGCGTGACACCTCTGCTGAGAACCTTATGTCGGCAACGATGAGTCATTAAAGGCTTTCACCTTAATATTGGAAATGGATAGCTTCTCTGTGATCCATCGTATGACCGGCTTTTTTCAATACATTTCCAATCTAGAGCCGATTAGCTGCGCTGCTGGCGACAAAACTACATCGAGTCAGACGGACGTGGAGACACGATTTCGCTTCATCGGCAGACAGTTCAGGTTCCGTCTCATGCAAAAGCTGCCTCAGCTGTTTACCAGCCGAGCGTAAGGTTGCACGTGGCGAGCCTGGTACGAGTCTGCAGCGGCGCGCCCTCCTACAGGTGCAAGGTCAAGGCGGAAGGCCAAGATAGGGCCGTTCACACTAGCGCATCGCGGCCGCGCCCATTCCGTCGCGAGTGCCTGGGCGACGCACCGTCCTCTTCTTCTCTCCCTTATAATTCTTACAGCGGGGAGCCGAACGTTTACACGTAAATCAGTAGGCTCATTTCGGTCGTTGCATTCGTCTGGGGCGACGGGGGACCGCTGATTTTCAGCACCCTTGGGCTGCTAACCAGCCAAGCGTCAAACGAGTGCGCGCCGGTCCCTGAATAGACAAATGCGTGCAGCGTTTTCCGAACGTATGTAAGCTGTTCGGTTCCGGTGTAGCGGGTGAACCAGTTGTACATGCCTCGCATTCTTTCTAATGTCTGGCAGTTTCTGAGCATATTGTTGAGGCTAACCCCCCCCCCCTCCCCCTCTTCACCTCGGCGAGCCACCTTGACTGGCTAAAAAGGTCGTGATAAAGGCGTAAGAAAGGACAATAGAGGTAATGGGACTCATCAATAAAATCTAATAACTTCTGCCTCGTTGCTACAGTGTATCTTAATACTAAGTGCAAATGCCCAGCTTGGAGATCGAATCCGTGATTTTCGCACCGGCCTTAGACTAGAGCTGCGCTGCTGTGCATGCATAGGTAACGTGTTAAAGGCCGCACTGCTCTGACGGAGCTATGCAGAGTTTAGAGACTGCAGGTGCTGTGGCTTGCTCAGTCGCAGTGTCCACATATTGAGGAACTCGCTTCTGTTGAGCTCAGGGTCGCGAGTGCGATACCCGGCCGCGATGTGTCCATTTCCAAACAAAGGCCTAATGCAGTACAGGCGTTCTTATATTCTTGGCCTTCCGTGCGCGTTGAAGAGTTACCAAGTTGCACGAAATTGCTGCCCTCAGCTCTCCACTGCATTGACTTTTAAAACCGAGTTGCAGCTATATTTGCTTTTACGTAAATATCCGCGAAATTAACACTAAGCGATTCTATGAATACCAGGGGTCGTTATAGATTTCGCGGAGCTCTAGGCGTTAGCAACGATCCACAGCTCCCGGCTTCACTGCATCCAAGTTCCGCAGCGCTGCATCCTTCGATCGGGAGACCGCGGCAGCAGCAGCAGCAGCAGCAGCAGCAGCAACGGCGCGCCTCCCAATCTTCCCGTGTTACGCCCATTAAATCGGCGCATTCATCTTTCGTAACTGAGGCGACCGGAGCGCCGTCTCTCGGCCATGCCACGCGCTCGCGTTGGAGACGGAAGTATCGCATTTTCTCGCCCGTGCAGGAGAGGAAGAACGGGAGGGCGCCCGTGCGCCTCTCACTGCATCTCTTGCGCGTGCTGGCTGCTTCACTTGCCCGAGATGCACGCGAGATAAGGGACGGCGTCGAAGTGCTTCTGATCACCGCCGATTGCCTTCATCTCAGCAATCAGCTTGTTTGCGCGCGAGCGCGGGTATCATGCCGCCAAGATTCTACCAGCCGATGAGCGTTCTTCGGTTACGCAACGGGCGCCCTAGGCCGTTCCCGGCAGGTGTTTATAATGGCAGGCTCTTTCTCGAATTGAGCGCCGTAAATCAGGGCGGCGCTATCGCGGCGTTGACGTAATCTGCGCGCGACGAAGATGAGAGCGGAGATAACAAGTGCGGGATTTAATACAGCCGATCCTCGTTATAACGAAACGGTTTATGACGAAGTGATGGATATAACGAAGGAAGGACGATTCCCCTCGGAAGTTCGGTTAAAACGGGTTGTAACGAAAGTTACGCCTATAACGAAGTAATCACCGGGCCCTTAAACTGTGTTGTAACGAGGTGCAGTTGTAGGTGTTTTTCTAAGCTGCAAGAAAAAAAAAAAACGCTGGCAGAGGCAATGAAAATAGGGTGTCCGTTGACATGGGGTGAATGTTCATATAACGGAATTGGTTTGGTTGGTTTCGTTTACGGGGATTTAACGTCCCCAAAACGACTCAGGCTGTGAGGGACGCCGTAGTGAAGGGCTCCCCGAAATTTCGACCACCTGGGGTTCTTTAACGTGCACTGACATCGCACAGTACATGAGCCTCTAGAATTTCGCCTTCATCGAAATTCAGCCGCCGCAGCCGGGATCGAACCTGCGTCTTTCGGGTCATAAGGCGAACTGAAGAGCCATACCTTGTAGGAATGGATTAAAAATTAAGTTTTTTTTTTATTAGTTGTCCATTGCAACGGCGCATTTACTCGAAGCATCTGGGCTGGTATGAACAGCCTTTGTCAAAAGAATAGAGGCCGATGGAGCTACCGCTGGTTGATGCTGTGGGATTTCTTACGCGTCTGCTGCGTTGCAAGTCCTCTTGAATGTGCAAGCTGCTCTCGCCGTAGTTAGCACTTCCACAGATGTTATAGGAGGCGTATTTCCCGAAATGGTCTTGCCTCTACACTTTGCTACCATATGGACGGATGTTAGCTTGACCGTAGGCGGCAGCAGTGAGCAGCTGTGCTCTGTTTAAACGTGACTAAGAACTGTCCTGGGTAAGGAGAGAATATCTTCCCGAACACACTCGAACATAGCTGCATCCTCCGCATTTGACTGCGATCCTACTCGGACGAACAGGCCAGAGAGTTTCCTGGACCTAAAATGTCCCTCCTGGGAGTGGTTTACTGATATTCTGTTCAATAATGTTATTCATCTTCCTCCTTCGCCTTCGCTAACAAACTAGTAGCGTACAATGGACATATGCGCAATACAGCTGGCCTGTGCGCCCACGGAGATTAATGAAAAGCGCTGATGGAAAACGAAACATTGCATAACTGCGCGGCAGTGATTTCGCCAGCATAAACCGCTTATATAAAACGAAAGGAGGAAACATCACAAAAGAAAGCATCGAAGAGCTCCATTCATAAACCCTGCAGTCGGATGTAAGCTACCAAATTTAAGAGCTTCCTGACAGTCCATTAATTAGCAGGTTACTTTGCCGCCCCTTTTGTCGTCATTAGGCTCTTAGAAGCAACACCGTTCATTTCTCTTGTCGTTCTCCACTGACGTCTTCCTCGGTATTTGCGCGACGCTAATATTGCCTCCTAACCTTGTGAAACGCCGTCCGACAAAACGTCACTCCAACCTCAGGGTTTTGTCCGCCGTATTTCGACGTGCGTCGCCTTCAGAGAACGTTGCAGGTCACGACCATTGCAAAAACGCAATCAGTGCCCGGCGATGCACCTCCTCCCCCCCCCCCCCCCCCCCCCTGCCCCCTGTGAGCACTGGTTGGTTGCTTTGTTTTTTTTTTTTTGTTTCTTGTTTGCTTTGGTGTTCTCACTGCGGCGTTCCCTTCTGTCTCCATTTTGTTCGCTGACCGATGGCATTTCTGCCGGAGCTTAAAACGTCATAAACTTTGGAAGCCTGCAGCGGCAGCAGCGGGGTGGCGTGGTCAGCTTATTATACGGCCCCAGTGGCGCGGCAGAGTCGGGGCGTGTCCCGAGGAAACCTGCCTCCTGCGCTTCGGGGAAGCGCACTGCGGCGGGATTTGGAGGAAAGTTCAATTTGGACGGACCACCGCGGCTCCAACGAAACGAGGCCTCTTTGTTTCGTTTTCGGACGGCTAGACGAAAATAAAGAGAAAGAAAAAAAATGGCGAAGCTGGATTAAGGCCTGCTTATACCGGGCACCGTCGCCTGAGTAAAGATGAGGGGGCGAAATTGCATTGCGGGATGGCGGGAGAGAAATGAAACAAACAAACAACAAACAAAGCAAACAAACAAACAAGCAAACAAACAAACAAACAAACAAACAAACAAACAAACAAACAGAAATAAAGAACACGAAAGGAGGCATGGATGTGAAGTCTGCTAGGTCTGTGTGCGTTCAGTGTTCGGGTTTCGAATTTGGACGACGTGATGAAAGTAAACAACTACAAAAAAAATTTAAAACGGGAAACATGAAAGTAAGTTTCGTTGCACCGCCTACTTAAGGAAAAAAACTGCCCAACCGCGATCAAATATCGCTGACGAACAAAAAAAAAAAGACTCCCTCTCTGTCAAATGTGGCCATATAGTATATACGATTGTGAGCAGAAACCATGGAAGGGTATTATACGTTTTCCCGGAATCACCCAGAATGGAAACACCACGGTGAAAGCCACGGTGAGGCTGAAAGTGAGGTCCTGGCGGTGCGTTTTCACGCCATTTTCTTTTTTGTTGTTGTTTTTTATTTCTTGTCCGCCGACAAACACCGTGTTTACGACCGAAGAAGAATGTGCCTCGGGCCTTTGAAGTATAGCGTTGAAAACGAAAACCTTCTCCCCCCTTGTTCTCAGATCTCTGCTTCGGAAAATCCTTCTATTCTTTCTTTTTCTTTTTTTTCGCGATACAAACGCTGCGAAAGCAAAATAAGGGCAGCAGGAAATAAAGCACCCCCGCCCCCCCCCCCCCCCCCCCTCCCTACATTTCAGAGCAAAGGAATCGGATGAGCTTTCTGCACGTCGAATCTTACTTTGTTTTTCTTTATCCGCGCGGATATAAGCTGTCCGTTTCTTTCCAACCCCTTGAACGCAGACCTTGTTTTTGGCTCTATACTTTACAGATATTTGCATGGCTTTAAAATTTGTACGTTTTTCTTCCGACTCACAGGAGCTCATCCCTTCTACTTCAAAGCAGCGCCTTTATTCTTTCCTGTTGCCTCTTTTTTTTTCGTGTTATTGTCTTTCTTGTGAAAGTTCTCTATGTGTGTGTTTCTCATATATATGTAGGCTACCTTTCCGTTTCGTTTCGTCGCGGGTTTTGTTTTTTTATTATTATGCTGTATTTTTCTCCCCTCATACCCGAGCTGGCTGAGCGAGATAAGTATTGACGGCGGGTGCTTTCCAGCGAAGGTTGAAGGGCTTTTTTCCGTATAAATGGAAAGCAGCTCACCATGTATCACGCTTCCTTTCCCCTGAAATATGTGGCTTCACTGCAGGGGGCGAAGTCGAAAACATGATGCGGGAGGAACTTTGTTTTTGTGTTTTTTTTTCTGCTCACTGTTGACTGACTGGCTTGACGACGTGCGCGAGGCAGCTATGGCGCTCGCTAAAGGTGACGTAGCATGATTTATGAACTGGTGTACGCATATACGAAGAGGGCCCGGATTTGTTTGGGATCTGGGCGCAGGTTTTTTCGCTCCCGAAATGGTAAAATGGCTGGAGATGCTGATCCGGTGGACACACAGGAGCTGGAGCTGCTTTCGTCGAGCTCTGGTTTTCAGTGTTATGTGTGGTGTAGCTGAATCTTACTTATGCTGGGGCAGGGGCATACTCAGGGGAGCGTGTTTTGTTCACAGATGATTGGATAGCCTTGTATAGCTTGCTAGGAGCATTAAAAGTTCTGGTCATGAGAGCATTCCCAGTCGAAAAACACAGCAGAAAAGTTTCTGTCGTTACACAACGATTATCTGTAATGTTTTTGACCAAGAACTTGCACTAACAGCAGAAATATGTGTAGTTTCTACAGAAACGTACTACAGAACTGGAAATTGCAGGAAACTATTGCAACAGAAATCACAGTACTAAAGAAAAATACTACAAAACAATAGAAAAATCGGTCGTTACGACTAAACCACAAAATATTTTATCGCGCTTTCGACACGGTTAGGTCGTTTTTTTTTTTCGAGTGAGAACATTGCGCTCACGATGAACTGCTCCGCAACTTTATGACATGATACTCACGAGCGCATTTGGATGAGATATCAGAAAACTCAAGAACGAAGCTATCTCAATACAATTGTCTTTGTCTTGAAATACTCCCCCAGTTTTCTTTTAGAGGCAATGATCTCTTATTCTAGCTTTTACTTCATTTTCCATTGATTCTGAAGGTTGAACAAGAATGTAAATGTCGCCGCTGGTGCAGTCAGTTGTCTCTCGCGTAGAGCTTGAAAGTTATGACGATTACCCCAAATATTGGGCTTTAAGTTACGAAAGAAATTGCCTGGACAGCTTAGCAGGTAACTGTCTCGATATTTGAAGTTGTGTCATCTTTTAGGAAGCAGCACGAGATATATTTTCTCCTCGGCGAAAAAAGAAACAAGAGCATAAGGATTTTTACCGTTGTGTTATATAATTGAGCGCTTAGATAGAAGACACCAAATACATAACATCTGGAATACAAGTAAATGTAACTGAAGGCCAAGTGAAATCACTACTTGGTACTGAATGGTGTGCTTATAATTTTGACCAAGGGAAATCGTGCGGTTACTGTAATATTTTAAAAGTTGTTCTGCTGCCTATATTTGAATTCATCACCAAAACGAATAATAATGGTTTGCGGTGTCTATCCTCTCTGAAGACTCGAATGAGTCTGCCGGGTCATTACTCTGCGTTTTAAGAGACCAAGCCGTCCCTTGTATTTTCCTTACGCACTTGAACGCAACCTAAACCCAAGCACTGAAGTGCAGGCCAAACGCTGATAGCATCGGGGAACGGGCCAGGTTTCAGTGCGGGAACCAGTCCGCTCCCTACGAAGGCACCAAGGTTTCACCGACATCGCGCTAAAAGCTACCAGCTTTACACTACTAGCATTGGAGCGCCGGTATCGCGTTTTAGTGCATTATGGCCGGTACATGAGCCAGTCACTATGTCTAAATTTT
This sequence comes from Amblyomma mixtum, assembly GCF_055824585.1. Classification (NCBI taxonomy): domain Eukaryota; kingdom Metazoa; phylum Arthropoda; class Arachnida; order Ixodida; family Ixodidae; genus Amblyomma; species Amblyomma mixtum. The sequence goes on along the minus strand of NC_143012.1, from coordinate 33,950,457 downwards.
TGCAGAACTCGAGTTTCGAGCTGAAAAAAAAAATCGGGGAATATTTAATAAGCAAGAATTGTAATTAGTTTCGTCGGAACAACTACAAGTTCATTGCATACTCTTAAAATCCCCCCGGTTCTGTTTACCGCATCGCGCCGGTGCTTTCCAGCCACTCCGCTGTCGAGTCGACGACGCAGAAAGCAGAAATGTCAAAGCAAGGAGGCAGTGTTTACACTGAGCCCATGTTTTCGACGCCCTGTACCGTATACGTACTCTATTTTTGTTCCGAGAGCAGAAAATCCTCTCTGCGGAGAAGATGCACACGAGGAACAGAGTGGATGACAAAGCGCGGGTCCCTCGTCGCTCGAAAATAATCCGCAAGACAGAGGCAAAGCGACCAAGCGAACAAACAACAAAACGAGGTAAAGCGGAGACTCCGGCGTTGGCCAACTGTTGTCGTCGCTTCGCGACACATATATCGTATTGCTGGTAGGCGTCCTCTTTGTTTACGGAAAAAAAGGGGAACGCGGCTCCCGCCGCGGCGAGGAAAGGGGACACCGGGGATAAGATGGTGGAGAGAGGGAAAGTAATTGGGCGGGCGCGAAACAAGACAAATGGTATTTCGCGTCGCAGGCAGCGAGAGACGACGCTCCCCGCCCAGTCGGCGCCAATCAGAGGGCGTTTTCTGCGTGGGGCGTTGGCAACAGTGGTGGAACATTTGTCTCGGTTCCCGCGCTAGTAGCGGTGGGGACAAAAGGACAAGTAATGAGAGGCACGGGAAATAGGGATAGAGGCAGAAAAGGGTAGAGGACTGAGGTTATGCGGGGAGTGGGGACGGCTTCTAGAGCCTGAAAACATCGGCACGACACGCTGTGGGGGGGGACCAAGTTGAAACAAAAGCGAGGTCGACGCGAGTCAGTCCAAAGGGAGAGGGTGACGGGAGAAATTGCCGGCGCGAAGCTTCGCGGCTTCCTTTCTTCCCTAAAGCTTCGGCAAGAACGCGGGGAAAGAATGTTTCGAGGCGCGCGTTTTCTCACTTTTTCCACTATAACTATGGGGAAAGTAATTCTGCTTCTACGCAGACACCCAGGACGGGTGGGTAGGGATGAGTTCCTTTGTTCCTTCCCGAATAAGGGAGGCTTGCGCAGGTCCGCTGCTAAAGGAAACCTCCAGTTTTTCGTGACTGAATCCTTTCCCGTTTTCCTCTTCTTTTTCAATGAAGAAAAAAAAACGGAACTCTCAAAGTTGAGAGATTGGGAAGCAGACGGTGTGCTTGTATTCATATTTTGGCACTTCACACTTCTACATTGCCTCAGCGCCAGAGTTTCTGTAGCTGCTCTATTTGCCACTACTAGCCTATCCCAGATACCGGGAAGTCCGTTTCCTTTCCCTTTGTCGTTTCTACGTCCTTCTATGGTGTCAGGAAAACAAGAAAACCATGGTTCTAGTCTTGTACGTAGTTGTAGTAAACCTTATACGTATATGGTCCGGTTCCGGCGCCACGGCATTCCTAGGGCTCTTTGGTGTGCTGTAATCCATAGATTCCGATAGGTAGGGAAGCGCTTCCTAGTTTCCGCTATTCCAGTCCGTTTTCCTTCTTCGTTACCGTCGCGGCCACCCTTTCCCTATGCTTTCTTCCCTATTTCCTTAAGGGAGTTACGTACGGTTCGTTATCCTCCGGCTGTCTAGACCCTCCGCCTTATACGTCGCGGCACCGACCCTCTAGACAGAAGTGTATTCTTTTGTTGGTTCTGCCGTGAACTGCTTCCCGTTTCTTCTTTCAGCATTTATTCCGCTGTGTCTCCGCCTCCTTTCTATTTTTGCTCATGCGTCCCCGACTTTGACAGTTTGCCCTTGTTTGCCGTTCGCTCTCTTTTCCGCTCTCCTAATTGCTTCCGGGCTGGAGAATAGAACGAAGAACCTGAGATTGTTTTTCGTTTTTGGTTTCAGATTCTTCCCTTTTCTGACATCTTCGGCCGAAGCAGAATGAATGCCTATAGTGCTTGTTTTTTTCTTTGTAATTCTTGAACAAAAATGTAAGGCCTAAAACACGTAAAAATAAATGCGCAGTGTGGGTGTTACGTAGAAGTAAAAAAGCACATGCATTGCATTATCACGTCGCAGATGCAGCAGTGGCTGTCGCTTCGCATGCAGAAGCGCTGCGGGCATTGGCGTAGCGAGGAGTATTTTAAATGTGCCGATAGAAAGGGAAGGGGACGTCAGTCGTGTTCACTTCAAATCTGCCGCCGAAGATTATCTATATCCGAAATAATACCATTCTGTCAGCCCACCCGTCATGTAATGTTAAACAAGCAAATAAATAAACTGCGTTAATAAACTTTCGCTCTCCACTACTCTGTATGGTCCTGGTGCTTTGTCGGGGTATTGACGACCAATTTCAGCGTACTTCATCAAGTGGGTGCTGGAAACGAAGATTTCAAAGAAACGAAGCACGTACAGCCGGCGAGATCTTTAGCTGGCGTGTGTGAAGGGCGCGTCTTCCGTGCTCCTGCAGCTTATGACGGAGCAAACTTGCGAAAATATCAAATTTAAGCACAGGCTCACTAAGCCTGTGCTTAATATTGAACTTTCCGCAAGTTTCCTTCATCTCAAAGCGCAGGAGCACAGAAAAATCGGCTGTCGCGCACGCCAGCTAAAGATTTGGCCGGCTGTACAAGAAGGGTAGTGGGTTCCTTCGTTTCTTTGCCGTTGCAGATTTGAGTAACCAGTGACGCAATTCTGCCGGTATTGAGAAAAAATAAGGCAGAACGCGCGTGATGCGGACCGTATTTTTTCACTAATCATCGCTAATCATGGCTGCATCTGTGCAAGTCTTTCATCGACTTCGTCATGAGGTGGTTCAGCTATAGACTTTTCAAGGCTGCGTCGAGAGTTTTTTTTGGCAATGTTAGGTTTCCGCGTTTATCTTCTGAGGAAAGAGACAGCTTGAATCGAGTGGAAAAATAATACGTATAATGCAACAAGGACGACAGCGTCTAGCCTCTCACTTGTGCTAACCTTTAGCTTTAATTAGACTGAGCTCTCGGGAAGCCAAAAAAAAAAGTGTCAGTGTTCTAAAGCAAATAAATCGAGTAGATGTGCGAAAGCATGTGCTTAGCCCGGTTGGCTCATGGTTTTGAATTGCTGGGTCGTCGGCATGTCTGACGACGATATTAGTTCGATATTAGGGTTAACTGATGAAGACGGCGATATAGTAGTATATAGTAGTACTAGTTGAACAAGACAACGATCTGCAATGCACTGAGTGAGCGTGGCAGTTGAACAGGAGACATGACCGGCTGTGGCGATAGCTAGTGCTATTGTGCAGTGGCCAGCGAAGCTCATCTGTTTTCGCCGCCGCGGGTTCGAATCCCAGTCGCGGCAATATTAAGGCGAAAGCCTTTAATGGCTCATACTGTCGTCCATTAGCAGGGGGTGTCACACCTTTGGCAGCGTTTAACTCGTGTCAACTCGGGAACTGAGAAAGATAGGAGAAAACGAATGCTTGCTTTAGATAGAGGAGGAAAAAATGAACCTAGAAGCCAAGTCTGATGACTGTAGATTAATTAGCTAATTAATTGTAGTCAAAAATGTCGAAATTGCGTCGAAATAGCGCGCACGTCGGTATAACCACGGTGACGTCACATCCACCGGAAGTCGTCACGGCATAGTGAATATTGTCACAGAATGGTCGGAAAAACGTCGGATTTGTGTCAAATTAGATAGAAAAATTGTATAATTAAGCGTAATTAACACTTAAAATCCGCGAAAGATGTGTAATTTGGGTGTCGATATAGCCACGGGAACGGTGAGACGCCACATCCACCGGAAGTCGTCACGGCATAGTGTTCTCCGCTTTCGCCTCTCAACAGTTTAGTTGCCAAAGTGTCCTCGAAATTTTTAATTTATGGTTCGCCCAAGGTCAGTCTCAACGTCAAGCTTCACACAGTTTCGCTGAGCCGGTTAGGCCTAGTGAAGTAATGCTTTCTCACTAAACAAGCGTTCATAGAAGAAAGCAGAGGCTAGCAGGACGGCTAGCTTTGATGATACGCTGGGGTCACGTCTTATGTTTGCGAGCGCCAGAACCTTCAAGATCGGGCTCGCGAAACGTCTTTGTTCTCGAATGACTATTCAAACAAGTTCCGCTCTCAGATTTTTGCTTTATTTAGCCTTGTATTTGTTACCCATGCTCCTTTCTTATCGGACACCGCTCCTAATGTACCCTGTGTACACAGCAGAACATCTTGAAAGCTCTTGCACGGTTGAAATGATAGCATCGTGCCGTGGTTTTTGCTTTTAAGCTCCTGAGAGTGTTTCTCGTTTGGTGCAAATACACACGATCCTTCTTCGATATCGCATGCGGCGATCGTAATGCACCGTCCGGGACTCCCGCTCCCTACGAAGAGATCGAAGGTAAAGTTCCTATTATGCGAAGAACAAAGAAAAACTAAACACTGCGTACTCAGGACAGCAAACTAGAATCAAAGAGCCGAAGGTAATCTGTGCCGGAAGGGGAGTTTTCAAGACACTCGCTGTTCTTATCACGCCATAGACCACCGAACAAAGCTGCACGCCGACTAGCGTTTGTCTTTGTTGAATGCAGATAAGGTGCGCCTTATCTTAAGTTGCGGATGATTTGCACGAGAGCGCGTATCGGTTCCGAGCTGGGCATATTAATTTGGGACTGCTTTGAAGTGGAGACAACTTCTTTGCTAAATCGATTCGTTTAGTGAAACAAAGCAAGATTTGAATGTGCATAAATAATATGTTCGCGAGGCTAATACAGCACGAATAATGACTTGGGTGCTTTGCGATGGGAGCTTTGCACGTTGTCTCTCTAGGATGTTTCAGAGTTCGAGCGGAAACGTAAAAAAATGGTCGAGTGCGCCGATTCATATTTCACGGCCCTACAAGGGACTTATTCGGACAGGCTGTTAGATCACTTCTGAAAACATGACTAATGATCACTCGCCTTAATTATATTGCTTTTTGAGTAGCACTACTGTTTCTATCGGCTGTCAGAGCACGTGTAGTGCTTTGAGGGTTGCGCGGAAGTAATATAACTATTCTCGAATTCGGAATAAATAGAAAAAAGAAAACGACTGCTCTTTCCTCGGGAAAACTATATAAAGAAAACGAAACTAAAGAACGGCAAGATTTCTTTTTTTGTTTAGCGCTAATGAATGTCAGAAATTTTCACTTGCTTCGAGCGAAGTATTTCTCAACCGCTCGTTATATGCGAATAGTTATCTTTTTTAACCCGCAATAGCGGCCCTTCCTTTTTCAATTAGTTGCGCCCGATATTGAAGTCACCTGAGGCTTTATTAAGCATTGCTGAAGCACTCAAGTCGGGATTAAAAGGTGGGCAGGAGATGGGGGCTGTCTTGCGAGACAAAGTCAAAATTGCAGGTTCTTTGCTCTTTTCTGCGATCCAGCTCTTAAAGTTGGATCGCAGCTGCAGCGAAGAAAAGAAGGTATCTTCGAAGATGAGAGTTATGGAATTCCTGGAACCTGGGGAGCGAAAAAGAAAAAAAAAAAACGATCCTTACGGACACCCCAATAAAACGCTGAGGTTAAAAAGGGTTTGGGCGGGCTACAACAGCGTTGGGCTTATGTTTCTCCACGATATTTACCAAAAGTAAGCGTTCATGCGTAACGTACAAGAACGACTACAGCGCCCTCAGACGGCGTTGCGTGCGCCACATACTAAGATATAGGAGTTACTAGATGAGTTTGCAGAGTACCGCGTCCCGTTTCCCCGGATCGCCAGGCTTGAAAGAAACATAGCAAATACCGTCAATTGCGCTCGGCTGTTGACCCGAAAGACGCGGGTTCGATCCCGGCCGCGGCGGTTGAATTTCTTTGGAGGAGAAATTCTAGAGGCCCGTGTGCTGTGCGATGTCAGTGCACGTTAAAGAACCCCAGGTGGTCGAAATTTCCGGAGCCCTCCACTACGGCGTCCCTCATAGCCTTAGTCGCTTTGGGACGTTAAACCCCATAAACCAACCACCAACCAACCAACCAAATACCGACAATTGCGTTAAATATCCAGAACAGCGGGCTTCAGATATCTCTGGGCTGTCCTTTAGGAACCCCGTGTATGCCATGTTGCTGCTTTAAGAAGTTCTAAATAGTATTGTTTCCTGCTTGCTTCTTATCTCTGCTCACGATATCTGTGAAGTCATCTCTACCAAACACGCAGAAGTTTAATTTACTCATCGCAATAACAACGTCGCGAAGGCTGATAAACAGGGAACCGAGTATGCGATTTCAATGCTGGGAACATCTGGCAGAAGCAACTAATGGCAACCACGAAGCTTCCAAATCCAACCCTTATAAGAATGGTCTATAAACTTTATAGAGTTTATTGCATTCCTATCGCTATTTCTTTTTGTCTATTAATAGTCTATAGACTGTCTATAAAAAAGTCTACTAAAACTGTACGGCCACTAATCTATAGATGGTCTATAGGCTGTCTATAGCATTTGTATTGCTATAGACTGTTCTCTAAGATTTGTCTATAGAGAGTCTATAGACTTTATAGACAGAAGTCTCTGAACGGTCTACAGACTGTCTAAAAATTTTTTGCATGGAAATGGTGGGGAGAGGAGGATCGCGGCGCTCTGCAAATTATTCCATGGAGTCCACACTGAAGCAAAGAGCGCCGCATCGAGGCACCCTAAACAGAAGCACGCGGTCAAGTGTTCCCGCTGTGTGTGACCGACCCTGTACCCCCGTGGACTATGAACGCCGCGGGGCGAGCGGCGGCTTGAGCTGGTCCTCAGTTACCGCAGTTGCCGTAGGCAAACGGATATCGCCGCCACGCGAGCTCGTACAATATATACACGCTCGTTCTGCCTCGCAGGCACGGGGGGGGTGGGGGGGGGTGGGGGGAGCCGGGGTAGCTGTGCGGCCTTTCACTGCAGCGTGTCTTCCGGCGCGCCGTCGTGAGTGTCTACGCTGAATACTAAAAGCGACGCTGCAGCGCTCCGACGCGCAGCTGAGGAATGGAATCTCGTGTTGCGCCCTCCAGGGAGAGCCTGTGTTACAGATGTGGGAAGCGCAACTTCCTTATAGCACGCCTCCCCCCCCCCCCTCCGCTTGCCTCTCCCGGCGAGTTATGCTATTTCGGCTACAGACGCGAGAGAAGGTATGGACCCGAGAAAGCCGAGGAGAAAAGTGGCTGGTTTAAGAAGTCTCTCGTGTCTGGTGGCGGAGACGGTGTAGAAAAGATGCACATTTGTGTTACTATTCCCCCGGCTACGTGGCTTCCACGAGCGATAGCATCTTAATTAGTATTTATTCGAGCCGGTCTCTGGTCGATACTCAAAACACGTGCGTACTATCGGCCTGTCTTTATTTTAATCTGTATCTTTTTATTTCTCCGATTGAATGTGTTTTTGCACCTTTTCGTTCTAAAACTCCACCTGTGGCGTGTGTTTGACCTTCATGAACGCCACGGACGTGCTTTCCGTGGTTGCCGTGTCTTTCGCGGGGATACGCGGGGTTCGTAGTTTTTGATACAAGGCTGATTTTCATTTGGCGTGAAAACCGGCCTTTGACATGGCACTCCTGGCCACTCCTGACATGGGAAATCGTGGAAAATTACTCGCTCAGAGGAGACAGGGCAGTGAAAAGCTGCATGTTTTCTTCATAAATGTGTGATTCTGCATTTTCCTCTTTTTGAAGATTTTCTTAAATAAATAAATACATTTCCGAGCTCCACGGTAACTCTTTTCTAAGCATACAGCGGCTTTCATGGATAAACTCAGGTAACAGTAACAGGTAATGCACTAAAGGATAGTGGCTAGTTCACCGATTGGTAAACGTTGATCATGTAAAACAAGCTTTCCCGTCGTTGCTGTCGGCGGGTATGATAGTATGCCGGTAATCACGCGGCCATCTTTCCTTTTCGTTGTTCATTTACGAGAGCGTCGTTCATGAGAGCACTTCTGTGACGTACTAATGCTATATAGCACCTCTCTACAGACTCAGCGATCTCTCCACATGCGTAGACGTTCTCACCAACTTGTGAAGAGCAGGCCTACATGGGTTTCGTGCGACAAGATCAGCTAGCCCCTTAACCGTTTTGGACGAGCTACGGTCGTCCTTGCCAAGCCGTCCCCAAACCGTTTTGGACGACTGTAGCTCGTCCTCGCTGAATAGGTTCTTCCCTTCAGCGTTTCGGACGATCAGCGCTCGTGTGTGGCTTAGATGGCATTTTGCTCGACAGATGGCAGCACTGACCTGATAATTTCGTTTTCTTCTACCGCATAAACGTATTTTTCGTATGGCAACCTGGTTTTTAAAAATGGCGTCCGGCGGAGGCGATGCGTGTTTTGTTGAGCCGTCTTCTCGGAAAAGACGCTTTTCTTCCTCGTCATCTTCTTCAAACGATGGTGATTCAGACACCGAAGTGTACATTGTTTCAGGGAGCGAGGACGATAGTGATGACGTTGTGCTGATCAGCTCTTCCGATGAAGAAGAGGACAGCTCTGATGCAACATCGCGAGCGCACGTCAGTGGATGTAGATCGACGTCAGCAACATCTTACGCGACCCCCTCGGTTTCCTTTTTTCGCAGCTCCCGGTTAGACCACTATAAGCTCCGCTGATGACTTGCTTGAATATATTTATAACTTATTACCTGCAGGAAGTTGGTTTTCTGTATTGCGAGAAATAATAAACTTCAATATGCTAATTTGACTTCATGTTTACTTCAAATATTTTTTCAAGATCGAATGCATGGTTTTTATTGCAATATTAATCGAAATCAGGAATAAAAAAAATAAGCAGTTTTGTTAAGAAATTCGTTGACATAACAAAACGGTGAAGGGGCTAGGAAAGGAGGAAACCCTTGCCACCCTAAAGTGCGTGCACCTCCGTTATGACATGGGTTCGCGAATTTTTTTTTGTTTGTTTTTGTGCGGAGTCAAATCTCTCCTTCGAACTCTTGATTTACGGCTGTCGAAACGTGCTGTTGCTACAGGTCTGCCCGCGGCACAGCGTGGTTTCGCAGGAAGGGGGGGGGGAGGGGGGGGGGGTTAGGTAAAAAAAGCCAAGAAAACAAATAGTGAGATGCAGAGAATGACTCGCAGGTGCGAGAAGGACGTGAAGAAAAATGAGCCACCAGATTGGGGAGGAAAATCGCGGATGATGCAACAACGCGTATTGAGCAGAAAAAGAGGAGGGGTGGGGAGGGGGGGGGGGGGGGCTGAAGCACGGATGACAGGGAAGGGGGCGATTTATGACATCCTTTCGCCGGCACCGTTGCGCCAACGGAGTTTGGGCGGAGGTGAAAAGCGTGCCGAAAAAGTGACGTGACGTATTGCCCGCCGCCGAACCTTCATCGTGCCGCCGCCGTTCACCCCTTCCGACCTTTCGGAACGCCGCTTTGACGCTTTGCTACGGTTTTAGCTTGTACGTGCACGCCGAGGCAACGGTGAGGCTAAGAAGAACGGGGCTAGGGAGACGAGCCACTCCACGCTTGCGAAGTCGGGCTCGCTTAATCTGCAGTCGCCGATGTCACATCGCCGCGCCAAGGCGATGTTGGTACAGGGAGGTTCTTTACATCTATGCAGCTCGCGCTGTGACGGTGCAAATATGCAAATAGACCGCTTTCTCAGTGCGAAAGGTAGCGAACGAATGTTTCCATTAAGCATTATGGTGTATCGTGAAAACGATAATTGAAACAGGGACAGAGATAAGCTTTAATGGCACTAAGAATAAAAGCCGCTTTCGTCAACCATGTTTCTATAGAGGGGAAACGCAGGAAACTAGAGTGACTGAGTAACCTCTCTGTGTTACTGTATTTATTCAGCATATCGCATTTTGTATGTTGTACGTTTTGATGTGTAAAAATAATTCGCTGGCGCAGATGCGGAAGGCCTCGTGCAAGCGATGCGTATCTGTGATCCCGTCGATTGGCCGTAGAAACCTGTATTATTATTGTTTTTGCTGGCCTCTCCAGACAGGGCACTAAACTACGAGGAGGGATAGACCAGGGTTTGATGGTGAATGTCAAATAAATGGACTCAATCACTTGAGTAAAGAAAGGTATATTTGAATAATTTACTAAGATCATCCGCTTTGTCTGCTACTTCGTTCTTATTTTCCAAGTTCATTTATATTACGTGGATAACCCACCGTTCTACCTACGTGGCCTTGTGTATTCTGTGTACGGTATGTATTGTTATGCATACAAGATATCCTTATTAAACGTTAAGTATTTAAATTTGCGTATTTGTAGTAACGTGAGCTCCAAAAATAGGAGTTTTCAATGGCACCTCACTTAGTTAGTTATGCCAGAAAATCAATCAACAAAAAAAAAGAGCTCAAAACATTAAAATGTACGAATGAATAACAGGCAAATTAAAAGGATTGGTACACAAAGCAGCGCACACTTCATCATTGCCCATGTGAGCTGCACAGGTGACCTCAGCACGGCAGTCTCACAACTGCGTCCGCGAAAACCTGACTCGCAATCCTTAACAACACATCTCCGCATCACAACAGCTTGATATAATTACGCATTTCCGTTCCCCACCCTCATTGACATGCGTGCCACAGCGTTCGGTTGCGGCGTGAGAGACAAGCGCGTCGTGTCTGGCCTACCACGGGCCGACCACGGGCCGACCACAGCCGGCGCGTTCCTGAACGGACGCATCAATGAGAACGGGGCTTGGCCGCGTCGGTATTTCAGGGTCAAGGGCGTCGATCCCCTCTTCGGCATATCTACCGGCGTCGCCGCATTCGGCAAGCGTGACCGAGAACCGAAAGCGCGGCGAAACTGGTTTTCCGTCGCCGCCGCCGCCGCTCCGTCGTCGTCGTGGGTCGTGCCGCCGCGATCTCTCGCGCGCCTGGCCCAGACTTTTTCTTCCAACTCGCCCACGGCAGCCGCCCTTGCCTTCTTGCCTTGCCCAGTCACCCTGCCCCGACCGTAACCTCTTCCCTAGGGGGGGTCGCGCCGCTGCCCCGGGCGAAGGTTTAGGCGCCCGCTCCGTCCGAACAGCTCGTTCTTCAGTGCTGCGTCTGCATGTTTCCTCCTTTCCCACACCGCTCTGGCGTGTGTTGTTCTTGCTCTTCATATACACACACACACAGTGGGCCTCGGGGAGCGTGTTCCGCGGTCACCGCGCTTTGCAGGACGCCGTCGTCTTACGTTTCGTGGGGGCGCCTGATTTGATCGGGTGACCCCGAAGCGATCGGCTTTGATTGCATAAAGAGGTGCACAAACGACTTCCTGACTCGATTTCCCGAGTACCCCCCCCCCCCCCCCCTCCTTTTTACCCCCACTTCCTGTGGTGGATCGAACAGGTTGGAGAACGGCTGCGGCTTTTGCTCTGGGAGCCGCCGGCGCAGTCACGTCGGGTTCCCTTTGAGAGCATCTTTTCGTGTGTTGCTGTGAAGAGTCGGAACTTTGGTCATTCGAAACAAATAAAGAAATAAATAGAAAGATGAACCTAGAAGTTCAAGTCAGTCAGCACGGGAGCAAAGCGCGAATACAAGCCCGGTTTATTCAGTTTTTTTTTCTGCTTTTGTTTTTTAACATGACGTGCACATGCTCTAGTGGGCCTCATCAGAGAGGGTGCTTGCATAGCGTGGCGTCGAATTGCGTTTCTTAGCAACCCGTGCCGACACAACGATGGCACTCGCAGCGATTGCGGTTAAATCCCTTAGAAGGCGGCATAGCGTGACCATTGGGGCTCATAACTCGGTGGTGAACCGTCCGTGGTAACTCGGGAGATCACGTCGAGTGTGGAGCATTCGTTACCACTAGATATGGCGCCATAGAGTGGGTCCGTAACGAGAAGGGGCCAGATCTATGCCATCGCATGACCTCGGGCCATAAAGGCAGTGCCATAAGCTACTCCATATATTCTCTGCTAACCATACCTGAGAGACCGCGCCGCTTTCAACCGAACTGGAGCCGTTTGCGTTAGGTGTCCGGAAATTCATCAGAGCGTAGCCGCGGTTTCGATCGGCGTTTAGTCTGTGTTCTGGAGAGGTAGGAACTAGTCAGGCTGAGTGTTTCTGTCGCATTGTTCTTTTTTTAGGCGTTGTGACAATCAGAAATCAAGGCAAGCTTTTCAGTAGCCGATCTATACCATCACGATGAAAAAACATGGTGAATTGTATACGTAAGTGAGGAGAAAATATTTCCTGACGTGCGATATAGAACGCGTATGCAGAGTTTTGTAGTACCGAAAACATAATTGTAACTACAGCAAACGCTGTCCCTATCAGCCCACTTTGTTTCCACCTACTGTACACACAAAATACTGCTGATGTACTAACGTGCTGTAGCTCTCTTATGTGCGGGTGCGAATTGCACGCGAATTTTGTTCTTTCTTCTGGATCTTATAATATTTGCTCCAGCAGATGACTGCGAGGTTTTCTGTTATTGAGTTTAGTGCTTTTGTCAACTGCAGGTTGCGTTCGTTTTCGCTACTACGATGTTGTGTATCGAAGCTTACTTTGTTCGGGGTGCATTAGAGTCATGTGCAGTTGACTTTGGTGTGCTATTATCGCTTTCGGGACGACAAATACAGTGACGACTTTTATCTTTTTGCTTTAAATTTAACCACATAATCATCATCATTAGCCTGACTACGCCTACTGCAGGAGAAATGCCTTTTAAACTTCTCTACAATTAACCCTGTCCCGTGCCGGCTGCGGCTACCGTATCCCCGCAAACTTCTTAATCTCATCCGCTCTCCTAACTTTCTGCCGTCCCCTGCTGTGCTTGCCGTCATTAAATAAGTTAAATTTAACTTAGTCTTCTTAAAAAAGATCCCGCTGCCGCTTAATTCTGTAGGTGAGAACGGGGTGCATGCATTGCTTCAAGGCCAAAAATAAAACTCGTTTTGCGTTGTGTGAAGTTTAGCTGCAGAGCCTTCTCCTGGAGATAACATTCGCATGGATGATGTTCATTTGCTAAGAAATATTTTAAGCTTCATATGGCGTTCACAGATTATTCATATTGGGATAAAACATCACTGCTGCTTACATTTGTGGATTTCTCGTACCGTCTGGGTCATGCTAGTCCCAGGTCAAAAATGCTTTTGTTTGTTTTTGTTTCTTGCTTTTTAAGCTAGAAGCGTGACTGGAGTGGTTCATTTAGGACCCGGAATTTAAGGAAGAACACTTGCACGCCGCGGCAGACGCAATTTGCCCAGCGTTCCCCGTCTTGCCGCGACGTTTGTTGGGCGAGGCGCGGTGCTTCCCGTACAAAATAACATACAAAATGACACACATAATGACAACGCGTAGGCACGCACCCGAAAGCATTGAGGCACGAAACAGGACCACTTAAAACTGTTTCCCCTCCTTTCGCATTACGAAGTTTCGGAAAGAGCGCGACCGACAAAGAGAAAGCCGCCCTCGGTGGCGTGAATGAAGGGGGAAGTGGTTAGAAACGGACTTACACAGTGCGAGATTTTTTTCTTCTTGCTTTTCCGGGCGCGAAAGCGTCAAATTGAGCCTCTGCTTCCTGAGCGCGTCCCGCTGCTTCCAGTACTCGACGCTTGGAGCGCTGTGCGCGTCACTGAACAGCAATGACCAGCAAGCACGCCAGGCACTCATCTTGATCACGAAGGAGCGGCGACTGAGTGGTATGGTGGTGGTGGTTCGTGTTGGTGCGGTGTACGATGCAAGCAGACGGCGCGAACTTCAGCGGGGACTCTTCCGTTTATGCCCGCGATCCTTATTATTATCTTTTTCTTGTGTGTGTCTATGTGTACAGACGTGCGTTTTCATTCCCGTTACTGCATTCGGTCATCTTGAATGTCGTTTCTCTCTCTCTCTCTCTCCCCCCCCCCCCTTCCCGCTGCCTTTACACTCTTCTCATACTTCCTCCACAAACTGACGATTTCTGGGTCCCCCTTCCGTGTCTATGCTCTTGGATTCCGAGTAGTATGAAATGACGTCCTCTGCCCACGGCAAGACGCTTTGGGTGTAATCGTGTCCCATCAGCGCAGGTCTAACGCGATGCTCTAGGACTCTGAGTCGTATGGAATAAAGTCCTCTGCGCACGGCACGGCGCCTAGAGTGTAACCCCCATCGCCGGTATACCTCAAAAGCTATTCGTGCTTTTTTGTTTCTAGTTCGTCTTACATTCTCTGTCGCTGGAAATACGCAGATTGAAGGAGCACCGGGTCGCGAGGCCAATAGCGACCACTCAACTATCGACAGGCCGGCACAAGAAGTGGTCTTTGCAAAAAAAAAAAAAAAAAAAGAAAGCAGAGCAAACGATGCACAAATGGTGCACAGATCTCTGAGTCCATTTGCGGGAGTGGCTTCCAAGCGAACACGCCATTCGAAGTCCCCCTCATTTATTTGTTTGTTTTGATTTTCAGTCCCACTTGGCTTCCTAGTACCTTGTACATGGAAGCGCTCTTTGATTCCTATCTCCGGTCGTGGGTGTGTTCGTCTCTTGCGATTCGATTCTGGTTTCTTTGTTTTTGTGTGTTTGTGATTTGATGCTGGAGATCATCTGTCTCATGATGTCCTTTCTGGGGTGCTCTGCTCGCCATTGGCTTTGCAAGCAAGAAGTCAGGTACTCTTTGTAGTGTCGGCGTTCGGCTCAGTGCATTCAGATCTTTCTTACCTGGTTAGGTCTGGAGCTTTTACCGGTTCAGGGTACGACAGATACGTAGAAAAGCGCAGCACAATTCATGGGTGTTGTCTTGGTTTCGTACGGACAGGCTGGGTTCAATGCTAGGGGGCTTAAAATCCGGGAGATCTTTCGTTATGCCGAGATCTCGGGCTAAAAAATCGAATTTCTGAAAATCAGCGAGGTTCCAGCAAGCCTTCCCAAGCTTGAGACGTGAGCAAACTACTTTTTATTGAGTAGTTTTTAATGAAACCGAAACCAAATGACAGCATTTTCTTCCAGTATTTCCATGACGGCTGGACGTCTCTGATGTATTCTTAGGAACATTTGTGCCCATACAAAAACAGCCTATGGGCGTCTATGGAAAAAGCTATGTCCGTCCATGGCCTTTTATGATCTTCTATACACGCCCAAAGCGGTGCTTATTGCCAGCTGTTGAAAAATCTATGCCACTAGAGCAATAGCTTCGGAACTGTACAAATGTTTTTAACTCTCTACATAGAAAAGTACATCCGCCTGAATCTACAGCTATAGGCGGCCATAGGAAAGGTTTATAGATATTTGGGCCAATAGCCGGCCATAGGACATTTTTTGGTTTGGTTTATGGTGGCTTAGCATCCCAAAGCTACTCAGGCTATGAGGGACGCCGTAGTGAAGGGCTCCGAAAATTTCGACCACCTGGGGTTCTTTAACGTGCACTGATATCGCACAGTACACGGGCCTCTAGAATTTCGCCTTCATCGAAATTAGACCTCAGAGGCCGGGATTGAACCCGCGTCTTTCGGGTAAAACTAGAATGAATGACTGTAGTAACGAAAACACTGGCATATTTAATAAATAAAAATAGGTTAAGGCTTCTCGAAAACCACTGCTTGCTTTTTTGTATGGGCTAATACATGAGGTAATTTTTCTAGTAAGTTAACGGGTTTAATTTCGAAGCTAGCTACTAGTGTGCCACGCTGTCTCAAAGCTTAGGCTGTTCATCGTGTCCTCTTCATCTTGCGCGAAGAAATCAACCTCAGTGTTTTCATCCACAAAAATGGACAGCTCTCGATCACTGTTAGTTCGTCGGTGGACATAGGACTAGCTAGCACAGTGTTCGGTATAACTGGTGTTTACTATAACCGCGGTAGGGACATTGCTGAACTGAATGCTTCGCCTTCAGCGTGTGCTGCCGCAGTCGCCTCATTACCAACATCGACGCGGAGGCTCACACGGTGACTAGCTCGACATGGCCGAAGAGAGCCTCGTCTTAGCGCCCCGGCAATATCGGGCATAGAGCGAGCTGGCTGGGAGAAAAGCAAAGAGTGTCATGTCACGGCGGATGAGCTAAGAGCGGCTTTGAAGGGGACAGGAGTAGAACCTGCGTCAAGGGATTAACGTGAGCGGTGGCTCGAAGAGGCACGGCGACCCGTGTCCAGGGATTAAGGGATTAAGAGGGGATTAGACGTGGGTACCGGCCTTCTTGGGCTTATATAGGAGACCCCGTAGTTCGATACCCCTGCCACGCCGCTCTCCCTTTCGTAAGGGCCGCAGGATGCTTAGCGCCGGGTCATTGGCTTCCCGGCTGCAATCCGCTGCGGGGATAGATTCGCGTGTAAGGGAGTCTCTTCCTATAGCTCCAGCAGCACGGGTTGTATACTTTGTGCAACTACGTGCTAACGACGGTGTAAGCGCTTGTTCTCTCGAACCTTAGTGTTGTTGTTGTTGTGCCTTGTTTGCTCGGGTCGCGAACGTCCTTTCTCTCTTTTTTTTGTAAGCAAATAATTTTCAGGATGCGCCCTGTGAAGCTATACAACGCCTGAATAGTCCGGGCACTTACTGCGCCGTTAAGTTGATCTGAACTCCGCCAGATAACCTGTGTGACCTATCCTAGACAAATCTGAACTCCTCCAGATAACCTGATGTGACCTATCCTAGACAAATCTGAACTCCTCCTGATAACCTGATGTGACCTATCCTCGGCAAATCTGAACTCCTCTAGATAACCTGATGTGACCTATCGTAGACAAATCTGAACTCCTCCAGATAACCTGATGTGACCTATCCTAGACAAATCTGAACTCCTCCAGATAACCTGATCTGACCTATCCTCGGCAAATCTGAACTCCTCTAGATAACCTGATGGGACCTATTCTAGACAAATCTGAACTCCTCCAGATAACCTGATGTTACCTATCCTAGTCAAATCTGAACTCCTCCAGGTAACCTGATCTGACCTATACTAGACAAATCTCAACTCCTCCAGATAACCTGATGTGACCTATCCTCGGCAAATCTGAACTCCTCTAGATAACCTGATGTGACCTATCGTAGACAAATCTGAACTCCTCCAGATAACCTGATGTTACCTATCGTAGACAAATCTGAACTCCTCCAGATAACCTGATGGGGCCTATCGTAGACAAATCTGAACTCCTCCAGATAACCTAATGTGACCTATCCTAGACAAACTGGGCAGGCAAAAACGGTCTGGTACTGATACTAAACTGAGCAAACTACCGAAACACAAATATGCTTCCGCCTTTTCATTTCTACAAGTGTATCCACAATTTGCGGCTGATCTCCAACTCAAGCTGCTTTCTTTCAGTTCCTTAGCTTTACGACAGTTAGTTTCCTTTTTACAGCGATAAGTGTTAACAGCGCGTTTTCCGCCTCTCCATCATCGATGGCGTAGCACAAGCGTAACGTGTCAGGATTATTGGTCAGAATGTCATTTACTGATTGGAGGTAACATGAGAAAGTCACTCGTGACGTCACGAGGAATTCACTAGAGGCTAGACATAGGCCTCTCCAATTAATCCCCCTCCAAGACATACCGCTCCATGTAATCCTGCACCCGTTTCCAGAGTTACTAAACACTCGGGCTGGCATCGGCATTTCGTATCACCCCAGCACTCTCCAAGTCCGCATTACCATAGTGGTAAACGTTCAACCATTGTTTTTTAAGGCGAAAGCCTTTAATGGCTCATACTGTCGTCCGTTAACAAAACGTGTCACACGCGTTCAACTCGGGAACTAAAAAAGGTAGAAAGAAACCAATGCTTGCTTCAGATAGAGGAGGAAAAAAAATGAACCTAGAAGCAAAGTTTGATGACTGTAGATTAATTAGTTAATTAATTATAGGCAAAAATGTTGAAATAGCGCGGATGTCGATATAGCCATGGAAACGCTGTGACGTCACATCCACAGGAAGTCGTCACAGCATAGTGAAAATTGTCACAGAATATTCGGAAAAACGTCGGATTTGTGTCAAATTAGATGGAAAATTGTGTAATTAAGCGTCATTAGCACTTAAGATCCCAGAAAAATGTATAATTTGGTTACAGACATAGCCACGGGAACGGTGTGACGTCACATCCACCGGAAGTTGTCACGACATAGGGTCCTCGGCTTTCGCCTCTCAACACTTTAGTTGCCAAAACGTCCTCGCATTCTTTTTTTTTTTTCAGCGTTGCTTTGCTCCTTGTAAAAGGCAGTGTGGAAGCGTGATTACAAGGAATTAGTGTGTCGTCTGATTAGCTGCCAGATGTGCACTGTAAACACGAATACGTCTATATGGGAGTAAAAAGGGAGTATACACTCCTTTAGCCTAATCTCTTTTATGAAAGGGAGTATGCTAGAGGGCGGCTTACTGCCTTTTTACTGCTTTCTGCTTAGAGTGCACAGGCCTGTCGTTTGGCGGAGATGTTCGAAAAAATGAAAGAATACGCACGGCAATGCGACACGCGTCGCAGGCGAGCGGTGCTTGTAACGCAGCAGACAGCTGACGAAAAAACAGTGCACACTTCGACGTCGCGTCGCTGTTGTTAGGGAACTCAGCTACGCAACAAAGTTTACAGACAGGTAGTAATTACTCCCCTGGCTTGGCAGTCATTATCCCGTGCAACGTTAGACTGTGATTCGAGAGCACTGCAGCTACCTCACTTGCATTCGCGTATCAAGCCGGCGAGGAGAGCTTTCCATTTACAAGGTGCCAACTCGAAACGGAGCACCAATATAACAATGGCTTAGAGTAGCGGGCACAAAGAACAGTATGAGAAAGAAAGAAAGGAAGAGGGCAAGAAAGAAAGAAAGAAAGAAAGAAGGAAGGAAAGAAAGGAAGAAAGAAGGAAAGAAAGAAAGGAAGAAAGAAAGAAAGAAAGAAAGAAGGAAAGAAAGAAAGAAAGAAAGAAAGAAAGAAAGAAAGAAAGAAAGAAAGAAAGAAAGAAAGAAAGAAAGAAAGAAAGAAAGAAGAGTTGGGATTGCCGATCCGGATTGCTGCTATAGACATGCGCGTTCTCCTCTAATTCTCATGTTCTTCTCTGCTTTGCAGTAGTGAGCGCATCGCTCTTTCTTTCCTCTTCTTGCTTTCCCGCAAGCAGTAGTCTCTCTGAGAGCGCAGTGCGAGTCGCGGCGGTAGCGATTTGTCAGCGTTATCTGAGGGCGGCGCAGCAGCGCAGGATTAGGGATCCCGACGGCGGCTGATCGCAGGGCCTGTTCTACGTTGCTGCTGCTGCTGCTGCCGAGATTCCCCGCTCGGTGGCGGTAGTTGCAAGTAGAAATAGAAACTGCGAGGGTATACAAATGCAGAAATAATGAGTCTGGGAGCGGATCTTCGAACTCATTCGTCAGGATATAGGGGGCGCGCACACGAAGAACTCGGCTCGGGAAATGCAGAGAAGTGTGCAGGGTCAGCTGCCCTGTCTATTTTACGTACAGAAAAAGAAAAGAAGAAAAAGGAACGCAGTGGTCGGGAACAAGCGTTACGGGAGGATCAGCCTGAGAATGCAGTCTCGGGGAGTGTGACTCGATAGGATGGTGCGCGTAGTACAACAGTGCGATTCAGTAGCTGGTATCGATCTTTTTGTCAGTGTTCGGAGGGGGTGATCCTAACCCGTTTTTTTTTCTTTTTTTTTCTAAACTGTGCGGAGGGGCCCTTATAAATATGTTCTATAGACAGTCTATAGATTTCTGATAGACTCTACTGCCTTCTTGTAGATATTTTGTTTTGTCTATTCATAATCTATAGACTATCTATAGACAAAAGTCTCTTAAAAGCGTATGGCCATGAATCTATAGATTGTTTATAGACTGTCTGTACCATTTGTATTGCCTATAGCCTGTTCTCTAGGATTTGTCTATAGAGAGTCTATAGAATTTGTAGACAGAAGTCTATGGACTGTCTATCGGCCGTCTAAATATTTTTTAGTGGGAAAAAGGACATGCTACTTTTCTGTTCTCACTGTTATTCGCGTTTTTAGGCTTACATACCAAAAGGCCATGCCTAAATTTTATTCCCATTCCACTCGCCAAGAACGGTTAACAGGCTGCTTGAGTCTGTTCTGAAAAATGTCCACACATATTGAGCGAATTTCTGGCGTACTGTGCTGGCGTGCGCGAGGATCACGGATCCAACCAGATCTAGCCAGGTGCACATTTTACACTCGGGCCCGGTGCAAGAAAGCATTTATTTTAAGACACCGGACGCTGCTATGGGTCTCACGGCTACGCCCTGTTGAAAGGTTTGGGCCTTGATGCTGACTTCAGTCCGCATGCCTCTAGATCGGTTTGTTTTACGGGATGACAGTTATGCGATGGCCAATTTAATTTAGTGCGCACATGTAATTTGTGCATAGCTTCTTGTTCCTAAATGGTGTATTTTCTACGTCTACTATATGAGAGCTCTTGATTTCAGCCGAATGTATCCATTTTTATCAGTTACGAGTTTTGATGCACGGATAACTGCTGCACCAAAGCATATCTGCACCATCCCATCAAGTCCCCGACAGTGGTAGTTATTTTCGGGGAGGGGCGGGGAGGGGGGGGGGGGGGGGGGGGGGGGGCTTGTTTCTTTCTTGTACGAAACCAAGGTAAAAAAATTTTAATCTGGACGGAGCTCTGCTTACTCGTGCACCGGAAATTCTTGTGCAGAGGAAGATTTTTAAATCAGCGAAGCCCTTACGTTTCTGCGAGTGCACCATAAGTCGAGGCGAGAAAGTTGATCCGTCGTCTTTCTCGGAAGCAGTTTGCCGTTTGCGCCAACAACACCACAAGAAAATGCTGCTTTGCTTTCCAAGTCTTCTTGCTTTCGTATACTTGGCCTATAGATCATGAGCGAAACTGTACGTCTCAGCCAAGAAGAGTGCTGTCAGACGAAAGGATTTCGTGCCGAAGCAGCCCCCCCCCCCCCCCCTTTTCTTCTCTCCAGTGCAGAGTGCAGTCTGCGTAAACGTCGGCTCGATATGGCCGGGCCCGTGTGATCGATCACGTAATTGGGTTTGACCTCCTGCCGCTATCTCATAACGAACAGGCTAACGCGAGCTGCTATATGCGCAGCTCGATCGACGTATTTATGTTGTGTACGTTGCCTGATCAGAAAAAGGGGGGGGGGGGGGTGCTGTCCAAGCCGCCACTTTTATCTCTAGCGCTGGGGCAAATTAGCTTTGACTTTGTTAGGGTCTCGGCACTTATCGTTTTTTGTTTCTTGCCGAAGCATCAAAGAGAAGTGTAGCGGGCAGAAGCTTCATGAGTGATCCGCGTTTGCTAGTTTGCGATGCTCGACAAACTTGCGCTCATGGCGCATCGTTCGTCGTCGTCGCCAGTAACGACCATCCCCCCCCCCCCCTCTTTCCCTTTTCGCCATCTCCTCTAGGGAGAACTCTTTGGAGCGTTAGTTGGATGCAGCAGGGTCAAGTTGGAGAAAAAGTGCTTGTGTAGCGCTGAGCTTGTGAACTTAACGTCAGGTGCCGTACGTGAAGACTTTTAACGTGGGGCGGTGTTTTGAATGCGTACATGTACTCTCCTCGACCGGAAAAAGTGCGACAAATGTATTATGGTTCCTACTTTGTTTTTTCTGCTGTTGGATATTTTAGTTACCGCGTGTTCATTTCCTTAGGCACCGTTATGCTACCAATATTGCAGCCGAAAGCAAATCAGGTAGAATAAAGCGATTTTATTTACTCCATTTTACTCCATCATTAAAGTCCCTCGAGATAATTTGACGATTCCATCGATTGTCGGAATCGTTAAATTATCCCGAGGACTGTTAATAATGGAATAGAAACAAATAAATAATATCGTTTTATTGTTCAGGATTTCCCGTTGGCTGCAAGATTAAAGCAAATATATATGTTGTTCATGGTGTCTGGAATTAGGAGTCAAGCTACGCTGTAGGTAAATTAAATTTAGATGCTTTTTTGTATTCTTCGTATGGAACTTAAGACTACACAAGTGTCCACTGCAAGGTAATTATTTTTGCAATTCCTACAAGTTCCAGCTACTTGTTCACATTTCACATTTTTAAATATTCCGACCATCCCAGCTTCCTATGCAGCATATCATGCCTGTTTTCTCAAATGACTGCGTAATCTACAATAAGAAATACTCACCTGAATAGAAATGATAGTATATGATAGAGACATTTGAAAATTAGTATAGTTGGTTTATTGGGGTTTAACGTCCCAAAGCAACTCAGGCTATGAGAGACGTCAAAAAATACGTAGTATGGGAATCAACATGTCTTCAAAAAAGAGGGCGAAGCTGTGCATTTCATGTACTTCTGGTTAGTTCTGTTCTTTAGGACGCGTATCTACAATACGCGCTTTGCACTAGTGCCCTCGCGGTATACGTTGGCAATGTATATGTATGTACTAAGTAGGACGCAATAATCGTTCCCTCGTTCTATCGGTATCTTCTATTCTCTTGTTTCTTTCTTCTATTATCTTTCTGCGTTCTAAATGACGGTACAGTGTTCTTACAGACGTTCATATTTTAACCAGGCTTCTTAACGTAAGGTCAAGCTCTGCTATTTTTCTACGAATATTCTACTCTCTGAAATCTTCACGCAGGGTGCAGTGGTTCTCTCTTCTGAATCAGACACCGCATTTTCATGGCTGTTAATTGATTTTTTTTTGTTTATTTCGCAGTAATTCACCCCTACATCCTGTCCGCCGCCTAATAGGATTCGACCGATATGCTTGTAACTCCAAAGCAAAAAAAGTTAAAACAAAAATAAATCTAGGGAATCAATTGCCCCGTGGTGGCTGATAACGGTGCTCATTTCTCTCTCTATACCTCACTCGCATCTTCGCTTCTTCAGAAACCCCCATTACTTCCCTCCAACTTCGTTCTCCCACACTTGTTATCCACTACGCGGCGTGCATCCCATCTCGTCTGCAGAGACGCGGTCGAGGCGGAGAGCTTTCAATTTGCGCTCGCAATCCGGCCTCCATGTCTGCTGACGCACGAACGAGGTGAAGATCGTGCAAGCTATATAGCAAGCGCGCGGGCCACTCTCGTCAGCAGCGCCCCCTCCCTCCCCCCACTACCGCCTCCACCCCCCCCCCCCCCCTAACCGACCCTCAACCCCCACCCCTACGGTTTCTCCCTTTCTTCTCCGGCGTTGCAGCGACGGCGTACGCTCACGAAACGCAGGCGACCTGTACCGCCTCTTAATAATCTTCGGCTCGAATGACCGATCATCAGCGGACTCATCACCCGAACCGGCCCGTGGCTGGCGCATAGATGATGCGGAGAGATAGCAACGCTGGGAAGGCTGGTAGGCCTCTTCGTCACGCGCGTGGATATGTTCCTCGGCGCGCGAGAATGGCGCTTCTGTTGTGGATGAAGATGAGGATGAGTGTGATGAGATGGGAATGGGAATGGGGGAGGAGAAGGCGCCGACATCGCTCGATCGTCCCAGCAACCGTGAGCCGCATATCAGCTGTGCACCGGCATAGATCACAGGTTGGGGGGTATAAGTTGGTCACGAAGCTGGATACGAGTTCGACGTCTCAGGAAGAGGCGGACATTTTTTTTTCGGTGCGTGGAGTGCGTGAACAGGCGTTTGGGAAACTACTAACTACGCCGTCATTACTGGCGTTTAATCACGTGGGCTGGATAAGAACTGTGCCGCTGTTGTTTTGTGTCCCTTAACGCTTCTGTAGCAGCGGGTATGGGTGCACGTTTTCCGCGTACGTTAGGCGATAGTTTTATCTAGCGGTAGCTAAGATGATGGTGATGATAATGACAACGACGTGACTGCCGCCATATACGCCAACCTTCCCTCGGCGTTTCTCTGAAATTCGAGCAACGTTTTCTTCCTCTTATTTGCTTCTTTCTTTTTCTCAGGCTTTCATGTCTGCTCTCATTTCAGTATATAGCAAAAGCGAGACGAAAAGACAGTGAGTGGGCTATCGTATACGACAGGAATGCCCTGGTGTTTGCGAAATATATAATATGGGGAAATATGTAAAATGCATGTATCCGCTTTTAATTTCAGTTGTAATGCTTTGCCGTGCGTATTAAATAAGTTGTAATACAGTGTTAAATTGAGAGCAAAACGCTTGTCTACAACGCACGAACGATGTGCTCCGGGTCGCTCCTGCCTACGCGCGCGGCACCTAGCGGTAACGCCCGGTTCGAGACGGGCTGCTAGTGAGCGTGAATGGCCTAACTGATAGCACAGCATAACTTTTAGCTGCTTGCGAGCTGCATGCTGGGCGTCGTGGCTTTGCAACCTCCTTTCCCCGTCAAAAGCTCTGTCTGCGGTGTCGTCTGCGAAATGTAAACTAAGTGGCCGCGGTTTCACTATGCTTGACTTTTGCTTTTCTTTTTTTTTCGCGTGCGGAAGCACTGGCGCGCAACATCCCATCGTGTGTCATCGTTATGACAGGGCTTCTGACAACGGAAGCAAGCGGCAATGCCGCAGCGGTCAGCAAGCCGCGAGAAGGCAGGCAATGCTATCAGTGTGGCCGCTCATGCTCACATAGCCTGGCTCGAACCAGGCGTTATCGCTAGATGTCGCGCGCGAAGCCAGGAGCGACTCAGAACTCGTTGTTCGGCCGTTCTAGACAAGCATCTTGCCTTCTCTACACTGACACTAGCCCGTGCAGGGAGATGAGACGAAGTATAAACAATGTAGTGTGTTGAACCGCGCTTTGAAAAAAAAAAAAAGTGGTAAAATTAATCCCCATTATGCTGGAGTTAAAATCTACCCAATCAGCAGGGCACGTGCAGATGATCGCTTAAAACAAGAGCCAGGGTTTTCGAACAGAGGACATTCGTCTCTGTTATACAGGCTCTTACAAGCAGGCAACGTTATTCATTTCGCACTAAACACCTCATGTCAAAATCTCGAGTCGACTGGGCAAAAGAGTCTCGTCGTGACCGAAGGAATGAAGCCATTCCTCCCAGTCATGTTATCAGCCGCCGATCTCTGCCGCTTGGGGAGGCAGCATCGCTAGCGAGGTCGCACCGCTGTCAAAGCGCGCTCGCTCGAGGGACCGGAAAAAAAACAAAAAAAAAAACGTTGCGGCGAGCACAGCAGACCGCAGAATGAGGAACGCAGCATCAGCAGCAGAAACCGCCTCCTTGAACGAAGAGGAATAATAATCTGACCACTTCGAGTCGCGCGAACCGCGTATCTCCGAGCGCCGTGCGCGCCATCCATCTAACTCGTCCACTCTTGCGAGACGACGGATCTGTTTTCCTTTCTTTTTATTTTTTTCTTTCCCCTCCGATTCTCGCTTCCTGGCGAGATCTGGCGAGAGCTCGAGGGCGGAAAGCTGATTTGGGCAGCGCGCGCTTTGTCGTGACCGCAGTGCGGTCTCGCTTCCGTGTTGGGTGCAGTGTAATGTGCTCTAGGGTGGAGAGACTTGGCTTCTCTGCACTGCACTCGTAGCACTACCGTGTGGTATCGGTTGCAGCTCCTAGGCAGTAACGGTTGTCGATGTGGAAGGCGTTGCGCATTTATGGGATGAAAAGCGTGTACGAATAGTAAGGTAAGTTTCGGGAAAGGCTCTTGTGGAGTCTCGCGTCCAGGCGCGATCTACCACCGGTCGTCGGGAAGTCGTGCGAATTGAAATAACTTGTGGGCGTTCCAGTCGAGATCAACTTATAATGAATAGAGAGAGAGAGAGAAAAAAAAGAACAGCTGCCTATTCGAGCCATAAAAACCTTTTTTTCCCCCTCGATTTTAATGCGCAAAGAGGTCTTGTTTTGTACTTCACGACTTCACTGAATTGAACTCTCAGAAGCTGCAGTAAAGACGAACACAATGCAAGAGATTAAGCTTTGCCAGTTGTTACTTTTGAGGT
Organism: Amblyomma mixtum; assembly: GCF_055824585.1. Classification (NCBI taxonomy): domain Eukaryota; kingdom Metazoa; phylum Arthropoda; class Arachnida; order Ixodida; family Ixodidae; genus Amblyomma; species Amblyomma mixtum. Next base: position 33,924,784 of record NC_143012.1, on the reverse strand, counting down.
GCGTGTGCGTATTCTATAACTAGGCTACTAAGTGTTAATAAAGTGAAGCCTTGGTGGTACGGTGGGTTTGCTCCAGGTCATTGCTGTAGTTTTGCGATGACTCATCGCTGCATTGACTTCTATGTACATAATTCTTTTGTGTTGATTGTTTAATGCGGGGGGGGGGGGGGGGGGGTTCCGGCTACGTTTCGACAACCACAGCCACCAGGCGTCAGCACGTACTTCTTAGTACTTGCTTGGCTACTGTGCACCGCTCCGTCTTTGTGAAAATTCTAAGTTCAGGCCGGCCCTTCGCTACCAAAGACTTGTGTTTAGTTTGAGGAAATGAAAACTGTCAACTTGAGACCTGAATTGGGAAAATTTTTTATTCAATGAACAAACTTTGATTTCCGGACGTTAAGCTTTTATTGGCTGGTGTGTTTCCCTGTTTAGTGTAGTAATTCTGTCTACCTTAATTTGACATCTGCCCTCGGGATTTAAATTTTCCGCGCCATTTATAAAACCGAAGTATCTCTCACTAGTTGGTGCCTGAGACCCCAGGTCGTTGCTGTACACCTGTACATTTCACTGAGCGGCTTCATACGCCTTTGTTTTTTTTTGTCTTTTACTGTCCCAAAAATTCTTTTCTGAAATTTATCTGTGCCCCTGCCGCCATCTGCTGGAAAGGTCTGGCTGTGCCATCACCCCAAAGCCAAGTTCCTGGATGCCGGACAGTATTGTGCTGCCTATAGGGCAACAAGCTTTCACGCTTGCAGATTCGCCAGCGTTGCACGCATTCTCTGAGGCGTGGCACGGACGGTCGCGGATTCGCTGCGCTGGTGGTCACAGCGATGCTTGCGGCGCCAAGCGCCTCGGTGATGAATGACGTCACGTCCCGTGGGCAGAGGTGGCCCCTGACGGCGAGGAAACAGCGACGCGAGCTCCATGGCTGCGTACGTTATGTTTTCCTTTAAGGCTGGGTCGCCGGATTTTGGTGCTGGGTCGTATTTTTTGTTTGTGTTCTTTTTTTCCCGTAAGCTTTGCTCGTCGCCACGTTGAACAATGCCTGTACGGCGAAGGTACAACATAGTAAAAATAAAAAATAAAACGAGTCTAATTACTGCTGTGATGAGAGAGCTGTGCAGTTGTTTTCATCTTATGGGAAAGAGGTTGGACAATATAGCTTTTATGAGCAGGCCTTAAAGATGAGTTTTGTTTAAAAAGAAAAGTTTCGAATGATGCGTCAGGACTCTAGTAGGTAACATTTTTCCGCGAGTGAGCTTTCGGCTGTCAGGTAAGATAGTTGTAGCAGCAATCAAGGGTCATATGGCCCTCTGTCGACCATTAATTGCTGCAGGCGCCTTTTCCTCTAGTCCCGGCCGTTACAAGCTGTCGCTCGAGCTTGGAGACGAAATTGAAGAGGATAGAGGACCAGCCAGACAAGGCTCTCTTCGCAAATTTCTTTCTGATGCTTTACCGGCGAGTAGACGCCAGCGTATCTGAACCGCGCACAGTTCTCTTCCACGTGTGCAGCGCCTTGAAATGGCTGGCCAGTGAAGGTTGCCTCATTCAAAAGCGTCGAGGTCGTCATTGTTAAGGTGATCGCATACGGCTTCTTGCGCTGTACCAGTTGCGACGGGCCTATCGTGACAAAATTAATTATCGTTTGTTGACTTGTGTTGCTTTGTTACAAAAAAATGACTTGCACGTTACTTACGTGATAGCGTAAGAAGCCCCATAGGGCCAAAATGTGTCGTCGGTCGTAAAATTCCCCCATTGGCTGAGGCGAAGGGACGTCACAAGACCGGAGCGTTCACATTGGCTGGCGAGAGGTGACGTCACCAGACCGGAGCGTTCGCATTGGCTGGCGAGAAGTGACGTCACCAGACCGGAGCGTTCTCATTGGCTGGCGATAAGTGACGTCACTAGACCGGAGCGTTCGCATTGGCTGGCGATAAGTGACGTCACCAGACCGGAGCGTTCGCATTGGCTGGCGAGAAGTGACGTCACCAGACCGGAGCGTTCGTATTGGCTGGCGAGAAGTGAAATGGCTTCCGCTAAAGGCACCAAAAGTTGCTACTACTCTGGCATCGCCAACACATAGCAGCATTAGGTGTCCACGTGAATTTTTTTTCTTACCATTGAACCGCCGAAAGGATGCAACGTTACGTCTAGTCAGGTTGCGACCAATGTCTCTCCTAGAATAGAGGTTCTCTTAGAATAAAGCTCATGTTTGTAGAGCACCTCTCACGCAAGTGACACTCACAGTGAAATGTGTTATTGAACCCTCAGCCTTCCAGCGGGCAGGATCATCTTGCTCCGTACTATTTATTTTCCTAACTGCTAGACACTGGGCCCCTGAACAAACATTAGAACCTTCTTTCGTTTCGCTTTGATAATTATTGACGAGAATTCAGCGAACATGCATTTATATGCTCATGTATTCGTGTAGTCATGCCGCCGCGGATAGATCTCTCCGAATGCGTTTCCTCTTTTAATATATAGAACCACGATTACTCATTTCCCATCACGCACACGTGATGAATGTGTTTTCCTTGAAAGCAGAGCGCGATCAACCTTTCTATCGGCTCCAGCTTTGCGCATAATTTGTAAGCAGAAGAAAAACGGAGAAGCTGTACCTAAACAGCAGTTATGCTACACTTTCAATGCATATTTTATCTCCGCCTCTTTCACACATTCCTTCCGCGCAAATATATCAGAGCCCTTCGTTTCTGAGCCGTTCGCGCCTAAGTCAGCCACTTACCAGCTCGCGAGTGTTCTCCGCCGAAGCGGTGCGGGCGGCAGAATCGGCCGGCATTCTCGCGAAATGTGCTCCGGTCACGAAAGGGCTTATCTAATTAGGACCTCGCGTACCGGCCTCTCTCGTGTTCGTTGTGTCTCGCCGGCTGTCCGTACTCTATCCAAGCAAAAGGGTGCACCGTTCTGGAAGCTGTACATTGTACGTCGCAATTTGTTGGCAGTAAAGCGGAGGCTATGCGTTTGGCGCCAGCGAATCGGGAACCGAGCTCTTAATGGCTGTTCGCACCTTGGAGCGCTGCTTTTGGGCGCTTCCTCGGCTCTCGCACACCGGACTAAGCGACTCCCCGCGGGACCCATGTAATGTTCGTTGGTTGAAAACTGGCGAGTTAGCTGATTGTCGCGCCACCTGCTGAATTGAGATGCACTGATAAGGGCTGTTCAGAACGCCGATACGGCGGAGAAAGCAGAATTGCAGAGCACAACTCGTTACTAATTGTCCACACTTGTAGGTGGCGCCACCATCTGCTACTTTTCAGAAACTAGGCTAAAAAGCTATGCTTTGAATTGGATTCGGTGTTTTTTAAGTGGTAGAGCCAAACCGCAGCCCAGAAAGGGGTATCCGCTAGCCAGTCGCGACAGCTGACCATTCACATGCTTATATGATGACGCTTATGCTAATTTGATTTTTATGCCGAGGAAGAAGCTCGGTCAAAGTCTCCCAAGCTGACTTCTTTTGGCGCGCAAGAAGTGAGGGCGAAAGAGGACTTTTTGCAACCATATTTCCCAGACAAGCTGAGAACGGGACAAAGAGAAAGCTTGTACCGAACGGAAAATTGATTGGTACCTGCCAGCACTGGGTGTCGAACCCTAGACCTTCCGCATGCGAGGCAGATCTTCATACCAAGACAACCGCCGCGGTGGCTCAGTGGTTATGGTGCTCCGCTGCTGACCCGAAAGACGCGGGTTCTATCCCGGCCGCGGCGGTCGAATTTAGATGGAGGTGAAATTCTATAGGCCCGTGTGCTGTGCGATGTCAGTGCACGTTAAAGAACCCCAGGTGGTCGAAATTTCCGGAGCCCTTCAGTACGGCGTCCCTCATAGCCTGAGTCGCTTTGAGACTTTAAACCCCATAAACCAACCTAAACCATCATACCAAGACACTAGCCCGAACAATCAGGTACCGCTCTTGGACAGGAACATGGCAAACTTAAGCTTCCGGTTCCCTTGCACCATCCTTAGCTCTGACCGTACTGCACGGTTTCTCACTGAGGCACTGTACAGTCTCGTCGCCGCTTGCTTCGTTCGGCCCCTGCTGCTAGCTTTATCTCGCAGCCTTCGCGTGCGCCCGACCTTATCGCCTTCCAGCGCCTTCACGTCTTGCTCTTTCTAACCGACACCTAGCGGCAAAGAAAGGTAAGGCGCAGCAACAACACAAAGAGCATCAGCGCGGACGTGGTGTGAGAAGGTGGGCGTGGTGATGTAAGGGGCGCCGACGTTCAGGCGCTAATTATGCGCCGTGAGGGAAGGAAGATAGAAAGGAAAAACCGGGGCCCATTGTGTGCCGGCCGCTTTGAGCGACGCCATACTGTCCGGTAATTTGCGCTCCGTGTGTTTCGCGAGGCGCCCGGACCTTCGCGCCTGTCAAGATGTATCGCCAGTTACTTTTACTCATTTTTTTTTCTAAGACGCCTTTTTGTAGGTTGTTTAACAAGTTGTATCGCCAGTTATTTTTATATGTTGTTTTTCTAAGACGCCTTTTTGCAGGTTGTTTAACGGCGGAGAAAAATGATCGCTCCCTTTCTCAGGCTGGGCTTTCACTCAGTCTCTGCGTAGCCTTGTCCATATCGCTTTCGTTTTATTATACGTTTACACTTATCTGAGAGTGTACCTGTGTATGTTTCTCTTTTTATATTTTAATCCTATTGGCCATTGCTCTGGAAAAATGGCTGTTACGTACAGTCTTGCTTGCTTGGTTTGAACTGTTTATCACGAAAGGCCGAAATAATAGGCGCGCAAAAGTCACCTGGGATTTTCGAAACACTGAAGAGAAACATGCTTGAACCAAAGCGTTGTTTATAAACGCGAGAAATTCTCTAAGGTGCGCTTTTAGGAGCAAGGCGCAGATGTGGAAAGATTTATCATCAAGCATGCTCGCGATTTTGCTAACTTCCGACTTTCCTTTAGAATGCTTGTCATCGTCAAGACAGCGTCTCTCCCAGTGATACCTCTCTTGTGTTTTTAACTTCCGAGCCTCTCCTAAGTGTCATTTTAGGCGTGAGCCACTAATATTCGAGTCTTGCAAGATTGGCACTTCTTACGAGTGGATTCTTATTGTCCTTTCACGTCGCATAACTTTCACGGCGTTTCTGAAGAGCCGTGCATGGGGACGAAAGGTAGTACGGGATGGTGTTGTTGGCTTCAGTGTGCTTAAAAGAACATGAGGGGGGCGGGAGGGAATCTGGTGCATTCTATGACACTGCACTAAGTGGTGCATTTTGTCATTCACTACTAATAACTTAACACAACAACTGTGAGCCTCTGTTTTTCTGTTAAATTATGCATAAACTGGTTTTCCGCTCCAGTTAGGTTTCACACTGATGATCGCTGAGGGCTGTGGCCGTGAACGGCCCCATCATTATCCTTGCTGTGCAGTTCGGATGGTTGGTAAATTGGCTCTGTGATAAATACAGATAGAAAAACTGAGGGTGATGAACGCTTTAGTAGGCGAAGTGGACACTGTGACATGTCTACTTATTTCGTGTCGTCTGTTTGTCTTCGGTTGGGTTAATCTCTTACGTCTAGCATGAAGCCCATTTCCCAACCATTCAATTCAGATCAATTCAATGTGTTTTTTTTCGCATGAGTACAAAACATTTACAAACCAGTGCTTGGACCCATAGTCAGGTGCTAATGATCTTGGTTATACGCAGTACATTTTCAGGAAAATGAACCTAACGCCGTGTTTAAAACATGAGAAAATTGCGTTGTTGGAGTGAGCAGCAAAACTAAGTGGGCTCTTTTCGGGCCGTGTAAATTTCAAGCTCAGAGTAGAGGGGACTGTGCAGCTGCTGCTACTTTTTGGATATTAAATTCGTCATATTTTGCATGCTTTATGACGGGATCACCCTGGTTTTCTCCTTTTTTCTCAGTCTGTGGCTTGCTTAAACAAAAAAGAAAGCAGTAATGCCGGAGTTGACACTGCAGTCGTGGTTCACATTGCAGTGGCACACAGGTCACTCTGTGATGGCGGTGACCTGTGTGCCCCTACAGATTACCAATTCCTTTTGTTTAATGAACGAGTCACCTGTTCTCAAAACTTGCGAACGTGTTCATTTTCGACACGAAACACTTGTAAGATTAACAGGCAGCTAATCTTGTGACACCCATGAGCTCGCAGTGACGCAGGCCGCAGGATCGTGCTTCTAAGAAGAGGTACTATCATGCACTAGTGACATCAATGGCGAGAATAACTGCCTTTCAAATCAGTAGTACACATTAAGTGGAGAGGATACGCACACCCGATGCAAAACTTTGTTTGTAGTTTCCTGTAAAAGTTAATTTCCTGCAATTGTAGTCGTACTGTGGGAAAGCGACAGCAAAAGTAGAAGTGACACCTGTGAACATTTTTACTTTGTTATTCTTCTTTTTTTCGCTCAAGTAAAGATATTGCTGCTCAGTTGCTTTTGGAAGAAGACTAAGCAGGACCTCAGCTTGCGCGCCGAGTAAGAAAACACACTAGGGAAGCTACCGCCTCGCATGGACGGTAGCCATTGAAACGTGCAGAGCTGTCAGCTCACTGACGACTTCTATGTCCACTTCCTACCGAGCGGAGCGATTTCCCACCTCGAGGTCATGCAACATGCAACATTGTCAAGATGCCGGTCTAGCGGAAGTAATGCTTTATTTGATCTTAATTAAGCTCGGTTCTCCGCACGATGCATGTTTGCGTACTGCTCATGGCACTGGCACGTTCCTAAAAATAACTTTTATCCGCTCAACATCGCAACTCTGTTCGATTGCGGTTGATATAAGTGAGCGGCCGTTTCAGCTGTAGAAGAAAAGTGCCGAATTTAAAGCATCCATGTTGTTTGTGGCATGGCGATCGGCTGCTAGCATTTTGTGAACCGTTAAGTCGCGTTTCGCTGAAAGCTCAACGTTGGACTCCAGGACGTAAACTCAACACAACCGCGCATGCGCTAGTTCCACGTTCTGTCATTTTTCGCTGTTTGTTTCTTTAAAAATTCGCCAATTAGTGCAGTAATCTGTACTACTTGTCAGTCGCGTTTCCTAGTTTTATACACGCGTATGCTTAGCAGAACGTCAGGAAGTGGCTACTGAAAGTTGAGGGCACAGTGCTAAGCCCTAAGTGGTGCCCTGGATACTGATTATCTGGGAATACGTATTTGCTTATGTTATCTCTTTGAAGGCAAAAATATATCCGGTCGCTTTATTGTTAACTTCGCACCAAACCGTCTGTCATTCAGTCTAATGAGCGTTGAACCGGCCCTTGAAATACTGTGCCCTCTCTGAGTGAAGCCAACAGCCACAGAAACCAAGGGGTACAGGGGATTTTTGAGTTTATTTATTTATTTTGTGGTGTTGATCAATTTATAATATTACTGAATATGTTATCGCTTAAAGCTAATTGATTAGTACAGCAGAAGAAAAAACAACCACATGTCGCCGGTGGGATCCGAACCCACGACCTCCGAATTACGCGTCCGGTGCTCTACCGCTGAGCTACGGCGACGGCTGTCAAATCTGCTGCTTTCGGGGGTATTTATGTTTACAAATAACCTGAACTTGGGAGTGTTCACCAGTATAGGTACGACAGGGAGAACTGCAGCTATTTGAAAATCTACACGTGGTAAGTAATTATCTTTTTAAGCTGCAAGTGGATATTTTAGATGAAAGATCCCATGTCCGGAAGACAAAGCCTCTATGAGCCGACTAACATCGTGTGGCACGTGTGATCACTCGACTGACTCTCCTGTATAGGAGCCTTTCTGTCGTGTAGCCGTCGTCCAGGACGAAGAGAGGATTATCCTTTCACTTCCTAATCGGAAAGGCAAACTCGCCGTCTAAGAAGGCGTATTAAAGGGGAGAGTGCTCCTAAGGGGAAGGGGGAAAGGGCAGAGGAAGTAAACACGAGAAAGGGATAGACCTCAAGTGCGCGTTCGCGTGCGCGGATCAAACAAGTTCCGTCTCTCTACTCCGGGCGTGGACCTCTCATTGGAAGAGGCCGCACCCCTTTGTGGGTGCAACGAACGAGTCAGCGACTGCTGCGGCAGCAAACAGACACTCCTGAACACACCCGCGATGCGGTATTACTGTAGACATTGATGGGCGTGTTCAAGTGCCTGCGGGTTCGTGTGTGCACATGCGAGTGCCCGTGTGTGCGTACGTGCACGTGCCGACGAAGTCGACGAAGCCCTCTATCCCGTCTTGTTGTCTTTGCGCTCGCCGGTCGTGAACCTGGAGTGCAAATAGCAAGGCGGAGTGCGGGAAGATAGATCAAACCGGCTGAAGTGACACCCCGGATTTATGATTGAGCGGATAATTTCCTTTCTTTGAGTGGCAGCCGATATTGCGCCGTACTATACTACCTACGCTTGAGTACATGTTGAAGGATTAGCTCTTATGCTTGATTCTTGCCTGATATGAATCCGGTGACTTCGTTGACCGAAGCTTAAGGCGACGCAGCTGCGTGATGGAAGGTACTTTTGCGACGCTTACGTTTGGTCTTATGAAAAGGAAAGCTCTTAGGCAGATTTTCTCGAGGCTGACCAAGAAGCAATGCATGTCCTCGCTTGCTTCGCGATGCATTTGCCGGGTGTCAAATAACCGAAGCAGATTTCTTATTTTTTGAGAAAAATAATCGCCGGCTCTTTCTATGGGCACGCGAAGAAGGGTTCGTATTCTCTTAATTTGTACTTCGCTTTTGTGATCTTAAAAGGTTTGGTTTGGTTTATGGGGTTTAACGTCCGAAAGCGACTAAGGCTACGAGAGACGCCGTAGTGGAGGGCTCCGGAAATTTCGACCACCTGGGGTTCTTTAACGTGCACTGACATCGCACAGTACACGGGCCTCTAGAATTTCTCCTCCAAACAAATTCAACCGCTGCGTATCTTAAAAGTTTACAGTGTATTCGTCATTACCGTTATTTATTAGAATCAAGATAAAATACATGCTTTTTACCTTTATCGATATTGCCAGAAATTATCGTAATTAAAGCGGCCAGTTCACATTTATCTCTTTATTGTGTTCGCCGCCATGTCATGTTCAGTGGTTATGGCGCTCCGCTGCTGACCAGAAAGACGCGGGTTCGATCCTGGCCCGTGCGGTTGAATTTAGATGGAGGGGAAATTCTAGACGCCCGTGTATTGGACGATGTAAGTGCACGTTAAAGCACTCCAGGTGGCAGAAATTTTCCGAGCCCTTCTCTACAGCGTCCCTCGTAGCCTGAGCCGGTTCGAGACGTTAAACCGCCATGAACCATCTTTGTTATCTTCATTAGAAAAAATTTAATAGCAGTGCTCTATATATACAATATTACAATAGCACACTTCCCTTCTAAAAGCCCCGCCGCGGTGGCTAAGTGGTTGCGGCGCTCGGCTGCTGGCCCGAAAGACGCGGGTTCGATCCCGGCCGCGGCGGCTGAATTTCTTGAAGGCGAAATTCTAGAAGCCCGTGTGCTGTGCGATGTCAGTGCACGTTAAAGAACCCCAGGTGGTCGAAATTTCCGGAGCCCTTCACTACGGCGTCTCTCATAGCCTCAGTCGCTTTGGGACGTTAAACCCCAATAAACAAACAAACAAACTTCCCTTCTAAGAGGCTGGGAAATGCATGCGAGTCGAGAAAGCAAGCGTGAAAGGTAATCTTATCCATATTTTCTGTCCTTCCAAGCTTGCTGGTATTTCTGTGTTTTTAACAAAACCCAACAGCTCAGGGTTTGAATCCGCGTAAACATGTCTGGCCTCCATCTGCAGGGCAGTGCTCGTTGCAAGGTTGCCAATCTCATCGGTCCCACATAGTTTCGTAATTCGCCGTTGATGCGAATTCAGATACCGCCAGTGCACATCGAAGATTGAGTGCGGGCTTGTGCCCCTACCTGAGGGTACGCGTTGGACGCTGCTTGTTTACTCGCAAGCCGCAGCCGGTCTCTGTGCAAACACACGGCTTGGCCCGCATGAGATTTGGTCGCCCACATCGCAGTGGTCGTGCCAGTGCTCCTCTGTGGATTGAACCAGCGGCGGCTATTTCCCTCGTGGTTTTCGCTACGCATCGTAGAAAGCTCAAGTCATGCTGGAAATAACTTATTCAGGAAGTTTTTGTTTGTTTGATCTTATTACTCTGCCGGAGCCAGCGTATATATATATATATATATATATATATATATATATATATATATATATATAAAAATCACGAAACAATCTGCTTCGACGAGTGGCCTGTAGAGAGCTCACTTCCCAATCGGTAAACGTGGGCGTATGTTTGTGCAGCATGTCGTAATCTTCTGTGTTTGGGATATTGTGGGTTTGTGGTAAATACGTATAGTTACGTTTTCTGGTGGTTTTGGAGTCCTGTGCTGTGACCGCACTTAAAATGTCAAATGACGGTAAAATGTTCCAGAATCTGAATTTTAACGGGTAGCGGAGTGCTAGTTGTAGGTAATTGTGTTTTAAAATTAGAAATATTGTTACGTTGTGGCCAGCCGAAGGATGAGACAGGATGATTGATGGCAGTGAGATTATTTAGTGGCTGCTGGCCCAGCCCGAGCGCTGCGCCCTGCGCCACTGCCAGCTTCGTCTTCTTCGTCACGGCTGTTAGTGCGTGAATCGCACAGCTAGCATGTGTCCTTGAATAAGTGGTTATTTTAGGAGACAAGACAAAAGCGTGAACACGGATTAAAGTGTCATAAAATGACATCGCAGTGGGGCAACGGGCTGAGTACCTCTTCCGAACAGCAGTGCCATGAAAGCTTCAAATTTTAATGCAAGTCAGTGAAAGAATCTAAGCAAACATATCAGGTAAATAATCGACATGTAATTACAAAACACGACTTATTTGAAGTGAAATTTCTTCATCAAATGTACCAGAAGGTTGAAGTAGAAATTCGCGGGAGTTTTAGTTTTATCGCGACAGAATCGAATTGCGCTTGCTCACAATTCACAGTATTGTATAGATAAACGTATTTAAATCCAGAATCGGATTTCACATAGTCAAACGAGTCCTGCAAATAGGCGGTTCACTCTAAACACAAATATACCTATATGGGAGTACGGAGGAAGCGGGCTGTCCTCCAGCGCGCTCCCTTTCTATAAAAGGGAGTAAGAGGACAACTTTACTCCCTTTTTATTCCTTTCTATTTAGGGTGTTTGGAATCATGCTTTCGGTGATTTGCCCTCAACAGATAGAGCTCGAAAGAGGCTGGAGAAATTGCTTTACGCGACGCACGGTACCATACAGACTAAAAAAACAAACAAAGAAAAGCGACAAGCATGTGAGAAAGAGCGCGAATTCAGTACTTTTAAAGGTCTCTCTAGTCCCGGCATAATTGCGCTGAGGCGTTGCCTTCGGCTTCACTGCCTCGCATTCAACTGGCGCCCCCTCGAGGGGCCGTGCACGCTTCCAGAGGAAACGCCGCACGCCGCTGCATCGGAGGAGAACCTTTGCGAGTGGCGAACACTTGCTCACGTGCTCCCGCGACCCACTCTCTCCCGTGGGCCACTTGGGAACTGAATCGCGGAGTAGGCACTCGCGCCGACGGCGCTCAACTAAGCCTTTTTTTATCATTCTTTTTTTTATCTGGTCTCCTGCTGCTTTGATGTACAAACAGAGGAGCGCAGCGTGGAATTTGCGCAGCGCTAGAGCTTTCGTGCATCCACTTGACTTGGCGTCGTGTCCGCGATCTCAGAAGCTGGCTACCGCGTGCGCTCCTAATTCGGTTTGCGCCGACGCCTTTTCTTGCTTGTTGTTGGCCTCGCATGGGACAGGGCAGATTTGCCCGAATCTTGCGATCTGAAAAAACTGAGAGCTTGGCAAAGAGGAACCTAATTTAGGTTGCGTGGCTGCTTTTTGTTCGTCTTTAAGTCGGGGGAATCAGCGCGCATCTCTTTGCCTTGCCCTGTGTCGTCCTTGCGTGTATGTGTGAGGATAAGCTTATCGATCTTTTTTATGTGTAAGCAGTTTCAGTCCTCTGGTTGATGGAAACACTATTTTGGGATCGTCGTGTTGGGAATTCGTTTTGTGTGCAACTTCTTTCGGGGGATGGTGGCGCTTTAGAATTGCGCTTCGTTCTTGTGACAGTATTTAGGGAAAAAAGGTCTTAGTATCTGGGGTGGTGAAGGCTAAGACCACCCTTTTGATGTGAAGTATGCTTGAAGAGGCTTCTAGGTTTCCTGTGATCGACTGTTGTCAGGAAGAACTGCACCAAATAGGACTAAAATAAGTGACCTTGTGGCTCTGACCTATGGTGCAACAGTTACGAGATGAAAGTAATGAATAACAGCCCTTCGTAATGACCGGACATCTTGAAGAGCCGGTGCAAAGAGGCGCTGGCAGAAGCTACGCGTTCCTTCACCTAAGCCTTTGCTGACGCTCCAGTTTTAATGGGGTCAAAATGCATCGTCGGTCATAAAATTCACCCATTGACTAGAGGCAAGTGGCGTCGACAGACTAGAATATTCTCCCTGTCTGGAGGGAAATGTCACCAGATGGGAGGATTCCCATTAGCTGCAGGGAAGTTACGCCACAAGGCGTGATGTGACGTTACTTCGCTAATGGCGTCAACTGCTAATCCCGAGCCATGGCGAACACATTATGGAATGAGGTGTTCTTGTGAATTTTTTGTTATAGAATGGCTTTTTAACCACCATAACAGTCTAGCGAATTAGTATGGCCGTACTTACAAGTGTAGGCGTTATATAGGGTATCATGATCTCTCATGCTCTCGATACTAATGGCAGCGCAGTTATTGAAAATTCCGCAGTAAAGCATGGCAATGTTTTGAGCTCAGCGCCTTCGGGTTCGAATACTGCACGAAAGTGCAGATGGAAAAAATAAAAAAACAGAGCTACGCTAATTATTGCACGAGTATGGCTGTCTTTTCCTGAAGTGGTGTTTCACGATTACAAATACTTCAACTGACCAGCGCGCCGCAGGTAACCAAGTTTTGGAATACTGGATTTGTTGAGAGCTCAACGAATTTCTGACTACGAATTTCCGAGTTTCAGAGAACGATGCGAGAATGCGTCTCGCGTAAAGTTTGATTGTGAGCAGCTTTGGAGAAGCGAAAATTCGGACCCCACCATCGCAGTTCGTGAAAATTAGTTTGGCGACATACGGAAGTAAACGGGCACTTCGGGCGTGGACGTGTTCGAATTGTCGCGCTGTACAAGACAGTAAATGTCGGAAGTGTTTTTTTTTTACAGGTGTAATATTGACTGGAAATGAAAGAATTTTGACGAGTCGCTCGCATCACAGTGCTAATTACTAAACTTGTAGATTGAGCCATTTACTTATCACCACCTTTCCTTTTTTTTTTTCTGCAGGAAAGATGACAAGGTTACAGATGCCGAGGTTACCTTTCCTGCTTTTTCTGCTGTTCCAAGTCCTGACAACAGCAACCACAGGTGGGTGAGCGTGCTAGTTTGGTAAACTAGGGGCGCCTCAGGGAATGAAAGCGTAAAAAGACAAACATCTGATTCCCCAGGTTGCGCTTATTTTTAAACTATACTACATTTGACTATATCCTGCTGAAGCGGCAACAGTGAACTATTTTTCGCTATCGTCCACTCTCTGCTCGCTTTTTTTTAGAAAAGAGCAGCAAATAATAAACGCCCAAGCACGACAACAGGAAATTAAGCGGTTTGTGGTAGAGCTTCGTGATTACTGCGCATATTGCGAAAAGCTAAAGTCCGTCAGTTCGTCGGCTGCGTAAGAAAGCGCGGCACTATCACCGGACTTGTCTAGGCTTTTCTTTGCTTATCTTGGTATATTCTTCTCTCTTCTTGGTGACTGCACCATACTTCTAACGTAGCCAAATTGTATGGGGAAGTATAATCAAATAAAAGTCTAGTACTGTCACACTAGCATATTCATGAGAATCGACCGACACCACTGGCTGGAAGGGGGTCCTTCGACGGGGAACAGCCTCTTTTTTCTTGGCATGTCCCCCACTATGGACATTTATTGAACTGTCCGTCATTTTGGTCAAAATTGTGTTACTGCAAATCGATTGCATGCAGGAATTTGCTCTCCTTAGAGTTCGCAACATACCTGGTTCCTTGGAAAATAAGTTTTTATCATGATTATGAGCCACACTCCTCAGTGCACTCAACGCGCGAAACCATCTTGCGCAGGTCAAGACGTGCCATTCACGACCACTGGCGTCGCCACAACCGCCACGAGCACAGACGTACCGACGACCGCGCGAGCGTGGACGTCTCAACCCACGGCGACGGTGACGACCACCACGAGATACGAAGCGTGGTCGTCGTCGACGCCGGCGTCCACAACGTCAGAAGCGCCGACGCCAGTTGCGACGACGTCGGTGTCGACTTCGGCGCCAGCGTCAGAGTCAGCGTCCGGGAGGGCGATCGTCGCCTCCGCGCTGTCGGAACCGTCGTCACCAGAGCCATGGTGTTTGCGTGAGCACGTATCGTACGAGCGGCTCTCGGGATACAAGGTGGCGGACCTGCAGGCGGCTCAGCGGACGCTGACGTCAGCGGCGCCGACGCAGCCGCCCCCGCCGTCGACGGCCGAGGAGTGTTACCTGCGATGCCTGGACGACGACCGCTGTCGAGGCTATAGCGTCAACCACGTGCGCCAGGTGTGCGCGCTCACGTGGTTCGATGTGGCCAACCGGTCCGACTACCTGCTGCCGGACCCAAACTGGAGCTTCCACCGCAAGATATGCCTGCCTGGTGAGTGTCCGACCCGCCATCTGTCGGGGTTTATTCGCATTCTCTTATATTTCGGTGTGCACTGACTAAAGAATTAATCATGCGATGAAGCCGCACTTGAGTATTTTGCCGAGCTGGGAGTAAACAATGGTTCATTTCATTTCCGGTTCAGATGGTTCCTTTAATGGTTAACGGTGAATGCTGAATGAAATTCGAGCTTGACTTAAGGCAGGAAGTTGAGCATGTCGGCCATCTAATTTTGAAACCCAAGCAGCAATCGGCCGAATATTGCAAATTGATGGTTTCACTTGGGCCTTTGCAGGACTGGTGTTTGCCAATACGTTACCAGTATTGGGCCAATTAACTGTACTGCTTAGGAATATTCCGCTAGAGTAAACCAGAAGAACTGCACTCGTGTGCTTATTTCCAAAGTCCACTAACTTTGCACTAGTGCAGTGTTCCAGAATTAACGAGTATGTCTTGTGTGGTAGAGATTTAAAATGCTTCTTTTTTTTCCAAATAATTCGTAATTCGGTAATTCGTATTATGCATGTAAATTAGGTGAATTACTGCTTGAAGAAACACCGGAAGGGCTTATAAGCCAAAGAGCTTATAAGTTTGGCTTATACAAGCTCCCACTGACGAAGAGATGCCCCGCGAGTTTAAATTCAGAAGGGAAAGAAATAGCTGCTTGGCGTACTTGTACCTTACGTCGTCACTGGCACGAACTTTTGTTGAAAATTGCCGTAATTAATGTTTCATGATGGCAACATAGCGCTTATGTCATACTTGTTCATCGCACGTAGTCGCCGTAGCACATCTGAGTGTAAATGTCTGTGCAAACTGCCCGAGGTGAGCTGATGTATTCTGCGCAATGCAATATGCACTCATGAATTGTTATTGATTAACAAGTAATCCTCACCACGCACCTCACCTGTAAGAATAATTTTCGAAACTTCCATTCGTTGTTAGTACCGCTGACGCCTCACAGGCATTAGCCTCAATGGCTAGCCTAAATTATCAGTGTAGTAAAGAAGTCAAAGCGGAAAATATTCATGTTTACTTTCTATCCTGACTGTAATATGATTTTTTTCACCTCTTCCCACTTTATTGTCCTTTTATCCGATTAAATGATATCCCCCTACAAACAATTGATTCGAACCGAGGCTTTGTTCGTGTGAAGCGCTGGCCTGGTGCTCGACGACAACATGGGTTACTGAGCGCCGTTCCTGTCATTGAGTGGAGCCTTCATCAACATTTCAGGGCAATAGCTTTGATCGCAATAGCTTTGATCGCAATAGCTTTGATCGCAATAGCGTTGGTCGCAATAGCTTTGATCGCAATCGCTTTGATTGCAACGAATTTGATCGCAATAGCTCTGATCGCAATGACTTTCGTCACAATGGCTCCGCCTGTTATGCGTACGCATAACGGCGAATGTGCGAACGGTAAAAAAAGGTTGAAACTGAAGAGGCGCGAAGTTCAATTTCAGACGAATGGGCACGAAAGTAAAAGAGAGAGAGAGAAAGAAAGAGGCTGGCGAAATCTGCACATTTATCGGCTGGGGTGACGCTTTGTTTACCATTCAGCCCATTAAAGTAGCTGCGCTTAATGAAACGGTTACTGAAGACCTAAGAGAAAGAGACGAGAAAGAACAGGCACGATTTCGTGTTGGTAATAGTAAACACAGGAGTGAGTGAGAGAAACTCATTAGCACGTGACTAGGCGGCCACGACGCGTTCGGGCGGAGGTCTTCCCTTTTCGCCGAACCCGTGAAGATAGATAGAGGGAACAGCGCGCTGTACGTATACACTCCCCTGGGCGAGCAAACATTTGATGTAATTATAGAGTGGCGTGGCGCCCAGTTCGTTGACGACGTTCAGCACGCTTCTTGTGTGGTCCTCCGTCTCTTCAGCAGCAATGGGTTTACAGTAGGGGGGCGAGGAGGAACGACAGCTGTAGTTTCGTAGCTGAGTCACACTGATGATTTTCGCTTAGTTAGTTTTTATCTTTCTGTTTTCTTCTTCTTTCCTAGTTGCAGCGCCATCTCTCGGGCTTTTTTCCCCCTTCTTTAAGTACACGCCCAGTCTTGCGCAGTCCCGATGCTTGGTTGTCACGCGTTCGTAAAATTTGGAGCATGTGGAGCTCCGGCTAATGGACCTCTTCGCTTCTTGGAGATTACACAATGTTGCAGCTGTCGCCCCTCGCTGGCGTCGCCGCCTTTCTTGGGGAGACGAGGATCCTGGATTTTTTTTTAATGACTTGAAGTACAATGGCAAAGATGGGCTTAAGTAAGCGCTAGATAATTTTCACGGAAAAAAAAAGAAACGTGGAGGAACGAGGGCAATTTCGAGAAAATTTGCTCCGAAAAAGAAACTACCTCACGCGCAGAGTGGTCGCCGAACCGTTTTTTTTTTTGTGCCTTCTTGTTCACTGACTCTGCTGGCCTGGGCCGGTCTAATGCTGGGTGAGCTTTATTCTTAGCACGAAAAAACGCTAAAGGACCACTCTTGAGAAGAGAGCAAGGCTAACGTAGAGGCGCCCCTTTCAAAACCTTTTTTCTTTTTTTTTCTCCTTTTTCTGTAGCCGTATTAAATGCAGAGATGTGGGAATATCAAAATTTTCGATTACGAATCGAATACGAGTAGTTGCTTCGAATATCGAACAAGTGAAGAGAACGCCCCGTTAATTATCACGGCAATTTCGATTTCGCTATAACTGATTCACTCCGGTTTGTTTATCGATGAACTAGTGAGCCGTAAAGCTAAAGGCATTGTTCTAGCTGGCAAGATCACGTATTGTAACATCATAGCA
The DNA here is from genome assembly GCF_055824585.1 of Amblyomma mixtum. Taxonomy (NCBI): domain Eukaryota; kingdom Metazoa; phylum Arthropoda; class Arachnida; order Ixodida; family Ixodidae; genus Amblyomma; species Amblyomma mixtum. Next base: position 33,907,325 of record NC_143012.1, on the reverse strand, counting down.
GCCTTTACGAGAGCAATATCTTGCTCTAGTCGCAGATGTCTTGATGTAATGCGGAAACCGAGAAAAAAAATGCTGATTGGAGGGGCATAACTGTCTTGGTAATAGGAGATTAAAATATGTCCCGAGGAAAATAACGCATATATAAAACATTACACCCTGTAGTATACAAAAATAGAGAACAGAAGGCTAATTGTTTAGCATAGCCAAGTATATGACGCGTTCTGTTCGCACACTGGCGGGTTCTGTAGTTATTGAAAACGCTCTTACGCCTGGTTTACATCTGGTTTCGCTATCGGAACTTTGCCAAGTCGGCTTGCCTGGAGCAGTGCACAGTTTATAACATGTGTGTGCAAAAATGATTTTGTTAGTCTGAAACTTTAACAAGGCACAAATGAGGGCTAGTTAGCTGCTCGCTGTGCAGACAATCGCGCTGAACTGGTTACACACACACAAAAAAAAAAACACGAACGATTGAACGATTAAACATATCTATCGGTCGTTATCTGTTTTGCTTCCCTTGTTCCAATGTGGTAACATAAATACTTAACCGTGGCTGAACGCGCTCCGTACTTCCCAGAAAAGGGGTGAGGGGGCAAGTGTCTGGAAGGCAAAGGGCAAGAAAGGGAGGTTTGCTCAACGCAAGCCTGCTTACCAAGCAAGCGTTTTGTCGAGGCCTCTTAGGCAAGAGCAACAAGGTGAAAGTACTGAAAGCCGGATTAATACAGGCAATTCCCACCACCCGCTCCGTATGGTGTCTGTACTTTTCGCTGATCCAACTGGACAATCCCGCGTCTGTCGCGAGCGCTCGTCCGAACAGCGCCGTTATTGCGGTCTGCTCACACGTTCGTCCGTGTGACAGTCAACTTGCGCGCCTTTGTTGACCTCTGCGTCGAGCCTGCTGTCAAAGCCTTGCTTCGAGGACCCACCGAGAAGATTTGTCCTGTCGCAAAAAGCCCCTCCCCCTCCTCCCCCCTGCAACCCCCGCCCCTCCCACTTGTCTTTTTTCTTCCGTCCTCACTGCCGCCAGCGTCTGCCATTTCGCGTGGACCATTCGTTCTTTATCTCCTTCGGTTTTTGCTTTGCTTTGTGTTTGTCTTATATCGGCACCGTTTTGTCCGTATTTGCCACTGCCTTGTCTCCCGAGGTCGCCTGTCTCCCTGTCTTCTTTTGTCGACTTATTATTTATTTGCCTTTGGCTGCGCAACTAGGCGCGTCCCCTCTACGATATGTCGCAATGCCTGGCAGCAGCCGTCGCGTGGGGGAGGGTGGGGGGGTGCGGTAACGGCGACGATAAACAAGAGTTAGTGGCGGCCTTTCTTCGCCTACCCGTTTGGTTATTGGTTATCCTTATGGGCAGCGTTTGCCCGTTTCGCCCGATTTGTGTGCGCCCTTTCATTTTTTTTTATTGCATCCTCTATGTGTTTTTTTGTCGTTTTGTGGTTCGCTTTCGCCAACGAAACATGAACTGTTATATTTCTCAGAGTCGGAGAAACTCCTCCGTTAACGTTCGCGTGCTTATATCCTGAGGCGCCCCGTTCAGGGCGCGAGCGTATGTAAAGAAAATGAAGTGTTCACAGCTTTCTCTTCTTTTTAGCCGTCTTTTTATCTGGCTTCCAAATAAGCGTGACTTTTCTGCCTATTCACTTGAGTCGAGGTCGATCATGTCCCATTCGCTGATTGCACACAACGAAAAGGGTGGTGATGAATTTATGGAACATTCAATTATTAATTATCATTCAATTATTAATTAACATCCAGTTATCCGACACTCAGTTGTTAACATCGCTTCATGTACTGATCCCAAAGCATTCAGCGAGAAAATAAAAATTCATCTCATACAGATTTTGATCACTTCAGCGCACTTTGTAGTAAATGCTGTTTAATCTCGGCTTTGAACCCTGACATGATTAGAGCCCTTGTTATGTGAGTTTGTACGTTTTATTTTCTGTTTGTTATGCCTGTTCACATCGCCTTTCGCCGTTGCAAACCAATACGTCCCCCCTTATGCAAATCCTTCGGGGCTTTAACGAAACTCTAAATGAAAAGAATCAACTATGAAATACGCAAGAGTGCAGGGCTCTGCGTTAATTCTGGCACATAACCTGGGGGGGCACCCTAATGTGCACCGCAATCTCAGTGCAGAAAGGATTTTACACGCTGTCGTCACGTCCGAGTCGAACCCGCGACCATTAGCTTTGCAGCCGGAACACAGAGCCACTGAATCGCAACGGCTGGCCCAGACTAACAAGCAAGGGAAGTATGGACCTGGTGACATCCAGTAGGGTTTTTTTTAGTCCAGAGTTCGACGAAAACTCATCTGGCGAGGAAATGACACCACTGTGAAAAACCTAACACTCGCCAAGAAATTGAAGAACAGGGTAAGAAACAAATGTCGTTTCGGGACCCCTACGGATCCCTTGTTCACATATCATACATGTGAACAAGGGATCCGTAGGGGTCCCGAAACGTCATTTGTTTCTTACCCTGTTCTTCAATTTCTTGGCGAGTGTTAGGTTTTTCACAATAATGAGGGTTTTTTTTAGAGCCAGAGCTCTATTTCGCGACCGAAGCTGCAAAAGCCGGGACATCACTGTAGCTTTGACCCTGACCCTGAATGAATGAATGAATGAATGAATGAATGAATGAATGAATGAATGAATGAATGAATGAATGCCGCGACTGGGATTCGAACCCGCGGAGGTGCGAACAGATCAGCTTCGCTGGCCACTGCACGAGAGCACTATGCTATCGCCGCAGCCGATCACGCCTCGTGTAAACTGCAACACACCTTCGCACTGCGCATTACACATCGTCGTCGTCACCTAATTCCATCTGCGTTGCGAGCAGATGAGATCAGCTTAACCTCGACCAGAGCTTTACCTGAGTCTAATATCCTCGCCAGACGTGCCGACGATCCCCCAAGCAAAGCAAAACCATGAGCAAATCAAGCTAAACACATGCTTCCGCTAGTACGCTCGGATAACTACGTTAAAACCCTACCATTTTTAAGCATGAAATGCTTTTAGCCCCCGTTGTCGGCAGTGTGGTGACGTCACGCCGAGACCGAGAGCCATCATCCGGGCACTGAATTCCACTCATCCGGGCTCTGAAACGAGAACATCCGGGCACCGTACGAGACTTCACGAGATTTAACGAGACTCTCTAAGCCCTCCTACGCGACCGGCATGCAAGCGCCGGTTGGTCTCCAAATGAGACAAAAAATAACTGCTGCCAGTGCCTTCTCAATGTTTATCAAGATGTCAGTGGAGCTGTGAGTTTGATAATGCACGGAATTATAATTTCCGATTTCTAATAACGCGTGCAAAAAGCACATAAATGCCACGTTACACTTCGTTGTCATACGTGATCCGGACGAGAAGCGCTGCGTTCAAAGGGCAAGGCATCGCGCCGAACGGGTGGTGGCGTTCCTCCCTTCCTTTACGGTGCGGTTCGGGTGTCCACCGAGATGGCAGAGAATTACTGCGCCATTTCCTTTCCTCAAAAAACCTTGCGTTCAAAGGGCAAGGCATCGCGCTGAACGGGTGGTGGCGTTCCTCCCTTCCTGTACGGTGCGGTTCGGGTGTCCACCGAGATGGCATTAGGCCCGTAAACATTTCATGCTTACTCTACTCTCGTTTACGGGAGAGGCAGATATTTTCCTGTTGTTAAGCGCACGACCTTCATAATAGCAGAAAAAAACGGGTGTAGAGTCCAGATTAGGTGGCGAGCTTCTACGCAGCACTTTGAGAGAAATGTACAATTAACTGCGTTTCGAAGAAATAACGCATGCGAAACAGCCGGGAAATGCTCTGGCCCGGAACACTCCCGTTTTTTTTGTGTGTGTGTGCGTGTGTTTAATCTGCTAACACAGCGCCTTTCTCGCATGAGCAGAGAAGCTGCAACATCCCACATACACTGTTGCTTCGTGTTTGCAGCGAATAAAAAAAAATAAAGACAAAATTTCGGTCACTCCTGATCGCGAAAACTTTATTGGTAAACAAGTTTTCCGCTACCGACTTTTCTAGATGACCAGGCACGGGTATATACTACGACGAATACGCTATAAATTACGCTTTTTTTTTGTATTTTACGCTTATATTTGGGGGCTCCTTCGCGGACTGCAGCAACTATCGACCGTAGCGAATGTCTTCTTTGAAAGGGTTTTCGCTGAAAAGAAAAATGCTCGCTAATTTCGCAAGGAACCTTACGCATGATTACGCAAGGGAACTTCTTGGCCCTTTTGGAGAGCCCCAACAAAGATTACGGCGTTCACGATTCAAGTTTGGACAAAAATAGAACGCGAGCGCTTCGGGGATGGTTTTATTTCTCGCGTGCGCTCTAGCTCTCGGGGGAGCGTGAGCTGGGCTGTCCTTTTTTTGCGTTGTGCATGTATTGTGAAGCCCACTTGCGCAAGCTTTGGCGAACTTGTTTGGTCACTTTTCTGAAGCTGTTATAAAAGTGTGCCAAATTTCTTTAAATCAGGCAATCTTTTGCGCAAATGTGGTGGAGAGGAAAGAAGAAGTTTCTAATTAACCTTGAACAAAAGCGTATGCTCCGCTAAAATTCCAGTGTAAGTTTTTCTCTGGGTGAATTCACTCGCCTCTGTTCGCTTGCACGACTTTTTCGTTTTTCGCAATCTAATCACACGTATTTGATTTTAGAGGGTAAGCAATTGAAATGGCTGAATTTTCGAGGGCTAACTTTTTTCGTGAAAAAAAAAATTGGCTCTGGTTTGACCACGGTGTAAGAAACTTCTTACACCGTGGATTTGACCAATGGCCATCCCGAGTAGAATTGCGGAAGCAACGGCGCGGCAATCGCAGTGGTGGCGGCATTTCAGGGGGCACTTTGACTGTCTAAAGGCGCGTTCACACTTGCTCAAAAATCCAGCGAGAGAAGCGGATTCGTTCTCCGCAAAAGCAAGAACCTGTTCTCACTTGGTCACGCGCGGGCGAGGCGGATCCGCCGCGCCGCTGCTGTTTCTCGATTTTTCACACCGCGTCGCTGCTAGCGGCATACCCAGATATAGTGAGAAAACAACATAAATTTACGCTGTCTACGTACCATAAGCTTATGCATGCTTACGTACGTTAAACGCAGGCGCATTCTCACTTTTAGTTCAGCGTATGCTAGCACAGACGCAAAAATAAACTAAGTCTATAGTGGCATCATCTGGTTGTGAGGGCGAGAACCATTGCTGTCAACAAACCGACTCGGCTGTTAAGCCTAGGAGCGGCAGAATCGTCACTCTGAATAAAAAAAAAAGCAAATTTATCACTTATACGTTTTCTTAGAGGCGAGGTGAGAGGAAGCGAAAGACCTGTGCCGCATTTCTGGCCAGTGAACGCACTGAAAAAGGCAGCAACAACGAGAATTCAATCCGAAGCGGGGTGTCCGGCTTCGAAGGGCGCCGCCATGTTTGTCGCCGCGCCGCTTTCCGCCTCGCTCGGCGTCAAAAGCGGCAGATTCCGCTTCGCTGAGTAGAGGCGAAAGCGTTTTGCACACCACCTTGACTGCCTCTGTGGCACTGGGGATGTCACCACTGGATGACGTCAAACTTAATGAAGTACTAATTACTAAGCAATGTTAAATGACTAATTAATGTCTGATTGCTGGTTAGTGACTAGATACTAATTAGCTGCTAATTAATGACGCTTAAGCTTCGCCTTTAGGAGTGGAACGCGACAGCGTGTTGTAGCGCTGCCAGGGGGTCCACGGAACGCCCCCACCCGTTCGGCGCGACGCCTTGCTCGTTGGAAAAACCGTAAAACGGTGCAGTCTTCGTCAAAAGTATAAAGACCAAGCGATCCGCTTCTAACACATGTAGTAGCAGGGTTCTTGTTGCATTGGTTTGGTTTGGTTTGCTTTATGCGGTTTAACGTCCCAAAGCGACTAAGGCTATGAGAGACGCCGTAGTGGAGGGCTCCGGAAATTTCGACCACCTGGGGTTCTTTAACGTGCACTGACATCGCACAGTACACGGGCCTTCTTGTAGCATTCGTGGAACATTAGTGGAAGTCCTAAGTTTAGGAGTGCTGAAGGAATAAAGTTCTTGGCAGCTTCGAAACATGTCAAGCCCGGGTAATCTGGACAAATGCTTATAGTTTGCACGTCTGCCACAGGTATCACGTAGCGCTGAACGCTCAAAATCATCGCGGAATTTCGGAAGTTCAGCACATCCCATTCATTTTCTAGGCCCTTTTGAAAAAGATTTTTCAGTCAATAGGAAGTGTCAGCCATGATATTTACAGCCTGTGCCCCGCCGCGGTGGCTCAGTGGTTACGGCGCTCGGCTGCTCACCCGAAAGACGCGGGTTCGATCCCGGCTGCGGGCGGCGGAATTCCGATGGAGGCGAAATTCTAGAGGCCCTTCTACTGTGCGATGTCAGAGCACGTCACAGAACCCTAGGTGGTCGAAATTTCCGGAGCCCTCCACTACGGCGTCCCTCATAGCCTCAGTCGCTTTGGGACGTTAAACGCCCATAAATCATATAGGCAGTCTGTAGACTACTTAGACTCTATTGCCTTCCTATATATATATCGTTTCGTCTATTCAATGTCAATAGACTGTGCATAGACAAAAGTCTACAAAAAGTGTATGGCCATAAGTTTATAGATTGTCTATAGACTGTCTATAGAATGTGTATTGCCTATATGTACTGTTTTCTAGGATTTGTCTATGGACTTTATAGACAGAAGTCTATGGACCCTCTATAGACTCTCTAAGAAACCTTTCTTTAACTGATAAATTTATAAAAAGGCCCGTAAAAATGACCTAATTAAGATATTTTATTTTGCCATATATTTCTTTCCACGTGAGATATTTGAAATCTAAATGCATATTCGAAATCATCATTCAATGGTTTACCTTGGTGCTAAGTTTCAGAAAGGTATGTTAACAAATAAAAAACAGTTTCTAATACCCTCATCCCCCCTTAAAGGCGAAGCTTAAGCGTCCTCCAAAATTTTATTGCCTAAGAGCGTAAGATTAAGTGCTTTGTGAAATTCATATAAAAGGCTTGGGCTGAGCAAAGAACGACACACCGGAGTGACAAAAAAAACTGAAAGCCATTGCACACTTATTAAGCTCTTCGGCAGAGGGTGAACGCAGAACTTGTCAATATGCTTGTGTTCGGGAGAATAGGGTGCTGACGTTGAGGGTAAGAAAGCGCCAGGATTATTCCGTTGTTTTTGTGGTCGATTATTTTGATTCCGAAGTAGAAAGTACCGGAAGTTCGCTTTCTGGTGGCGGCAAATGTATGCAGAGTGCGTTGCTGCCAAATGCTGTCGCAACCAACGCCAGTACGTCCGTACAGCTCCCTTTCGTTTTCAGAGACGACTGAAAATTAGCTTGACATTGATCAATGAAAGCACGCAGTCTGATGGCCAGGAATTGCCTACCTTAAAACCACAGGCATCGGTTCCCGTGCTGCCAGGTTTGTCAACAACGGGTTTATAGTTCACAATCACAGAAACACAATGGGGAAAAAATTGCCAGTGGCTTACTTAGCTCGGCTATGCCAGGATATCCGTGGCGAAAGTGTGTTATAAAGCATGCGACACAGCTGGCAAAGCGAGCGGAGGCGAGCGCAATGACGAGGCAAGTGGTGTGACGTCATACCAAACAGCGGTGGCGGCTCCGCGGTGAGGCGCGCGGTGTGACGTCATTCCAGATGGCGCGGCGAGCGCGCGGCGTCCGCCAGCTGCGGCGGTTGCTAGGCAACGGCTCAAGGTCGGTCTCTGTGCCTCCTCGGAGCACCGCCACAGCGAAATCGCACGTTCACGGCCAATGTAGCTTTCGCTACAAAAAAAAAAAAATTGTAAGGGTGGTGAAGGCAGGAATTCTTTCTCCTGTTGCAGAGAGGCCGTGCCTGCGGCACTGGTCCTTCGAGCGGGTTCCCCGCTTCCAGCTGGTGGGCTTCGAGGATCGGGTGGTTTCCGAGGTGGTCGACCAGGACGGCTGCCTACAGCTGTGCGCCTCCGAGACAAGCTTCGTGTGCCGCTCGACGCGCTACGAGGCGTCTCGGCAGCGATGCGTCATAAGCAGGCACGACCGACGCACCGCCGCCGAGTCCTTCCGCAGGACGGCGCTCGACGACGCCGCCTCGGCGGACGTGCTCTACAGCGAGAACCAGTGCGTCTCCGGTGAGTCCTTGTTGTTGTTGTGACTGAGAGAAGGATGAAAAGGAAATTGCACGGGCCTGCTACTGGCTCGAGCCAAGCCACCACCGCTGCCACGTGCAGATAGAGGAGAGTTAAAAGAGCAGAGGAAAGAGAAAAAAGGAAAGAAAAGATGCGCATCGCGGCAGCAACTGCGTTCGCTGCTCAAAAAACAGATAAGCGGCCGAAGCCGCGCTCGCCGAAGCGAGGACAGATACCCGGTGAGTTGTTGTTGTTGTTGTTGTGACTGAGAGAAGGATGAAAAGGAAATTGCACGGGCCTGCTACTGGCTCTAGCCAAGCCACCACCGCTGCCACGTGCAGATAGAGGAGAGGTAAGAGATCAGAGGAAAGAGAAAAAGGCAAGAAAAGACGGTGAGTCCTAGAAACCCTTTGTTTAAATATGCCCAGCTTTCTTGGGCATCGTCAACTGGCGCCATCTGTCGTCTATAGCGAACACCGCGTGACAATGGCGAGTAGACATAACTTCACCAACGAAAGTACTAGACACCAGGAGAAGAACACAGGACAACGCTGGACTAACAACTGTCCAGTGACTTGTGAGTTGTTAGTCCAGCGTTGTCCTGTGTTCTTCTCCTCCTGTCTCGTACTTTCGCTGGTGAAGTTATGTCTGAAATACACCAGCTATAGTAGTATACAACTTAAGTCTGCAGTGAAGCTCCTCCCACATTCACCCTCCGCGCACAAAATTCCTCCACGACAAAAAAGTAGTCCGCTGGTTTAATGTTTCTTGTTACGTAAACAAGAAGCCTATCACAAGAAAAAGAATTATGAGCTCTAGAATTTTGATGCATGGATTGTTTGATATAGTGAAACAGTAAAAAGCTGATTTCGTTTACTGTTGCGATTGGCCAGCGGATTAATACAGGACGCCGCGAACCGCGTCCCAGTGTTAGCAACTGCTTTTTTTTTTTTTTAAGTTGTATCCTGCTATGGTTACCTCGTGACAATGGAGATATTTTCATTTATAACTGAGAGAAAGCTACAGCTTCCAGTGAAGTGGTGCTCGAAGATGTTGATACCGATGGCTAACTCTTTTTTACGCCTGCGTAATATGACTTTCAAAATGCTTCCCGCACTCTCATCGCAGAGTTTTGACGGCCATATGAAATTTTTGCGGGGTGTACCGAGAATTCGAAATTGCCGCGGTAATTTTTGATTGCCCGGCGCCACGCAGCACGCAGTGGCAGCCGCTCAAACTAGAAGCGCTTGTCGAGACACCTGATGAGCTTGAATCAGATGCGGTCTGCCTGAATCGGGCTTGCATGCCTCGGCAGTTTGCGAACGAGGATCGGCAGGTTGGAAGACGACGGCTTAAAACCGTCTCTTTGCACAGGTCGCTGCAACAGGAAAGGAAGCAGGGAAAGGAAGCATGATTAGTCTAGAATTATGTGCGACAAGCACAATTTATTCTGTTGTCTAGCTGGTTTTCCTTTTGTCGTATATTATTCAATCGTCGTTTTTAACTTCATTAAGAAAGGAACCGAAAGATTCCCTTTTTTATGCAAATTGATTGTTCCCTTTATTACTGGAGGCACCTTACTTATTTGAGGGTTCGAAGCAGCCTGTAGCCTGACGAAGAGGATACGCGCAGTTTGGTTTATCTTTTGACTGATGCAAGTGTTTCTAGAAAGCTCCACGGGCTTATTAAACGACAGTCCTTTACTTGGTGGCGTAACGAGGATCCATGTTCGCTAGAAAATAGCGGCTGTGGTCCGTAATTATTTGAAGCTGCAGTGTCTCTTGTCGAGTGAGCTTCGCTTGTAAAGGGATTGGGGAGTCGTGTGGTGCGTTTCCAAATTGTGTACAGTGCAATATGGCTTCCATTACACATACCGGCAGTCAAGGATGTACCCAGTAATTAGCAAACAAAGGCATACTAAATGGAACAGAAACTTTCTGGCATCACCAAACGCCACTACGGCTATCAAGATGATCGATCCAGTAAGCAGCCTTGTACGCAATTCCGCTTATGTTTCAAGACGCTCAACTCCCGTCACTGAAAGATTAACGTAGAGTCTGTTTATGCTCGGCAGACTCCTTAAAGTGGAAACCACGCAGAGGTCTTATGTTTGGAGCTTGTCTCTTCAGCCTCGAAACGCTGGAAATTAAAATTCGTGTGTTTTATCGAACCACCATGGCAACATTTTCTTTCTATCATTTTTTTCTCGTTGTTTCTCGCAGAGCCTCCGCGGTGCAACTTCCGCCCGCTGCGCGGCCGGTCCCTGAGCCGGGGCCACGTGTTCGTGGACGAAGAGGCGACGTCGCACGCCCTGTGCCAGGAGTCGTGCGTCAACCACACGGTCTTCGTGTGCCGCAGCTTCGTGTACGACCAGTCGCGCCGCCTGTGTCTGCTGAGCCCCGACGACAGCTACAGCGCCCAACAGGAGGCCACACCCTCGGCCGCCGAGGAGAGGGCGGCGTCCGACGACGACGCGGCGCTCCTCTTCGAGAAGGGCTCCTGCATCGACGGTGAGTCTCTCTCTCTCTCACCCCTCCCCCCTGTTCTTGTAGCCCGGTACGACGCCGTCTCACATTTGGTGACCCAGTACCAAAGTTGCTGTCCGGAAGACTCAAGAGTGATCTTAATGCTGTCCAGAACTGGTGCGAGCAATAGCTGATGGAACTTAACCCTCATAAGTGCAAGCTTTTATCTGTCCACCGCCGTCGTAATCCTCTTATTCGTTCCTACGCAATCTCTGATGTGTCCATAGAACCAGTTCGGTCCTACAAGTATTTAGGCGTAACTCTTTCCACTGATCTTTCCTCGAGTTTGCATGCCAGTAACACAATATCATCAGCCAACAGAACGCTAGGATTCCTAAAACGTCATCTTCATCACGCTCCTCAACATGTTAAGTTACTAGCCTATAAATAGTTCGTCCGGTCAAAGTTGGAATTCGCATCACCAGTTTGGAATCCTCATCAAGCTTATCTCATTAATTCTCTTGAGACCGTCCAAAATCGCGCGGCCAGGTTTATTCACGCATCCTATGCTTTTGACATTAGCGTTTGTGCCTTGAAAACGGCATCCGGTTTACCGCCCTTATCACTCTGTCGTCGCACTTCCAGCTTATCCTTGTTTCATAAAATCTGCAATAGCCCCATGCGCACCGCTCCTTATATTCTTCCTTCCCCAGCACGCATATCACTCCGCACCAGTCATCATTTTCATGTGGCCCGTCCACTCTCGCGCACTGCACCTTCGCCAATTCCTTTTTTCCCCGAATAGCTGCAGACTGGAACGGCGTTCCAAGCGACATTGCCACCATCACTTGCTCATCCAGGTTCAATGAAAATGTAACAAATTATGTACAGTTGTAAGAACGTTTTCCTTATTAGTTATCACCCCTTATGTAATACCCCAGGCATGGGGCCTTGAAGGAAATAAAAGGAAATGAAATGAAATTGGCAGTGGCTTAGCTCAGCTATGCCAGGATATGCGTAGCGAGAGGTACGGTATATCCCTGATTACGTCTAGTTTTGCTTATCGTCATGGCTACGTGTGAGACATTCAAGACGAGACATGTGGTGAAGGCGGCACCTGTTATTCAACTTTACTGACTGCCAGGAACACGGCCCATTGATTCGTAAAGTAACACGCGGCCGTTCGGTTGAAGGTGAGCGGCGTCGGCGCGCGGCGCCGGCAGCTTTGACGTCACTCGGCAGCTCCTCTCGGTCGGAGGCGAGCAGCGCGGCACCAACTGCGCGGCTGTGACGTCACTCGGATCCTCGCGCATGCGCACAAGTGCCGCCGAAAGCCCCCAGCAAAACGGCGAGACTATGGGTAATGTAGCACTCGCTACTAAAATGCACAGGCGAGCGTGCGATGTGATGTGACGAATCTGCGTTAGTAGTGACGGTTGTATACAGTCGTGAGAAATATGAAAAGGAACAAACGTTTTGTGCAAATATGCGAATTTGCTAGTTATTTCTCAACTAAATTTGAGAATTACTTTTGGATATTATTCGCGAGGGGGATAAATAGCTTGAAGTCAGAAAAGAACTGTGCTTGTTAAACATAGTTATGTAGTAATCAGTAGATGAATGCTCAAACTTTGTCCCCCTATATATCGTTCACGACTCTACATTTCACCTTTGCGTTCGTTGATCGCCTTCCTATTGCGTCTTTGATTTGATTTCGCCGTCGCTTTTTCGTTCCGCTTCTGCGTAGTCTTCTAGTGGATGGAGGCCTGGCGGGTAGGTGATGGGCTGGTTTATGACGCTTCTGGAGGGCGGAGTTAGGGTGGCACTTCTGAGAGTGCAGGCTTCACTAGCCGAGGCTTCTCTATGACGACGACGACGAAATTTTCACAAAGAGGCAGTGGAACTGCTATCGCAGTAAAACAGAGTATACCGGGAAAGGCCTTTGTTGATGTCGTGATGGGAAGAGAGCAGAATGGGTGAGGAAACAAAGGAGATAAGTGATATCTTAGCCGAGATCAAGAAGAAGAAGTGGGCAGAGGCAATTCATTCAATGCGAAAACAAGGTAACCGGTCGTGTCTTAGGATTACGGAGTGGATTCCAAGGGAAGGCAAACGTACCAGGGGCCAGGAGAGTGTTGGGTGGGCGCACGAGAGCAAGGTATTTGCAGGGATAGGAGTGCCATAGATGACACAGGACGGGGTTATTTGGAGGGAAGTGGGAGAGGCCTTTGTCCTGCAGTAGATGTAGTTAGGGAGATGACGATGCTGATGGTGATATTATGGCGTCTGCTTTCGCGTAGACAGCCTGTTGTCCTTTCGGGGAGAACTTATTATCATGATCATCATCATCAGCCTGACTACGCACGCTGCAGGGCAAACATCTCTCCCCTCCAAATTAACCCGATCTTATGCCAGCTGCAGCCACCATATGACTTTATCTCATCCGTCCAGCCAACTTTCTGCTATACCCTGCTACATTTGTGTCCACGTGGTATCTAGTCCGTTACCCTTGGCGATCATCGGTCATCTTGCCCTGGCATTACATGCCCTGCCTATGCCCATTACTTCTTCCCGATTTTGACTAGGATGTCACTAGCTCGCCTTTCTTCCCTGACCCGCTCTGATCTTAATGTATCTTGACGTTACACCTGTAATTTTTTTTCCTTAGATCGCTGAATTGTCCTCAATTTAAGGTGAACCCTTTTCTCTAGATTCCACTTTAGCCTTCGCTGAGAAGTAATTTCAGTTTATTCACAGCCGCAGTCCTGGAGCAAAGCTGACCATCAGAACTCATGACACATGAGTCCACAACTTCGCGATAGGACTTCATCTCGGCCGGTTTATGCAACTCGCTTGAATGAAGTATCGCTCTCATTTCCTTCCTCGCCAAGCTGTGTAGAGTTTATTGACGTCGGAAAGCTCGTGAGTAGTAACACTGAACTGACAGAAACAACATTTTACTAGGAAGTCGCTGCGAAAGCTAGAACCGAGGACTCAGGTAACCGTAAGTGGTGCTCCAAGAGGAGCAGGTATTTCGGCTCTGTTTATTCTCGCTGCGATGTGCTCGCGGCCTACAGGGATCTGAAGGCTGCGCATTGTTCGAGCACAGTGACTGCTGCTATGTCCTGGAAGCGGGACAATGGGGTTCGAAGGCCGGCTCTTTTGACCGCCATGTTGTTCTGCATTCATGATTGCATGTATACATGCTGCCTGCTAGTGATGTAACGTTAATGATAGCTATACAGCGTTACTTTTTTCGAAATTCGGGAACACTCACGACTGAGCGTGATCGAGGGGCCATATCCTAACTCTGCGCAGCGTTCGCTGAAGGCGCAGTTCTTAGAAAATATCATCGGTGGCGACGCCAGCATTAGCGTGCTTCTCTGAACCGACTTCTCGAGCCCTGCCCCCCCATCCCCCCATGCCACGTCCGGCAACAAGAGCACGATTACGCAAGGGACGACGGGAGGCCCTCCCCCCCAAGCGCTCGTTTATTCTTTTCCCTTTCCGAAGACGCGCAACTAGTTACTCGGCTCGTGCCGTCGCCTCAAGGACGTCTGCGCCGAGCCACCGAAAAACCAGTTGGCGCTCCCCGCAGGCTGGCAGCCCGGACTCGGCAACCGGGCAGGGCAGCCAACGCAGCCAGGGTCTTTGACTCTTTCTACCTTGCACTTTCGCTTTCCAACACTCGGCTGCCGCCGATCGAGCCGAACCGCCCGTCTCTCTCTGCGTGTTGTGTTTGCATAGTGGCCGCCGGCGCGCTTACCTGAGGAGGAGGAGTGGCGATGCTTCTTTCTGAGGCACGAGACGGACCGTCGGCGACCAGTCTCCGCATGGTTGCATGCTCGATGTTTGTTCTTCTTCTTTCTCGTAGGAAATGATGCGCCGGTGCGTTCGGCTTCTCTGCCGGAGCGGGAGAAGTGTCCTCATCCATTGTGTGCTCGCGCGCGTGGACAAAGGCGGACGGCGCGTGGCGTTCGTCCGGAGCCGTTGGCGACTTTATCGCCCGAAGTTAGTTCTGTTCAGCACGGCCAAACGTGGTGGTACTGTGCCGCTGTACTCAAGACACTTTGGGTGTTCTGAAGGCTACTGTAATCTCATTGAGGTGCCTAACCCTAAAGGTTCGCCGGGTAGTCCCTGTGTCTTCTCTGATGCGAGGACTTAATCAACTTCCACGTTGCACGGCCTAATCAACTGTCAGAGAAGACAAACGCGTCTGTAGTGAACATCAGATAGACACTGCGTTATGTAGTGTTTCACGACGTGTTCCTTCTAACTCCCCCAGCTTCGGCTGCGCTGCACAGAACGTCGTAAGACGCAGGCCTTGTGCAGTTAGCGATTCAGCTGCCGTGTTCGGGTTCTGCTTGGAAAAGGCGGAGAGTCCGAAATGCGATTAGGGAATTCTGCCTAATGGTGTGGACAGTCCAGTCGACCGTGGACCGTCTGGCGCGAACGTTGACACCGACCAAGTCGTCTGGCCGGGTTGTACCACGGTCCGCCGGCGTCCTATGGCACAAATGTATCACTCGACGACAATGGCGCGAGGAAAGAGAGGTATAAGCGCAGTGAAGATGCACCGCACCTAAGCTTTGTAACATTTCAGGAATCTGCAAGCTTGCAGCCTTGTAACAGCCGCGTAAACTGCACGTTGCTGTGTTTACTGCTGACTTTATTTGCACGTCTGTTTTGCTTCATTGAGGCTACTTACTCAATATTAGAGAATTATATTTGCGTTTTGCTGAATGAAAATAGTTGACAGGGACACCTATTTACCTTATATGTTTGCAACGCGATAGCATTAGAAGCTGTTGATGCCTTCATCGGAAGTGACGTCACTTTCCTCCGGCAAATGGGAATTCACAGGTCTGATGACGTCACTTCCCTGCAACCAACAGCCGAATTTTTTTTCCTGATGAAATTTTTAATGCTCTCGAATTAAAGAGTATAGGATCAATTCTGGTCCTGGAGAGAAAGAGATAATCTTCGTTATGAGATATCTTCGTCATGAAGAATCACGCGTCGAGAAGGCTTTGATCTTTTGAGCAAGGTCGAACATAGGCTAATGTGGTTTCGAGCTGTGATATGGACAGAGACTTCGGGAATTTGATATGGGGGCGTGGGAACTAAGATCCCAATGAGTACTGGAACTCTATTGGACGTCCTGTGGACGTCCTAAACGTCCACAAGACGTCCAATGGAGTTTGAATGCGCATTGGGGATGAGACATGGGTACGAGTTATCAAAGTAGCAGCTGCATTGTATACTTCGAGGTCTGCTGGCGTTTTTAGCGTGCATAATGCGTATAGTGGTCGCTATGGAGGTAGTAAGCTTGGGCGCTCCGCCTGTACGTGCTGTCGTGCGGACAGGGTACACCTCTGCACTTTCAGTTCACTGAATGTAGCCTTTCTTGCGGATTTGAGGGTGTTTCGATGTACAGCCCGCCTAGATCTTTGACTAGCGTACGCGACGTTGGCGTTTTCTGTGCTCCTGCGTGTTACAACGGAACTAACCTCTAAGCAGAGTCTAAGCAGAGGCTCACCAAGCCCTTGCCTGGTATTGCCCTTTCCGCAAGTTTGATCCTCCGTGAGGCGCAAGCCGTCGCGCACGCTAGTTAAAGGTTTGGGCAGCTGCACTTTACCGACGAAGAGCCGTCACGTCTTGGGGCTCTTGTGCCACATTAGCTCACAGATTAGCACTGTTATTGCTATTACAAGAGATTATTATTACTATTTCAAGTACTTGGGTTATTGTTTCCAGTTGATTACTCGGCATTTTTTGGTGAACTGGTACGCATGCGTAGAGAGTTACCAGAGACAAGAAACCGAAACGCAGTGCCAGTGGACGGCGGATCGTTCGCGAATGCGAGAATGAGAAGTTTTTATGGGAAACATTTCGAATAAAACGCCCTGCAGATGCAGCGGCAATGGTTTGCTTTGGTTTATGGGGTTTAACGTCCCAAAGCGACTCAGACTATATGGGATGCCGTAATGAAGGGCTCCGAAAATTTCAACCACCTGGAGTTCTTTAACGTGCACTGACATCGCACAGTACACGGGCCTCTAGAATTTCGCCTCCATCGAAATTCGACTGCCGTGGTCGGGATCGAACCCGCGTCTTTCGGGTCAGCAGCCGAGCGCCGTAACTGATCCACCGCGGCGGCTGGCAGCGAAAATGCTCCGAAAGGACTTCATTTTGACCTTCTAATGTTTGGTCTATGATATTTTGTTGCGGGGCGCGGCACTACCACGGCAAGCTCTTGCTCCATGGTCGTCTATTCCTAATGCTTGTCCTGTATTCTTTGTTTTTATTTTTTCCTGCGCAGTGGAAATGCGCTGCGAGGCGACCGCCATGACTGCCATCATCCAGGTGACGTCATCGTTCCGCGGCAGGGTCTACGCAGTGGGCCACCCGCACCAGTGCTTCTCGTCCTCCGTCACCGACACCGGTCACGTGGCTCTCACCGTCCCACTGCATGGACGCCAGTGCGGCACCAAGAACCTGGTACGCCATGCACCAACACCGTCACCGCAGTTCAGGCAGAACTTCTATTAGACGTTATTTTGGAAACCTTGCGAATGCACTGAACCGCAGTTGAGGCAGAATTTCTATGAGTCTTTATTTTACAAACCTCGCGATGCAATGAACTAATTTTACAGGCTATACAGCAAAAAAAGAAAAAAAGAAAGATAGGTGTCCTTATTGCCATGTTATGTAACACCCCGTTTAAAAACGATAGTGGTGTAGAAGTGCTCTGTTTTCCAAAGGCAAGTAAGAACATCTGCAGCATGCGTCTGTCATTTTTATGTTTTTTCTATGTATTTTGTTTCAAACAAAGGGCAGTAGAAGGTGATGGCTACGATGTGTCGTGTTTACGTGTTCTCATGTGTACCCTATAGGCCTCGTGGAGAATTGTATGAAACTCAACATGCAGTGTTAGGGGTGATCATGAGCTTCAGGGCAAGAGTTCTGAAATGCAGACTGTCTACACCCGCGTCTTAATTGCTCCTTTCAGGGCAACGGAACTTTCTTAAACAGCATCGTCGTCCAGCACCACCCGTACGTACTGCAGAGCTCCGACCGCCGCATCGACATCTCGTGCGACTACGAGGAAGTGGAGCGCAAACTACGTGGAGGCAAGCAGGTTCTCGAAGGGTGAGCGCGTGCTTTCATTTTGCGCTGTCTTTCTTAACGGAGTAGTAGACAGTAAGCTGCAGAATAGAGTGATAGGTGATCACTCCGGCATCGGCTTTCAAGCAGTGAGACCTTTGTAGTGATGGGTTTCGTGGCCTTCACCATGTTACATGCTGACCGGCTGTGAGCACTCGGCGCCATCACTGTGAAACTACTAGCGAGAGCTTCCTGCCGCTGCTCCCAACCCTTACAAATTTTTTTAGATTCTATAAACTTCTGTCTATAAAGTATATAGACTATTAATAGACAAATCCTAGAGAACAGCCTATAGGCAATACAAATGCTATACAGTCTATAAATAATCTTCACGTTTATGGCCATACACTTTTAGTAGACTTTTTTCTATAGAGAGCCTATAGACTATGACTAGAGAAAAATAACTGCACGAAGGCAATAAAGTGTATAAGAATTTTATAGACTGTCTATAGACCATTTTTATAATAGAGGAGTCCGAAGCGAAGTTGGAAGCTGGTTTCACATCAGCGTGCACCCGGTGGAAAGAAAAATACAAGTGTTATATCATTTCTGATGTTTTGTATTATAAACACTGCCATGATAGCTACAGAGTGTCGTTTCTAATCTTGGGTTATTTTTAAGATGAATACTTCGTTCAAATATTTTTTTATGAACATAATATGAATAATTAGCCAGCATGGTTTAACTATCTTTCAAGAAGAGTCTGGTCCCGTTAATTTCCGTTAAATAAAACGAAACGCCAAGCATTTACTTATTTTTACTTATTTTGTTTTGTACTTTTTGCACTGTGCTTATTGTGCCCCTCCTGCCAGGGCCCTTCACTGGGCCTGCAGTATGCTCTAAATAAATAAATAAATTTGTTTCAGGATAACTTAATTGTGCCCGCTTCCGTGGCTGAGTGGCCATGGGGATGTACATAGCTGCTCGGGCGGTACCAGCTGCGGCGGCCGCACTTCGACGGAAGCGAAATAAAAAAAAAAACGCCTCTGCACTGCGATTTCAGTGAAAGATGCAGTACTAAAACGCAAGAGTTTGGATGACTATCAAGAAATTAAGTAAAACTACGATAATAAGTTTCGGCTGGTGGTAAAGCGCAGTGTTGTTGCTTTCCTGAATTTCTTTGTCGGCGCCTGCATTTTCTCGTTTTAATATGATTGCTTCCGACCAGACGAGTTTTCATCTAGCTCTCGGTTTCAAAGTTAAAGCATCCCAGGCGTTCGAAATTAACCAGGAACCTTGCACTATGACGCCCCTCACGGCTCATTGTGTTTTCATTCTCACGTAGTGAAGACAGCAGTCCGCCGTGCACGAAAACAGCGAAAAGGGCTTTCAAACGAAACTCTTTATTATACTCTGACTTGCGCCCCAAAATATACTCGGTGGCGGTGTAGCAACAAGCATGCTCGGCGGTCGTCGAGCTGAATGCCTGTCGACCTCAGCTGCACTCAATTTAAAGATGATAGCGAACTTTCGAGATACGCATGCAAAGTTATCACAACATTCTGGAACAACGTATAGAATCGGCTCCACCTTGATACGATCAATCGAGGTAAATCTGGTCCTGTCTTGCGTTACAAAGTGATAAAGCGGAGTGCGGACAGCTTTGAAGAATGAGCACTACAAAAATTTACGGCATTATGTTGTCACTAACGGTAACTACAGATTAACTGCAACATAATTAACTAGATGAAAGTCTGAAGCGCACGTAGTTGGAGAATAGTAAACATGACAGAAAACAACGCGTAGAAGCAGGACAACAGACTCAGCGATCTCTGTATGCCGTCTGTTTCTTGGCCTATCTCTAGGCGCTGTTTTCTGCTATGTTTAACATCATTAACTCAAAACAAGGTTTACTACTACTGACTAGCTATAAATTTACCAGTCCTCGTGGAACCGTCGGCATCGAAAAGAAGAGCGACTGATCTTGTTGTGTAGCATCGATCACAGCAGCTAGCTGCGAATTACATTATCATTTTTCGTCTCATTATGGTTTGGTTTATGGTTTAGGGCGGTTTAACGTCCCAAAGCAACTCAGGCTATGAGAGACGCCGTAGTGAAGGGCTCCGGAGATTTCGACCACCTGGGGTGCTGCACTGACATCGCACAGTACACAGGCCTCTAGAATTTCGCCTCCATAGAAGTTCGACCGCCGCCAAAAGCTCGGAAAAGGCAACCACTAGCTGTGTTGATAATTTGCCTTCTTGGTTGTTTGAGAAACTTGCATAAACTTATTCAGAGGAGCATATGTTGGTCTACTGGATCTAAATTTTGTTTATGCTCTGCGGTCATAAATTTGCGGAAAAATTTCACGGCGCGTGTAAAATTATATGGTAGGACCTCTGGGGCTGCATCTGTATTCCAGCCACTTATATTTATTGCATGCAAGAAGGGCGACGGCGTCAACCGGTTTAAATAAATCTATTTTACGAGGCAAGTAGTTATTCGAACGCCGCTTCCAGTATGGAAGCAAAGTTGCTTGGTCAGAGCGCTTTTTAGAAGAAAAATAAAAACCTAGCGGAGTTACGGCGGCTGTGCGAGTTTTAGTGTAGTTTCGCTGCATGCTGTACAGGAGAATACTTCGATTAAAGTCCGCGCCACTCTAGAAGAACGCCATCAAACGCGCTGTAATATTATAATACTAGGTTTATTGCGTTCAATTTTTCTTATTTTCTGCTTCATGGTGCGATCAGCAAGGAGTTTCTTGGGGTCGCAGTTTTTAGCGCGGTGCAGTTGCGTAATCTCGTACCAGCGACCCCGCTCCTAACGTTCGCGCTGACGCCCACCGCTTTTCATTAAGCCATTGCAGAACCGAGCGTGCAGCTTGCACCGAACACGAGGTGAAGTGAGCTAATGTCATCCAAACCCGGCAGAAAACCGGTTCGCTACTCTTCACGATTTCTCGCAGCGAGTTCAAACTTCAAAGGATGCGTTGCAGTTTGGGGTAGGGGCACACGGGAGGGGCGGTATATTGCGCCAGAATCGCAGCATTTCTCTGGAACGTAGATTGCAAACCTCCGACGCCGTGCATCAGGTCTCATTATGCATGCCTTCCGTGCTATGACGTGCAAATTCCCCGGCCCGAGTTTCGAAACCTGGCGCCGGCCTAATGACTCTGAGCGCCATGCCTCTAATGAAGACGAGCTGTTTCGCAACCAGTATCACCGTTCTCTCTCTCTCTCTCTATATATATATATATATATATATATATATATAACGCTGCATGTTCAAGATTCATACCAGAGGGATCTGCCGCGCCCTGCTATAGAGCCCGAATAAATCATGATATTCCTTTCCATTATAAGCAGTGTCAAGGGGAACGTTTTATCTCATGATAAATTATGCGTTCAACAAAGGCGCGAGATATTTCTTGTACCGTGCTTCGAGCAGCGAAATATTTCTCACAGAAGCAGTTAAAGTGGGTTTGCAGAGTTTTCTGCCCAAGGGAGTTCAGCTTAGCGTAAGAATGCATTGCACACGCCCTCTTACGGAAACGGGTTTGGAAGCCTACACTCGCGGCATTCTCAGTGGAAATATGTTAGTTTCATCGCGGATTAACTTACGTCGTTCCTGAAACAGAAGTAAAGGCGACAAACATTGTTGCCTGTCGCTTTAACTTTTTTTTTTTTTTTTTCAATGAGGAGGCGCTGTATTTCGTCTTACATTCAATTCAAAGATTGCGCATTCCTAGATCCGACTGTTGGCCCTGTTAAATTGTTAGATATGCCAATTAAGCTTGGGGGTGCACGCACTTTTCTTGGCGTAGTTGTACGCAAACTTCCTTGATCCTATGAGTAGTCCATCGTTTAAATACATTTTTTTTTTTGCGAATGGGCTTTGCGCTATTATTAATTTAGACCTGTACAGCCTACCTACACTCTTAATCGTGTTCCACAGCTGTTACAGCTGGCAAGGGGAACTTAAGGGGAACTTCAAAAATTATTAATTATTCCCGTATTACAAATCTACTCCACATTGGGGGTTGCCCCTAAAGCATTTGACCACTAAGTGGAACTGTGTTGCAGATACAGATAGGAATGAAATATGTGGAGCAAGTTTTCTGTTCACTCAAAAAAGTCCCTTGCGGAATAGCCTTCCACATGCATGTCTCTGGATATCCTTTCCGCTTATATTTTCACGGTTACATAGAACTGCGTTTCATACAAGGGACAAACGGAAATCACAGAAAAAAAAAATGCATTATTCGTTTATGGCCCCAGTGGAACTTATGCTTGCAGATCTAGCAGTTCCCGGCCAAAGAGCTCCACAAAACTCAAGCGAGTGACTTAACAATGCGCCGCACAGTAATGATGAATGGGTAAAACAAGGCTATTAGGAGTAATTCCTCATTAACATCCACTTGAGCACAGCTATACGGCTAAAGAAGAGAATACAGACAGAGCAGTCGTTGTCATTCTTGGTTAATTACGAACTGTTTCTCACCTTCCTGTATCCCGTCTTTGCGCTTGCCGTTTTATGAGTCAACTAATTCGAACTGGCAAGTAAGCAGCGCCCCGGCTTGCAAAAAAGCCAGGCAAAGATTCAAGACTTAAATGTGTAGAGAAGTTAGGACTAGGGTTGCCCTTACCATTCATAAATTTAGAGCTTAAGAGGTTCCATAAGTTGTTCGCTACACGGCTGAAAAAATTGCCTGGACACTTTGGCAACTAAAGAGTCGAGAGGCGGAAGCCGAGGACACTATGTCGTGACGACTTCCGGTGGATGTGACGTCACACCATTCCCGTGGCTATATCGATAACGAAATTGTACACCTTTGGGGGTGTTAAGTGTTAATTACGCTTAATTGCACATTTATCCGTCTAATCTGGCACAAATCCGACGTTTTTCTGACGTCACATCGTTTTTGTGGCTATATCGACGTCTGCGCTATTTCGACGCAATTTCGACATTTTTGGCTATAATTAATTAAGTCATTAGCCTACAGTCATCAAACTTGGCTTCTAGGTTTATTTTTCCTCCTTTATCTGAAGCAACCATTGGTTTTCTTCTATCTTTTTTAGTTCCCGAGTTAGACGCGTGTTACAGGCTTTGTTAACGGACGACAGTATAAGCCATAAAAGGCTTTCGCGTTAAAAACAAAAACAAAACAAACCCCATTGGCTGGTTACTTTCTACAAACAATGTACCTTAATAGAACACGGAAAATTAGTAACCATAGTAGCTTCTGCTCTGCTTAAGAGCTATTCGTTCTCACCAGCAGGTAAAATGTGCGGAGACCAAGTTAATTATAACTAAATATCACCCAACAGGAGAGAGCACACCAATGTTAGAAGAATAAAAAACGATTTCTCATGTTAGGCTGTTTGCCTTCCCAGACTGGGGCGACATAGCGAAATCCAAGCGTCAGAATAAACGCTGACCAAATAATGAAACTCCTTCTTGTAACAAGAACGTCGTGAATCATAGGCCTTCTGGGCCATCGTTTCAAAGGAGGAATAAAACAACAACAACAAAACGAGCATATGAAAGTATAGTATATTGCAAAAATTAAGCTTCTAGGGAGCCTGCTGAACACATTTAATGGAAGTGGCTTACTCCCACTTTAGTTTTTTTTCATTTTTTTTTTCAGGGTGTAACCTAGTTTCGGTCAGCATATATGCCATGCTTACTTTTTTTTTCTCGTGCTGCGCTATCACTTACGAAGTAGCTTGGTGCCCGTATTCTTGAGAGTGCGCAACTAAATGAAGTGGATGCCCTCAAACGAGCTCAAATGAAGTGGATGTTCCGTGCCAGCTGCCTGATTAATACAGCGCAGTCGGGTCTGACATCCGTTTCAGTAAGCCTGTTTCTACGTGTAAACTCAGGCACTTGTTTCTATCTTTCTTTTGCATTTTTCCTTCTTTCGTTTCTTTTTTTGTTTCTTCTTTCTTTTTCTGCGTATGCGGAGTGATGTGTCGTAAATGCAGAAACAAACACAGATAATTTACCTCTCTGGTGAGTTTTTTTTTTGTGCATGCATACCGCCTTTCCGGGACTCCTGCCGCCTGTGCTTTATTTGAAAAAAAAAAAATGTTCCCGAAGATGGCTGGAGTAATCGAGCGTTCTCCCGGCCCTCCGTTCCAGCCGTCTTCTTCCCACTTTTTATTCCTATTCTTCTTAGTCACTCTGAGGGGGTTCATTTTCGTGGGCGCACAATGTACGCTTTATATTCAGAAACGCGTTCACGACGCTTACTTTTCTTTGTTTTTTTTTCTACCCCCCTACCCCCCCTCCCCCCTCCAAGTATCTTCAAACGCCTTCGCCACTGTAGAAAAATCTTCATTTCCCAGTAGCATTCACGCGTGCGCTTTGAATCCGGTTCTGTTATATATGTGACTGAAGCGTAGCGGATGGAATGAATGAGAAATAAGTGGTAGGAACCGGCTGCGGAGGATTTGTCATTACGGAGACGGCGGAATAAGGAGTTAAAAGAAGACGATACCGAGGAGGCTTCCAGAAAGAGTTTTTTTTTTAGTGTGGAGCGCAAATAGGAAATAAAAAAAGTCCTTGTTTTAATTGGTACTTTCCTTACTAGGTTTTATAGCTCTATCCTTTAGTTTTCACTAAAGGAATTTTTTTTTGATGCGTCATTCGCACAAACAAAAAAACCTGTCTTACCGCTAAGAAGCGCAAATACATAATTTGACCTTCTGCGCTGTGGTTGTGGAGCCGATGTAAAACGCAGGCAGTTGCTGCAGATATCCCTCACAACAGCGGAAAAATAACTGATTACATCCTCGGCATGTTCGAGAGGCATTATAAATACTGTTAAGAATTTCCGGAGCTGTACTATGTAGTATATCGGCAAAAGTGTAGCATGAGAATTGACATTCAGAAAAGAACTATTCCGAGCATTTTTAAGGAGATATGTTTACTCCAATGCTAGCTTTGTAGCGTTTACACGAACTCAAGAGAGGTTGGGTTGAGGCCCGTTTTTGAAAGAAACTGTTAAATCATGGTGAAAAAAACAGCGCAAACTAAGACAGAAAACACAGAAAAAGAACACGCCATGCAAATAATCTATTTCCCCGAGGTTATGACGTAATGAAGTTGTGGTAGGTTACTGTATATATTATGTTTTTTTTTTTTTCTAATAGACCTTAGTTGCGAGTCAGCGCTTGTAGTGTCTCCCTTCTTTTTCTGTGCTTTCTGTCTTAGTTTGCGCGGTTTTTTCCACCATGAATTCACACCAACTAGCCCAAATGTCGGCTCTGCTACTGTTAAAACATTAAGAAGGAGAAAAACGGGTACGGTCCGCGCCATTACTTCTATAAACCTGTTGTTTGTCATTAATAACATACTCGACTCGCGCTCTGTCCGGTTCATGCAAACGCTGCGATTGGCCGCGTCGGCGCCTTACGTATGTGAGCAGTAATCCAGGCCACTCGACGACAGCCTGCAGTGATTCTTCCTCTTGCGTCTTTTGTATCTTTTCAAAATGCCTCTCCACTACAGACATAATATTAGTAGTTATTCACAGATTATGCACCAATAGCCTCACTGTCCTTTGCGTGGAATATTTCTGGTCCGTAGCTTTGCCTTTTCCAGCCTGGTGTCTTAGGCTTATCGTTTGTAATTACCAAGTGGCTATACAGTACTTTATGCAGGCTCTTGCTTAGGTAGTCGTTGGTTTTAATAAAGGCAACTTGAGGCTGTTTGCTATGTCGTATAAGTAAGAATGCTCTGATTGGTCTATTGGTCTATTGGGGTTTAACGTCCCAAAGTGACTCAGGCTATGAGGGACGGCGTAGTGAAGGGCTCCGGAAATTTCGACCACCTGGGGTTCTTTTACGTGCACTGACATCGCACAGTACACGGGCCTCTAGAATATCGCCTTCAACGAAATTCGGCCGCCGCGGCCGGGATCGAACCCGCGTCTTTCGGGTTAGCTGCCGAGCGCCATAACCACTGGGCCATCGCGGCGGGGCAAAGAAGAATGCTCTATCCTTGGAGGAATCTCCTTGGAGGAAAGAAGTATGTCTATCTTTGGAAGAATTTAATGCGGCTGCTTAAGAAAGTGGGGATTGTGTGACGTGACCACAGTTTTTCATTAATTAAACAATACATAAAGCAAAGCTAATTTTTGCATAACAGCGTACCAATACTAAGTGGATAATATGGTAGCCGTGATATTTTAGCACATGACTGGGTTTTAAAACTTCCAGTACCGCTGCACTTTACGTGCCGATGCGTACTTCTTGCTAGGCCGACTAATCACACAAAAAGTACCGATCGTTTCCGGGAAATACTCGCACTGTTGCTACGACTTCCGGGCCTTCGGTGAATTCACATCTCTGTCATCCATGGTGAAGTTTTAGCGCCAAAAACGAGTTGCGAAAAAGCGCTCGTGTTGTGTCTTCTCTCCTACTTAGTACTCGTTTTTGGCGCTAAAACTTCATCGTGAATAAGATTCAACTCGGCCAACTTTCCACCTTACTGCTATCACATCTCTGTCCTCCAGCGACTCAATTAAGGAACCTTAAGTCACGGCGAATAAAACAGGCGAGACAGTTCAGCAGCACGAAGCCGCGAAGAAAGACACAAAGAGAGAGAACTCCTACCTACCTTACTGTAATTAATATAACTTCCGGTCCATTTGCGAGAGGTCCTTTCAATCGAAGCCGATTCTCGTGGACGAGGGCTGCGGCGCGCACAGTTACTGCGCGCATATTAGGAGAGCGGGAAGGGGGGGGGGGGGGGTGCGGAGAGGTCTTTAATCGCTCGCAGGATTTCTGTCTAATTCTTGCTCTTCGACGCGTATACGTAGGACTACGTCTCTTCATTATGGCAGTTTCCGGGGGGAAAATGTAAGAAGAATATATATATATATATATATATATATATATATATATATATATATATATATATATATATATATATATATATATATATATATATATATATATTCTGAAACACTGGGATCTGTTCAGCCGAAATTCGAACGTTCGCGCTAGAATGGACGCGTACTTTGGCCCCAAACGCTTTTGCGTAGACTTGGAAGGAAGACGAACAAAAATAATAAGCCGTAAAGAAGAAAACTAGAAATATCGAAGCTGTGTAACAGGGAAATTCGAAGCTTGAAAGCAGCGAACGCCGGCAGCATCTCGACGTAAAGAGGCAGAAGAAGAACGGGGTGGAGTGGAAAAGAAAGGCAGAGGGGAAGTCTTCGGTATAATCTTATGGCCGCCTAGCTAATTACCATCCTGACGAGCCTTTGAGTGCGACAGAAATTACAAAAACCGAAATTGGGACTTGGAGAGCGTGGAGAGTGGGGAAGCAGTGGCGGCTAATGAGATACATTAGGCTTTTCCCGCTGAGCCGATCCGAAGCCTTGTCAGCGTCGTGAATGGCATTAGGAGGAAACTGGAGGGGGAAGTATGGGAGGAATGGGGAGCGCTTGAAGGCATGAGGAGCAGTGTTTTGGGGGAGAGGTTGTAAGAAAGGAGGGTCCCGCACGTCATTTCACTCAGGTGTGAGGCACTGACGTGCGTAAAGGTAAAAAAAGGAAGAGAAAGGATGAAATGGATCCATTTGTCATGGCAGCAGAGGACGGTAATCTTGCGCTTGCGCGCAGAGTGCAAGAATGATATCAGAACGAAACGAGGGCTAGTTGTTTACTTTTTTTCGAAGGGGGGAGGGGGGGGGGTGGCGTGCGGGATTTGGGACTGTGCCGTAAATGAAAATCGTGTTTGTTGAGTAGCAAACGCCAGGTAATCTTTCCGTGCTCGTTGTTATTGCAACGCTAGCCGAATTCAAGTATAAACACTCCTCCAGGAAACGCTCTCTCTCGCACGCAAGCCAAAGATAAAAGATGTATTCGCTGGTACGATAAGGGAAAGCTCTTTAACTTTCGAAGCTAGGAGTGTGTGTTTGAGGTCGAGGGGCTGCGGCCGAAGATTTGCCGCCAGACACGATATTTGGTGCTTTTCTGCGCAGTAGCTCGCTATGGTATAAATGGACATTTTTATTCAATAGCAGGCCGCCGCGGTGGCTCAGCGGTTATGGTGCTCGGCTGCTGACCCAAAAGACGCGGGTTCGATCCCGGTCGCGGCGGCTAGAATTTCTTTGGAGGAGAAATTCTAGAGGCCCGTGTACTGTGCGATGTCAGTGCACGTTAAAGAACCCCAGGTGGTCGAAATTTCCGGAGCCCTCCACTACGGCGTCTCTCATAGCCTTAGTCGCTTTGGGACGTTAAAACCCCATAAACCATAAACCAATCAATATCAGGCCCTCCAAACTCCATTGAACCGGATCGATGCAGTGGCTTCAGGCGCACTGGAATTCTAAAACCGGCGAATAGAATTCAAAAACATTCTTCACTAAAGATCCTTGGTATTCACTTTGAACGCGACATCAGTATGGGTGAGATGCAGTCAGTTTTATGAAAGCATGCTTGATGCATGATAGCCTTCGCTGCTTACGTGCCACAAGACAGTAGGTAAAGTGAAAAGGTTGGTAAAAGTAAAAGGCGATGAGAGGTTTGGTTGACGAGGGCTGGAGAGTAGTTAAACCAGGGGGAAAAGTAACTGGGTGCACTGGTATCGAGGAACTATACTTGAGAAAATTTACTTGTTGGTTAAACGATGACTGTCACCAGAATATAAAAAGAAAGACACTGATAATCTGTATAAACTAGTGTTCATTGAGCTATCTTTGTGCTGCCTTCATGTCGAGAAATTTAAGGAATGTGTTTATGTAAAGCAACTAATAAGTGGATAAGTGTTTCTAATATCACATGGTCCTCGAGCTATGCATATTCTATAAGATATAGCGGAACATATAAAATATTTTGAGCTTAAGTCCGCATCATAGTGCGCTGCAGCAAACTTCGGTTTTTGTGCAAGTGCTGAATGCAGGAACGTAGAATTAATTTCAGCACTCAGGCATGTATTTGTTTGTCTAAACGACATACGTAATCTTGAAGTACGGAATAATACTTGTTTTCTGGGTCATGGTCTCAAAAAAGTTTTTTTGGTTTCCCCATATCTTTCTCGCTCAGATTTCTTTTATGCGCACAGAAAGACGACACAATAAGACAAGGTAGACAGGACGGAGCGCAATCCTGGACGGAGCGCAATTGTGCTCCGTCCTGTCTACCTTGTCTTATTGTGTCGTCTTTCTGTGCGCATAAAAGAAATCTGAGTATGAACCAACTAGCCCCACAACGTATATTACTGGATTACCTTTCTTCTACAGTGGGCCCTTTTTTGAGTGTTTCGCCAAAATTGCGCTCCGTCCTGTCTACCTTGTCTTATTGTGTTGTCTTTCTGTGCGCATAAAAGAAATATGAGTATGAACCAACTAGCCCCACAACGTATATTACTGGATTATCTTTCTCGCGAATGTGAATTTATATTTGCGCGTAGTTACCGAGGTCTGTAACTGCTGGAATTCGGAAACCTTCCTGCAACACGGTAACTATGGAACAGTGGACACGTTGCAGGGCAGCTAACGGTTCTGACCTCCGGGTTGTACGTGAGTTCAGAAGCAAATGCCTTCAATGAAAGAGGGGAGCCACAGTGCCCCAGTCCCGACTCAAACCAACGAACAACGCTGAACACTCAGCAATCGACAATCCAAGCATCAGTTGAAAGAACGCATTGGACATCGTGTAGTATTCGTTGGCACAGAGAGCTACGGACGTGCGCGTAAAAAAAAAGATAGAAACCAAAAGAAACACGTTCGTGCTCTTTGAACCGGACCCCCCGAATTCAAGCGAAGCTTCGCCCCTTCACGGGGAATAAGAATACTTTCTGCTCAACCGAACCGTGTAGAAAACAAGAACATAACACCATATATGGGGGTTGGGTGGGTGACGGACGCATCTAATGATGGGGTTCTCCGGAACACCACCGGAGCCGGGGCGACGCCGTTCCACTGGGTTGGTCGCTGAGCGGCGCTCGCATCGCTTGCACGCTGAGCGGGCGGGCTCGAAATGATTACAGCGGCGGCTACAATCCCTGCTGGGGGGGGGGGGCACAGGAGGCAGGGGAGAAGGCTATAGAAAGCAGCCACGATATGCCGGATGTTTGTAGCCGTTTGCGCCGCTGCTGCTGCGGTTCTTGCTTCAGGCCCTGAGGGGTGAGTGGAAGCTGCTGGGGCTTTTCGCTACACCCTCCGGGTGCTTCTCGGCGTTGGCTTGCTTTTTTGCCACGCTGGCTTCCTCTGCCGTGTATGCCTTGTTCTTTGATGTACGTACATTACACAGCTGCTGGCTTTTTATGGTTGTTGTTTACTTCGCAGTGCGCGTCAAGGACAGGTTGCGCGCCCGTGTACGTACGGGTGGTGGTAGATTGTAGTATATAACGCGCACGCTTGACTGTGGGTTTGCCTCCGCCGTGCTTTATTCCCGCGTTTTATCGTGGGCCTTTATGAGGAACCATTTGGTAGCGTAGGAAATGCTTATGGAACCGTGTCAGGCACCTTGACAGCTGGAAGGGGGAAGGGGGTGCTGTTATGAACGGTGCTGGCTGTTGGCTTTGATGCGGGCGTCAGCTGTCGCGAATGGGGCCCTTAGGCGTTTGCGGGAATGGCGCTTTTTTTTTACGTTTGCAATGATGCGAAAGAAAGCATAGTGCACATTTACCATTTCGTGCGAGGAACGCCCGCATGCATCCCTGAGCGTGCTCTGCTGTGTAGTCACGGTTGCCTTTTGATGTCAGTTGTTTGTACTGCCTGTGTGGGGATGGAATCGGTGCGACTAATGGGTGATGAATGCTACACGTCAGGGTTGAAGGCCGCGTCGGATGGACGCGTGCGTAGCGTATCGGTGGATATATGCTCTGCTCGAGCGGGGAATAAAAAAAAAGCAAAGAAAAACCTCAGGGCATCAGCCGGAATGTCAGTGAAAGCCGGATCGCTAGGCGACTGTTCGTTGACATCTTTTCATCGACGGGCCGTTCAAAGTTTCTGTATGAGCATGTAGTGACAGTCTTTCGTCGTACGCCGGATCACAAATTGTAGACAGGCGTACATTCCTGTTTCAGTTGCCATAGAAACATGCGGTGTTGGTGTAACCGACATTTCAAATTTAAAAATTCGCTGTGCACGGTATCGAATTCAATCGCGAAAACAGCTGCGTGTTGCTTACCTGATGTGGAAAGTGAGAAATTTATAATGGGCTACTGAATATCTAAGAGGGTGACAGAAATGACGAGTGCTGTTTTAATGCGTGATTTTCGCGCCTGTTCTTTTACGGAAGTAGGAACTGGGTCTGGGAATTGCGGCGGAAACGAGGACACCGGGCCAATTTCCGGCGCACTATTTATTTCCCACAATATATGTACAAGATACATTTAAGTGAGAGTGGTATTACGTTCTACAAGAGGATTACGTTCTAAATATGCATCTAGGACACGAGGAAAGCCGTATACGAGTTTGCGATTACTTTTGACCACACGGATGCCTTGAGCGTGTGCGCGGAAGGAACAGGCGCTGTTTGTTTACACTTCCATCTCACTGTACCCGCCTTTGCCGGGTTCGAACCTGGACCTCATTCTTAGAGGCAGGAGGCTATAGCCACTGAGCACTGTGGCGGGTAGTTTGAGGAGTTGCGTTCGTGTATGTAAAGTTTTGGTTTTAGTGTGGCTTTGATTTTTCGTGGACAGCTTGTTACGAAAAGCTTCCAACCTGCATATATCTTTGGGCCGTTTGAAACTCATAACAAGTTATTCTGAGGTAGTGGATATCAGGTAACAATTATCACCGCTGAAGATGAAGACCGTTTGACTACCACTAAGCATGCTGTAATGATTCGCCTTCTAGTGATTGTGCAGTCCATCGCGGCGCCTGTGTGAGTGCTTAAATAAAAATCACTACTTTCTCTTTTCCCGACGATTTTTGCTCATACGCTTGCCTGTCGATAACTGGGTTGCTCAAGCAGCGTTTTGTCAAACGACTTCAGTCGTGCAAACTTCGCTTTGTTGGTGATTCATCCCATCACAATTTTTAAACGTTTACCTCACTTGGTCGTGTCTTGTTGTACTAGCGTGATTAGTGCAAGACAAACCAGTTTGTACATGTGGAGGTGAAGTAACAGTTAACCACATTTTATTTTTATGTTCGAAACTCGAAAAACTAAGGAAAAAGTGCTTTTCTCTGTTTTATAAGCAAACCATTCCTTTCCACCCAACGCTACTCATAGGCGATAATGCAATTGTGAACATATCTTGTGTTTTTAAGTTCTTAACTGAAGCAGGTTTTCTCAACAAAATATAAATCATGACCCATAGCTTCACATGATGTCCCTCAGCCACTTCCTCATTCGTGAGGAAAAGGCTGAGGCTTTTATTTGATTGGTTGGGATCCTCGACATCCTTGCCCAGCCAAGGATGGCCGCTGAGGCTACCTGACCTTTTTAAAGTTTTTACCATTAGCCATTCCTCAATCTCGTTTTCTCCGTTATTAATAGGTAGTTAAACTTTTTAGGCCCTTTACACCACTGAGAGCTTCCACAATTTTGTTAAATTCCACAGAAAACAGTTCCTATACCTTGTGCTTGGCGCATGATGGCCTCAGCTGCTTATGCGCCATTAAACCCAACCCAACACAACACAACACACAACGCACTTTAGGTTTGCTTACCGTCGTGCTAGATTTTTTTCCCCTTTAGTTATTGCATTGGTTTCTCTCGTTTTCCTAATCAGCCACTACTCTCCTTTTTTTATATGTCTTTCAGCGATCTTCAGAGCTTGACGCAAGTCATCACGGGGCTGGCTCCGACGCCACCTGTTCGCCTGAGGGTTGTGAACGGTTCCGGGGATGAAGTTGCCGGGGTCGATCTTGGTGAACCACTCTATCTCAAGGTCGACATGGAGGATGAATGTGAGTAGTCCACGTTTGAATACCGGAGGGGGTTCAATAAATAAATAAATAAATAAATAAATAAATAAATAAATATATAAATAAATAAATAAATAAATAAATAAATAAATAAATAAATAAATAAATAAATAAATCACTCAATCAATCAATCAATCAATCAGTTGGTCGGTCGGTCGGTGAATCAGCCAATCAATCAATCAATCAATCAATCAATCAATCAATCAATCAATCAATCAATCAGTCGGTCGGTAGGTGAATCAGCCAATCAATCAATCAATCAATGAATGAGTAAATAAATGTGATACATTTTGCCTGTTGTAAAGCCTATTGTATGAGGTTAATTCATCAGGAAGCGAGCTAGGAGGTGTGAATAATAAAAGATTCCAAGCAGTGTCGATATGCATACATATGGTATGAACAAAAAAAACACAAACAAAGGATTAACAAATGCATTATAGTTGGTGGATATGCACTTGAAACCGAAATGTATCTAGCGCATGCAGTCACCTAGTCATCGATCAGTTTTATGAGCACTTTATAAGAGCTGTGGGTATTTCTTCATGACACAGAGTTTCTGTTTTAAGGCTTCTGCGACGCATACCTTCTGATCTAACAAATCGATATTCGAAAGCAGTTCGCTTCAAGAACTTTTCATCCTCTACTGCTGGTGAACAAGATTTCAGAATGAAATTATATACTTGAGGTTAAGAATTTGGGTCGCAGACCTCATTCGGCTGTTCTGGTACAGTAATATATATGCATCAGTGATATCCCCCTGTACATGATATATTGGGACCTGCTGTGATTGTCTCCACGAGGGAATAGTTGTGGGGCGTTGTGTGGTGTTATTCACCTACATGTGCTTGTGGCAGTGGCCACATGAAAGGAGCTCAGTTTTAGACGTCAGATTCGTTCGCCCTGACTTAGCTACACGTGTAGTTGCTGTGCTGCTGAAAATGATTAACATTCTATGCCATAAAGTCGAGACTTGTGGGAATATTTTGTGCCAGAACACGTGGGAAACATGTAGGAAACTCGTGTGTTGTATGTTACTAAAGCAAGTCATGAAAAAATATTGGCGCTGCATACTGGAGTTTAACTGAGCAAGTCACACAACCTGAGCTTCTCACTCTGCCTTAATTGCCGGTGGGTATGAACGAAGGCTAATCTCGAAAAAAAGAATACGAGAACAAAGGTAGAGAATAGTTGAAAAGAGAAGTGGATCAAGAACAATAACGAAAATTAAGAGATCGAAGTGCCGGCGTGTTTAATTAGCAGCTTAAAAGAACATCTTGCTGTGGAAGATGGTTACTGTTAATCTTTGGTCACAGGCGCGAAAAAAGGCACGACACAAGACACAACACAAGGCAGAAAGACGGGACGAAGCGTTTTTTCTGTCTTATGTTGTGTCTTTTTTCGCGCCTGTAACCAAAGATTAATTAGTAGTGCTCAACACATAAAAAAATACGCATAAATGAGACCAACATGTTTCTTTAGCAATACCGGTTGTGCAAGACAGTTAAGCGACATTGCATAAGCGTATTCTTAAGGCGTGTCGATATAATTAGAAAGTGAACTCAAGCTTATGAATGTTCATTTTTTTCTTCTGTTCGCTTTGTATCAAGTTCGAGACAGTGAGGTAAATTATCAAAAATCTTTTAGTACGCTCGTCTAGCTTTACAAAGCAAAACGAACAATTTAATTCAGTTGTATCTTTCAAGGTAGCTTTAAACATGCTAATCAGCAGCAGTTTATCTTAAGAAAAGGCAGCAAGACGAACAAAAGGGATTGCAATTGAAAATCGACGGTCCCTCGAGTCTTTGCTGAAACCGCCCTGTAATCTGTTTTTGAGACAATGGCCAAAACGCACCCACAGATAGCAGAAAGGAGTGTTCAGTGCATGCGCTTTTGATCTTTCTTGTTTTTATTTCATCGCTCGAGGTAAGGTTAGGAAAGATAAAAAAAAAGAAACCGATCCGACCATTGCTGTTGTGCTGGATAGCTTTATTCGGTTTAAAATCAAATTCTGAACGCCGACCCGCGCCGAAAACACGATATGCCAAGAGCATACTGCGCGCTGGCCAGGCGATTCGAGAACGATAAATTCTCTGCGCGCGCTATACCATTGCAATATCGTACTTTACTAAAGGTTTAAAAAAGTAAAGCAAAAATAGAGAAAAAGGAGGGAACAAACCGAGCAGAACTCGAAATCGCGTTGGATAAGCACACGGCAAGGCCGTCTCCGGGGGATTGTGCAGTGGCGGTGTGCTCTGGAAATATGCGAAATATGTGAACAATATCCCCGGATTTGGCATGTTGCTTTTGTGTGTGTTTTTGTATTTTTTTTGTGTGTGTGCGGAGCTGGTTTTCCAGCTTTGCGTCTTCTGCGCCCTCGAGCGGAAGAGAGGGGGGTCAAAATTTTGTTATTTTAAGGTGGCGTGCGAATTTCCGCGAGGGCTTTCTCTGGTTTACATCTGTGGAATGGTACGTTGCAGAACAATTTGCTTTTCGCGCTTGTAGTTATTTCCTTGCTTTTTTTTCGGTGCAACAGTTAGCCTCTTCTGTTTTGATTCTGTTACTTTTGCGAAGAAACTGAGGAGAGTTAATGCTTTTCTTTTTTTTTTTATTGATACCTGTTAACTGCCATGGTTTTCAGTTTTATCAGGCAAGCTTTTCTATATCCTCTAACGTCAATGTTTGTTCAGAACGAAGACATATTGTTTCGGCATATCTGCGGCTATCTTTATTCAATCAAGTAAAGCCGAACTCCCCATTTTTTGTCTCAGCGTAAGAATAGGGTCAACACCATGGTCCTTTCTTTACCACATTTCAGTAGTGACCCAATCATGGCTCCTCATATCATAAACAGCTCGAAATTGATGGTTAGTTCGGTAATTCTCTGCTGGCCGCCACAGTTTAAAAAAGAAAGTTTGCACAAGTTCGCTCCCGATTACCAAACAGCGAACGGCCTCGAGGACGAAACCAATTTGGAAGATATTCCCTTTATTCTGTCTTAAGGCATCTGGTTCGCTTACTTTTTGTTGCTACGCCGCGTTTCCGTTTTGCTACCAGACCTTTGCGCGAAAGCTGAAGCGCTGTAGGCCTATAGTCGCGATACTCTTTCAATTCCTTCTTTCGTTCTTTTTTCTCGCAGCTGTGTTCGGGATCTTCGGAAGCTCGCTGACGGCTCGCAGCGGGGAAGGTTCGGAAACCATTCTGCTCCTCGACGACAAAGGGTGAGGCCTGCTGGAGTTTCATGTTTGCTTGTCTTGTTTTGAATTCGTTTTTCGTCAATAGAATGTATGTGCTTTCGCTGTAGGCGGATAGTACAACAGTGCTGTGAAAAGCGGGTGATGGTTTATGGGGTTTAACGTCCCAAAGGGACTCAGGCTGTGAGGGATGTGGACGTGGGTGAGAAAGAATCGAACTAGAGAAAAGTTTTTTTGGTAAATTAGAGGATTTATGTACAGCGTGCCGTTTTGTGCTGCGCACTTGAGAGGAGGGAATAGAAATATGCGAATAGGGAGGTGGAGTGCAGGAGATAGAGAAGCAGAGAGTAAACATATTGTTACATGACGGCAGCACCTCCACCAAATGTTACGTGATGGCAAAGGCATTCACTGAGGTCAAACTTGAGACCATGAGACCACTTGCCCGGTTGTGCGCACGAGCAGCATTAAAACCGCAATGCAACGTATCTGTTCGTTATTCTTCGAGTGTGGACAGGAGCAACGATGCGTAACCGGGTTAGAGAAAAAAAACAAAGATTCGCAGCAGCGTTTAGTGTCGTGATTGATCACTGTACTAATTGAAATGTTCAACTAGCGCTAGTTGGCACTCTAATCCCTCGCTGATCACGCTAATTTCTCAAGAAGACTAGGTTTTGTTCATATGCACTGTTCGCCTCTGATGCTCGGCATATAGTGAGAGGCTGCGGCACCAGGCGGCAGCATGTGTTCAGTAGGACATTGAGCGTTTCGCGTCACTTGGTGGTCTGTGCTGAGAAGCCGCGGAAGCGCAATTAAAGCATAGGCCTAGATTGATCGTAGTAAAAAGAACTTTGCTATCACTGCGGCGACCCGGATTAGAGCAATGCGAAAGCAAAACGTCCACATACTATATCGACGTTCAGGGCTATTTTGACATCTAAGGATATTTTCTCACTTTTTTTTGCGTTGAATAAAGTAATTGCACACCTCATCAACCAAATTTTTCCTACGGTAACATTTTATCGCAAACTATCTGTCACAATCACACTTTCATACATATATCTTCAGAGAACGACGTAATCGTGAGAAAAAAATTGCGGACACTTTTTGCTGACGCGACAGAGTCATATAATGCTCTCTCATTAACAAACAAGCAAAAAAAACTTACTGATGTTTTTGTTTCGGCGGTCTTGTCGGAGGGTTAAACGAAAAGAAACACCACTCGCACCGTTCGTGCTTCTGTATAAAGTCGGCGGCGAACCAAAGCGGTCGCGTACGGTCTTGAATGATCGCACGCGCCTGGCAGCTAATTAGAAGGTTCGTCGAAATCGCGCCGCGCAGGCAGCAGTAGTAGCAGCAGCGTAAAGACCGCGTTAACTAATTAACACTCGAAAAGTTGCAGCACACCACTTGCTGCGGAAGACCCAGTAACGAAAGCTTTTCCCGCCAACCCAGCTAATGAGAAAGCCCGGTCATAATGGAAAGAGCGGGCAGAAAAATCGACCGAAAGTGAGGAAACGTGCAAAAGCGCGTCGGGCTCGCGAGAAGAAAGGAAAAACGCGGCATGCAAGAGGCACAATGTTTCGGAAAAGTGTAGACGAAATCCGCGCGATCGGCGCGTTTTTCGGGGTTTTTCGGTGAAGCTTGTTTAGTTTGAGCCGCAGCATGCGTGGATGAAAGCATATGAACTTCGCAGTCTCTGCCAGTCACAGCGCTCAGTGTTCACTATTTTCTTGCTCATTAGAGCGTGATAAGGAGTTTTTTTTTATCTCTGACGTGAAGCTTCGAATAAATAATGCGTTGTTTGAATTCGCGCATCAGTAACACAAATGGCGGTGTGGCTTGTTATTTCTGTGCAGTTGCTAAATCAACTCCGCATCAGCTTATCAAAATTTTTGTTGAGGTTCTTTGGAAAAGCTGGGGTAGTGTCGCAGTTTGCTTCTGCGAAGTTTAACGCGGAGCCATTGTTAGCATCTGCTGATTGGCGCGACAGGCTAAAATCGCAACCGCTGGCAGGCGTTGGAGAAATTTCAGGACTGGGCGACACGTTTTTTTTCCCTTTGGTACTACTGGGGAACCTCGTTATAACGAAACAGTTTATAAATAAATAATCGCTATAACGAAGGAATGAGGATTCCCATTGGAAGCTCGGTCAATACGGTCTATAAAGAAGGTATACGGCTATAACGAAGTAATCACCGGGACCCTTCAACTTGGTTACAACGAATTTCAACTGTACAATAACAGCGGGGATAGAGGCCGTCCGCGGGATTTCGTCTTCGTTACGTTGCCTGCGCAGAATGCGGGAAGAAGTGAAAACGAGAAAAGAAAGAATAAGAAAGAAAACAGTCCTCGGTGTCTATCCTGTCGAAAAGGCAGCATGTGCCCACCTCTGCCTGCATCGACCGAATACGAACGAGTGCGAAAATGCTTCGAGAGGCGGGTGGAAGGTGTCGCGGGTCTTCTGTGTATGCTGTGCGAGGGTGTAGCCCAAAAGCGGTGAAAGTATAGCGACAGCCACCCGCAGACGGGTCGATGCGCGTAGGCCAAAAGAGTAAAAGGAAAAAAAAAAAAAACGAGCTATCAGCGCTGGCGGCGACCTCTGGTGGGAACGAAAAACATTAAGAAACGAGAAAACTGCGGAGAACGGCGTAGATTATACAAGCCGCTCTGGTCTGTCTTCGCGTGTGCGCGGTGCCTGCGGGAATGCACGGAATTCGGGCAGGGCTCAACTCCCGAACCCTCTTCCCCCCTCTTGTCTACTCCTTTCCTCTGTCCAATTTCTTTATTATTTTTGTTTTTCCGGTCTGCACGAAGGAAGCTCGAGCGGATCTGCCGGGCGTGTTCTCTCCGCCGAGACGTGAGAACGCGTGCTCAGTGCGTGCCTTCTTTTTTTTTTTCCTTTTTGTTTTCGTCTCCGTGGGACCTTATGGCGAGGTGGGGATCCTGTCACGGGGGCGTATTGGCGGCGACGGCTGCTGGCGGGTTCGCTGTTTCGCCGAAGCGCGCGCCCGCCAGACCTCGTTGATGCGGGCATCGGTATTAATAAAGCGCGCTCCTTGCTTGCTTGCTGCTGTAGTGTGTTCTCGGGCGTCGCCATCTCGTGGTGATGGTGCACGCTTGTCCGGGATCCGTCAGGGCCCTTTCTTTGACATAGCGTTCGCCCATCACAGACTGTTGTTCTCCGTGGAGGGATGTCGACTTTGCCGGGATTTTTCTGTCGCGCGTAGCGTTGCTTATTGCGCATGAGTTTTCGTGGTGGCATGCAGAGGGTTCACACGTAGCTGCTTGCGCAGACTGATTTGTCATTATCGCACGCGTGGCGGTGTTGTCGCATGTTCAGGGGTGTTGTAGTGGGTTGTAGACGCCGACGCCCCGAAGTTTGTATAGAAGGAGCCCCATAGGGCACCCTTGTCGATGCCAGTTGTTCTTTGTTGTCCGCCGCTGTGGCTAAGTGGTTATGGCACTCGGCTGCTGATCTGAAAGACGCGGGGTCGATCCCGGCCGCGGCGGTCGAATTTTGATGGAGGCGAAATTCTTGAGGCCCGTGTGCTGTGCGATGTCACTGCACGTTAAAGAACCCCAGGTGGTCGAAATGTCCGGAGCCCTCCACTACGGCCTCCTTCATAGCCTGAGTTGCTTTGGGACGTTAAACCCCAATAAACATAAACAAAACAAGTTGTTCTTTGTTGTTGTTGTTGCTGTCTCTGAAGCTATGGCACGTACCCACGATGGGGTATTGGCCAGGGTTTAGTGCAGATCTAAACAGGATAAAAATTCATTCAGGCTTCCTGGTTGTCGTGTTCTTCATCCTTCCTTGCTTTCTTCTCCGATGTTTGCCTCCTAACACTCTTCACTTTCCTCTTTCTTGTAGTTCAATCGGCCATCGTTTGCGGCGGGGGCTTACTTCATTCTTTATAAGCAATTCATTGCTTTGGCTGCTTTCGTATCAGTAGCATTGTTTTCAATGCGCCTGATGTAGCGCTTTGCTGCGAATATAGCTGGCAGTATCATTATTGTTGCGTTTTTTTTTGTTAAATCTACTTGTGAACCTTCGGCTGTCTCTCGAGCATCAGTCATGGTATCCCAGCGTCTGCTGCGTAGAGAATTGTAGGGGTCCTTCATTTCTACAGTTATATTCTTCGCCTAAAATCTCTCTCCAAGTTTTATCTAGGCGGGCTTCACAGCGCGTTGCACGTTGAACTCAGCGATGTAATGACAGCCTTGTAGTTACGTTTGGTAGGCGCAAAAAAGCGATTGTTTTTCAATGCCCTAGTGGCTATGGCACACTGAAGCGAAATCGAGCCCTGAGTCTTTCTTGCGAACTGGTTTTCCAGCGTCGTTTTCCACTTTAGTGGTATATTACCTAAACGATCGCTTCAATTCCGTGTCATCGTTCCCATCAGTGGCTGCGCTGACTTTAGTGTTATGCTATATGTATCCTGCTGGCATGCGCTTCCAGTGCTGGTGGGCCCTGTAGGCGTATCAATGTACGAGGTCACGCTTACCCTACCTTGAGGACGAGAGCACTAGGGCTCATTGGGCGAATGTTATGCGGGATTTAGTGCCTCGAAATTGCCCTTGGGCAATGAGGGGCGCCCCTAGTGGAGAACTCCGGAATTATTTCGATCACCCCGTGACCACCCGGAATTCAGCAGCTCAACTCTATATACACAGAAGCGTCGCTGCGAGTAGCACATTTAGAAAAAGCGAGTTAGCTTATTGGTGGACCTGTGTGCGCGGCGCCGAACTAGAGACTGGCCGCCGTGGCGTTTTGACATCTTGTGTTCGCATGCTGTCCCGGTCTCTACTCGCGACCTAGTCCGGCGCGCGGCTGGCTTCAGAGAGCGGCTGCACTTGAGCGAGGAGTAGAACTGGGGCACTTTGTTAAGTTTTGAAGCTCTGAAAACAGGTTGGGCTGTCGAGCAACGATAAAGGCCGCTTTGTTACCGTCCGTCCTACGCTACAAGTGCTAGGAGCCGAAGTTGACAGCGTTGCGCGAAGCAACTTTGTGGGCGAGTGAGTAGAGAAGAGGAGTTTTGCGGCCACTCATAGGCCAACGACTTGCAGTGTTTCCTTCGTCTCTTCTGGGCAGAAGAGCGCGTGTTAGCGTCGACGACGTGTACTGGAGGAGTGGCGTTGACGGCTCCGGTCTTCTCGTGCGTGTGGGTGCGAGTTGGGGTCTGAAATGTCAGCTTCGCTAGCTCTGTAGTGGCGCTGGTCGGCTCCAGCGAGGGTTTAGAAACTCGCTGTCTCTGTGCCGTGCGTAGTGCGGGGTTTTTGTGACTCGTGTGGGAATTTTCGCTATCTCCTTCCACGAAGACCGTACAGTTCTCCCCTTTAGTGCTCGGAACACCGTCTGACTCCGTTGTTTTTTTTAAAAAAAGTTCTCAAAATCAATGTCCACCGGGAGTATATTCTAGTTCAGATGGTCGCTTGTATAAAAAATATAAAATATATAGGAACACAGAGAGAGGGAGTTTTCCGACTCTTTAATGGGATGGAAAAAGGAAAAGCCAGTTTTAAAAATTCGCCCATTGGCTGAAGGGAAGTTGCGTCACCAGACGGGAGTGACGTCATTTCTGGTTGAGGCATTCACAGCTGCTAATGCTATTGCATGGGCAACAGATAATTTAACGAGGTGTCCCTGTGAATTTTCAAGTCTGGTTTTGAAATACGCGCAGCGTGGGAGGGGTAGGCGA
The DNA here is from genome assembly GCF_055824585.1 of Amblyomma mixtum. Classification (NCBI taxonomy): domain Eukaryota; kingdom Metazoa; phylum Arthropoda; class Arachnida; order Ixodida; family Ixodidae; genus Amblyomma; species Amblyomma mixtum. Next base: position 33,865,821 of record NC_143012.1, on the reverse strand, counting down.
AGAAAAGCAGCTAGCATTCTTTTCTTTCTTTAGTTTGATACTTTTTTTTTGCAGTTTTTAGCTTTCTTTATTTTTTCGCCTAGAACGCCGCCTTATGCCGTGCAACGGAAGATGGTCGGAAATTTTTCTTCTATACGCGCCAGGGAGCGGATACCTTATCAAGTGGCGCCATGTAGTGGACGCTTATACGGTGTCGACGTGAACGACGATTAATCGCACGTGTTCGCGTATTTCAGGTCCTATTTAGTTCCGAGTATCCAACTGCAATCTGGTTCCTTGTTGGCGCTCCTTGCACATACGAGCTGCTAAGAATTTAGTTCTCCTCCACTTTTCCTGGCCGGGAACGATGTTTGGCCTGAAAACAGCAACGCCGCCGTCCGGCTGGAAGCCGTAACAAGTAAACCTTGCGTAGTGTCGTGTTGAGAAAAAACAGTGCTTGCAGACAAAGGACCAGAACGAGGAGGACATACAACAGCGCAGGTGTGTCCTCTTCGTCCTGGTTCTTTGTCTGCAAGAGCTGTTTTTTCTCAAGGACGTACCTCAACCAACTCGCCCAGCAACACACCTTGCTCTAGTGTCGTGTGTACTTTGTTAATCATTTCGTTAATAGGGAAGACAATCCCATGTTTTTTTATGTTCTTTTTCCACAGCTGCCCCGTGGAGCCTGCCGTATTCCAAGGATTCGAGAGAGCCGCCGGTTCCAAGTCCCTGATGGCCCCGTTCCAGGCGTTCCGCTTCGCCTCAGACAGCACGGTCAAGTTCCAGATGACCGTGTCCTTCTGCCTGGACGTCTGCCCACCGGTACGTGGCACTAACCCATTCTGCATTGCATGATAAAGCTTATGACATCAATTATGACATCGAAGTAGCTAAACTATAGAACCCGGCAGCGGACTGGCTCCCTGAATTTTTCAAGGCACAAAATTATAGCCCTCACTCCATCAGTGTCAATAAAGTATTTTTTTTTGTATTAGTAAAGTTTATTGTCTGTCCATCAGTAATAGTGTGACAGACGGTTTCACTGCATATTGCGTGATATCTGATCTCACTAAAGAAACAAAAAACCGCTCGTAGACTTGACGGAAGTTTTATTTTTGGGCCAGAGAATTTCTGAAGAGGGCATGTCTCGGAATAACAACTTAATTATCTCGTGGGCCAGGCATGGAATCTAAACGTTAAACTTCCGATGACTGCGTATTATACTGCTGTTTTAATCATGAACATTACCATGGAGCATGCAATCTTTAGATTCAGCCGATGCCTTGAGCTTAGCTTTCTTGGTAGAGAGGCCAGACAAGATGGATTTCTTGAGAGCAAATTATGGACAAGCGACGGCAGAGAAGCACAGTCCGCTGGCCATATTTGCGGCCAGTGTATTATCCGGCTTGTTCGTAGTCTGCTTTGCATTTTTTTATGGGGCAACTATTTAAGAGCGTTAGCTCTTACTCATGACGTTTCGAGATTTCGTGGGGTTTGCTACCACCCTGAGATCATAGCGCCATCTGTGGCAGCAACTACTCATCACGTTTCGAGATTTCGTGGGGTTTGCTACCACCCCGAGATCATAGCGCTATCTGTGGCAGCAATTACTCATCATGTTTCGAGATTTCGTGGGGTCTTCTGCTACCACCCTGAGATCACAGCGCCATCTGTGGCAGCAACTACTCATCACGTTTCGAGATTTCGTGGGGCCTGCTACCACCCTGAGATCACAGCGCCATCTGTGGCAGCAACTAGAAAACAGCATATCTCGCTCTGAGACTTGTAGCGCCGTCATATAGGCGAATAAATGAACAAATTTGTATTTCCATTGGTTTACCTCCCTTTAATCTCGTTCTTAGCAGTTCTAGTAAACCAAACAGCTAACACTCGTTACTTCAATGTCTTCCAGACGGTGGCGGCCTTTTTTTTAACCCTTTTATTTCTCGCTGTATTTTCCTTCGTGCAGCCCAAGTGCGGCAACGATGACCAGCAGCAGCACTCGTCGACCGAAGGCCGCTCTGGTCGGCGGCGCCGTTCGGCCAGCGCCGACACCCACGCGCTGGACCTGCAGGCGGGAGACGTGGTCACTGACGTCACCATGGAAACGGCGTTGTTCGTCGTCCACAACCTGACCCCGTCGCCGCAGGCGTCCTTCGACGCGGGGAGCTTTGGAAGGGACACCAAAGGTCAGCCTCCCAGAAGGCGAAGATCTTTAATGCAAGAGATACTTGAAGACGGTGGGTCACGCACGTAGCGAGGAACAAAAAAAAAAAAAACATAATAGAGCGAAGCCGGGCATAGTGGGTGGAATTTGCGAGTCGGCTTTGCGATTTCGCTCGCTCTAGGCTTTGCTCGTACTTAAGCTCTATAGGAAAGATCAAGCGTGGCTACTAAGTCTAGCCGGCTCAGTTCCAGGGCGGAAACGCGCCGTTATGAGACTTGAATACAACTGACCGTTTGTCAGGCGTAGCCGCAGACGAGGAATACAGCCGCTCGGGAAAGCGGGATAGCAAAAAAGAAAAAAAAATACTAAGGTCAGTCGTGAACACTATTAGAGGGAACAAAATTTCTGTACGAAATTGCTATTTTTCTGGTTATTTCTTAACCAAATTTGAGAGTGTCTATTGGATGTTCTACGCGTAGACGAAAACTAGTTATAAAACAAAAAATAACAGCTTGTTACACTTAATTATAGAGAAATCAGTTAATCAATGCTCAGTTTACGTTCCCTCTCATATTTGTCACATTAGTACCCTGCCTGCAGCGCATGAAGGTGCTTAAGTCGGAACAAAGCTCAAGCATCAGCAGCAATTCCATCGCTCGTAGCCCGAACATTTAAGCTTAAGTTTTCTGGCGACCTCCTCCACACTTTTTAGAGCAGACCTGGAGGGCTAAAAGCCTTCCCCTTGCATTCCTGCGGGGTGAAGCCCGGCTTGGGGACCCGTACCGGGACCTTAGTTGGAGTGGAGGCACTCAAATTAATTTTTTTTGCGTGTTCTGTATCAGTACACTCTGGCGGATAGAGGAAGGGTTATGTTCCTGTCGTGAACACACATTTTATTGAAAACATTTATTTGTTTCGCTAAAGCGTTTTATTTTAGTAGTACAGGGTTCGGCGAAACATTGTCTAACAAGGCAAAAATATTGCGAAGCTAAACGAACAGTCGCAAAGAAAAAAAAAACGCCGTCTCGGGACCCTTATTTACACTGAAAGCGTAGTAAATATGTCGCAGCTTTTGCATGTGAATCTCGGATATATTTCCACTTGTATCCGTATGTATGTGCGTGCTTGTGCGTATGTGTGCATGTGTGTGTGGGAGGGGGGGAGGGGGGGGAGGGAAGGGTGAATAAGATAGGTGAATGGCTGACGTATGGGGCCTAAGTTGTGTCCACAATGATCGGAACATGGGACGACGCGGTAGTGACTTTTACGTGGCCGTGATTGTAGCTGATTAATAGTATGTTGAGGTCCATTTTAACTGGGACGCTCACCAATGTAGTTCGGCGCCGCACGTTGTTTGGTCTCTCAAGTCTTATTTTGATGCTTTGCTATGAAGTTCTCACATTCCCGAATGTATTGAAGTCAGAAAGCGATTTTTATGAAAAACACGACGCAGAATATCCTGTCTCCTGAGCAGATTTTTTAGTAGTATCTCTGTCAATAAACGTATAGTACAACAGAATTTCAATAGGATTCCGCTTTCTCTTGTCGTAGCGACAGAACTACAGGATAATAGTGCAGAAAAATAGCACAATATTGCAGAAAAGTCTTCAAGAAAATGACAAAATATTTGGTCGTATCTTGCGCACTATTTTGTCATTTTTCTCGACTAGTGACTTTAAATCATCTTCTAGACGACACCAGGATTTCTTTGCCCTTCCAGCGTATTTTCACCTGACATCATTTGGTCTTCTGCGTTATATGAGGAATCTCTTGCAAGTTTAACGTGGTAGTTATAAAAGAGTCTTACAAAAAGCTTAACACATTTCACATGCGTGTCACAGGTGTGAGCCAGATTTAAGTACGACGAATACGCCGAACGTCGGCCCACGTAGACCAGTCGGTGCGGGAATTTTTTTTTACTTACGAGCGACGCGTTAACTTCTTGCGGTCGGCGCGCGCAATTTATAAATTGTCCCCGAACGGCTTCACGTTTTTCTTCTTTTTCCCGTTCTTCGCTTCCGAACGAGCACTGCTTTATCGATGCCCGTATATTACACCCGCGTTTTCGGAGAGCCCATATACTTTAAAGAACAGCATAGAAGGAAATTTACGAACCGGACACACATACACACCGAAAGCAGTAACAAGAGACCGAGAGGCATAAAAATGTGAGCAGCGAGGACCCAGAGAACGGATGGCAAGACTGGCCCCCACTCTGTCACTGGAAGAGCCATGCATTATTCAGACCCGGTGCACTAGGCCCAACCACGAACCTAGGCGCGCTTCCATGCGCATAGCCGAACAGCGCGAACGAGGGCGTCATTTATATCGGTTTGTCCGTCGTAGGAATCGCACGAGGCAGACAAATGAAGCAAGAGAAGAAAAGGGCGACCGAAGATCTAGATTCGACGCGCGCCGAGAAAGCAGAGGCGCTCAGTAACCAACGCAGACGCCGCCATCTATTCCAAGAGGGGTTCCTTATGTTTCTTTGGCTATGCGGCACGTGGAAGGGAACGGTTTATTTTCCGGCAGCAAAAAAGTGTCCAGAAGCAAAGGGCTTACAGCTGAGTGACTGTATTTGTGCAAATTGCTCAAACTTTGTTCGCCTCTTTTCAATATGCTTGTTAATGTTTCGTGCGTTTACAAATATGTCATTTTTAATAAGTACAGAAAGTTGGGCTAGTTGGTGTGGATTCATGCTTAGCAGCGCAAAAAAACGAGGACCAAAGCGAATGAAGTGTTGCTTGTGTTGTGTTTCCTCGTTCGCTTTGGTCCTCGTTTTTTTGCGCTGCTAAGTATGAATGCCACTTCTGTGAGTCATTTTAAAGCATATAATTTTCTGTAATAATCCTTAGACTCACTAATAAAATTCTAATTTTGTGCTTATCTATGCAGGATATAATAAACTCCGTATTAAATGTTCGTCGCCACAGTTTGAAAACTGACAGAATTTCGACCACCTGTGGTTTTTTAACGTGCACTGACATCGCACAGTACACGGGCCTCTAAAATTTCGCCTTCATCGAAATTCAGCCACCGTGGCCGGGATCGAACCAGCATCTTTCGGGTCAGCAGCCGAGCGCCGTGACCACTGAGCCACCGCGGCGGGGCGCATCTGGAATTTTTGAATAGTTAAAACGGCACGCTCGGCTTTTTGGGACACTGAAGTCTTTACGTATTCGCAGTTGTGAACAGGAATTTATTGCAAACGAAGTCAAACAATCTGTCCCTTTAAACATATGTGTAAAATGTGGCGAATCTCCTCTGTGGAGAGAAAAAAAAAACACTGGAATTTCCGTGGCCACAAAGCCCTGCCCACTCTTCTGTGCGTCGCATTTTACTCCGGCGCATCCTTTTCTCCGCTTGTGTGCGGTCTTTTACTCTGCTGCGTGGTTTCGCAAGCCTGCACTTGTTTGCATTTGTCTTAATGCGATAGCATTAAAACCCTCATCCGGAAGAAAATGTGTTGCCGGACGCCAGATTCGCTGGTTGGCTGCACGCAAGTGACGTCACAAGACCGAAGCACTCCTATTGGCTGGCGAAAAGCGACGTCACCAGACCGGACGTGACCCACTTCCGCAATTGGATGAAGGGAAGTGACGTCACCAGACCGGAGGTGACGCCACTTCCGGTGAGGCATCAACAGATGTGGATGGTGATGTCACTTCCCTCCATCGAATGGCGGAAGTGACGTCACTTCCACAATTGGATGGAGGGTAGTGACGTCACCCGACCGAAGCATCTCCACTGGCTGAAGTGGCGGCACCAGGTTGGAAGTGACGCCACTTCCTGTTGAGGCATCAACAGATGGGGATGCTATCTCACGGCCAACGTGTGGTGGATTATGATGCCCCTGAGAAATTTTTAGGGACCCTGCAAGCGCGAATAGCGTGGCCAGCGGTGAAAACGTTGGCGTTCTCGTCTAGTCCGCAATGACCCAGATGTCCTTCTCACTGCCTTCTCTCTCTTCGCTTCTGTTTTTTTTTTCTTCTCAAACCTGCAGGAGTCTCCCAGAACAGGATGCCCCGCAACGCCGTGTGCCTGACGCGCCCCGTGGTCTACACGCTCGCGAGCTTGATCGGCGTCGTGCAAGCGCTCATCCTCGGCTCCTGCTGCATGCTGCTCTTCGTCAACCGGAAGTGGCGACTTACACGGAAGCGCCTGGCTGCCATGCACGCGTCCAGCAGCCGCGCTTCCGTCTCCAGCAAGTCGGAACTCTTCCTCAGGACGTAGTAGCGACGGCTGCGCCACCTCTTTATCATCCGCCCTGGGCTCCACCGGCCGCCGTTAGAAGAAAGTGTACGCGGTCGTCTTGGGGAGCTCCTGCTAATTTTTGAAGGGGTAAATTAAAGAAAGCGGGAACGATGCAGCTAGTCTGCATGGCGGGACCGTCTGTCCCGGAAACGGTACAGTGGCGTCGCCTGTCGGCAGTCGAGAGAAGCTCGATAAGAGGCAGAAGTCATGAAACGCTGTTTGCCCCCCGTTAGCGCCTGAGTATTTTAGCGCATCTGTTCGACACTGGAAACATGGTAGAATATTGATCGACCGGTTCTAATATAATCTCGATATTACAGCGGTTTGCTCGCATGGTATCTTGATGATGATGAAGATGGTGTCCTCGGGCATAATGGCATCTTCCTCTGCCCTAGAGTTGCTCGAATCGTCATCGAGTCGTCGTCTTTGTTCTCGAGCACCAGTACTTTCAGAAATGAAAGAAAGAGCTGCAGCCAGTCGGGAACAAGGTCTTCAACCGTAGTTTTTCGCCGTTTTCCTTGGAACGAAGCTAAAGAAAATGCGTCTTTTAGCACATATAGGATTACTGTAGGCTGCTGCAATTAGCAACATGAGAAAACTTGCTCCTTAGTGTCAAGCATGTAGAAAGCATCTGACGCATCCGCTGATTCGACGTTGACGTAACGTGCTGGTTTCATTTTTCTGGAATTTGCGGAAGCTTTCCCAGTTTGAAGTTGCTCCGAACTCTGTCTCTCGAACTGCGGTTGGACACTATATGCAGTTCTGTAGAATATCATTCTACTTGTTGTCGTGAGTGCATTAACAAAACGGTTGTCTCCGTGTGGTAAGAAAAGTATCAATGGAAGCAGTTTTAGGGAGCTGCTCTTGTGTTTTTTTTTTTGGACTGCCAGAAATGTTACTGGATAAGAAAGTCTTATAGGCTTAACAAACGGCATTTAGGGCGTTCATAAGCACGTGACCTGTCACTTTCAAACTGCTGCGAATGTGTTGCAGTATTGTTGAGCATTCGTACTCAAGCGCCATAGTTTGTCGGGGCAGCAGATGGAACGTCAGTGCAATTCCTGACGCTCATTTATCCCATGCCAGTGTCTCCGTCTCCTCGCCTGGTATGCAAACTGCCGTACGAAACTGCTGCTCGTACACTGATGTTTTAACTGGGCAGAGTATGCCTACGCAGGCAGTGTAGTCGCACGGCCGTCCATTAAATGAAAATGCGTAGTGTCGCACAGGCAGCAGCAGTTGTTATAAACTTTAACCGAGGAAAAGGACATGGCGCGTTTCACAGGAACAAACGCAAATCGCTGATGCATTTTTTTGTCTGTATTATTATTTAATGAAAGATTACCGCCGTCTTGGAATATCAGACAACAGGTCCAGGCCAGATTCGACGGTGAGCAGAGGCGCAGTGAAACGTAACCGATATCAAACGCCGAGTTCAGTTTCATTCAGATATGTCAGAGCTTCCTGGGCACGGTGCGATTTTCGCCAACAAGCACTAACTGCGCATATTTACGACGGTGACGTCGCGAGCTTCAGTTCTCGAAAACAAAAAGGCTTCAACAAACCTGGTCTAAATGTACGGTCCATGATTATTATGCTGATGTGAGGTACGTACAGCCTATGTCAAAAGTTTGGATCCCAGGGGGTTTGCTTCTGAGCCTCACTGTGTGGTTCGTGATGCATCTCCAGCCCTCCAAATTTCCTCTGGGTAAGAAGATTTCTGGTTCTGCCTCTTTCAATGGGTAGGGCTTCCCAGAATCCTTCAGGAGTCCCACTGCAAGGCTAAAAAGAAACCCCCCTGGGCTCTAAACTTTTGACAAAGACTGTACCTTTGTCTCCACGCAGGTTTCGTATGAGTAAATGCGAGTCTGAGGATGCTAAGGCTGTAAGACTCAAAAGTCGATTCTACATTTCTGGGTAGCTAGTATAATTTCTGACGCTTTCCAAGAATCCGGTTTCATAAGCAATGGGGAGTATGCTTTTCAGCGAGCTCGGAAATTCGCGAGGTTGGATTTCCCCTAGTTTCGAGTCCAGCTAAGAAATCAAAGACCAGCAGGAACACGAACCACATTTGTGAAATGTTGAAGGCTTTGTGAAAGCCTTTCAAGGACCAGATTTCATTTACGGCGTAGAAGTGTCTGGATTTCATTTCTCAGACTCTCCATTAACGCGATGGTGCGTCGTAGTGAAGATAGTAACGTATCACGTGATACGTGATACTCAACACAGAAACATGTGCGTCAGAAATTAAATTCCGGGGAAGTTGAGATGCGCATGAGAAAAAAAGTCAATGTTAAGGTGCTGAGACATTGTCGGAGTACTTACAATTTGTGCGTTAACTTGCTTAGTTGTTCATTATCAGCGAGGCAGAAGCTGCCGTTTTTATTAGGCAGTCATTGTCATAGTTCACCGTTTGTTTTTTTGCATAATTTCTCGCGTCATGCGTAGCATTATGCTCGTTTCTTCTTTATATTTTTTTCTGGTGCTATTTTACTGTCTTTCTCTCAAACATCCACCATTTCCTTTGCTTGCTGTACATATATTTGCTATGGAGGTCTATGCATTATTAAAGTGGTGTGAATTTTGACGCTCATAATGTATTAGCATGCCTGCGACTGCATGCTTAAATGGGGGTGCAGTTGGTGTTTATGTTGTTGCGTATATTTTTTTTGTGAAAGTGTGTGCGTGCATGGAGATTCATGGTTATGTACACCCCCTTGAATGTGAGCATCCGGTTCCGGTCACTCTACTTGATTCTGGTGCCCCGCAAAACAAGACAGGCATGCACCTTTGTTTGACATGCTGCTTGTGGAGAACTGACCAGGAGAAACAGAAGAAAAACATAAAAGGACAGAAGTTTCACCATGCGGAAAAATGGTGCGCAGCTGTGCAACGTTGCCGTTCTGACTGTGCAGAAATTGAGACGTCCCACAAAGCACTGATCCCTTCTCCCTTAAAAACCGAAATGGTTTTATTGTTTTCATATGTGCTGAACCATGGCCACTTACATTATGGGTGCCATCGAAATGTGCCGACGGTTGTTGATTACAGCGACAGCTTGTTGTGGTGGCTGAAAAACGAAATAGAATATCTGTGTCCTCATTAACCTCTGTTGTTTTGCTATTATCTTTTTCTTTTCACGTGTTTCTGTGAATTTTCTTCCGAACTTGTGTTTGTGTAGTTGCACGCTGTTGACCGCAAAATACTCACTGCTCTTCGTTCGTCTGCCCTTTTTGTCAAAAAAGTGCGTCGCTGATTTCTCTACTTCCTGAGTGAACGAAGGTTGAAGACATCGGGTTCTCGCGCCGTTCAGTAGCACTTCTTCGCCAGCGTTGGGTGCAGCTCCCGAATGGCAGAAAAGTAGTTCCTAAGCTAGACTGTAGATGTCGCGAGGGCGCGATCGTAGCGCCGAACACAACTTGAACAAAGGCTCACATTGGGGTAGAGCGTCCTGTGTCACGTTCGCTCAAGCGCGTGACGAGAGCAGTCCGACGTCTACCTGGCCTTTCTCAACTCTGAGGGGGCCGAGTTTGTTTTCGCGTGAGAAAATGCTAGCGTGCTTGTTTGTGTGTATCTACGTGCCCGTTTACTACACAAAAAAGTGGTCACGTCACGTCTCTCTGGTTTCCGTACTATAAACAACAACAAGATGACAAGAAGGTCATGATATGTTGTTCAGAATGTTTTAACACTAGCATGTGATCAGCAGTGGCTAACCTTAATGACGTCACTGCTGTACGGAACAGCAGAACTTCATAGCACAGCGGTTACCGTGCTTTCATTACCATCGCCTTCCACATTCCAAGGATTGAATGCGCATGCGCGGAGCGTGAGCGCTCAATTAGCGTTGGCTGTAGCGGTAAATGTAGTGTATAGTAGCGCTATTAAAGCGGTCGGGTACTTCATTAAACGCTCCCGATGTACGAAACACGACTCCTATGTGGAGGTTTAATGAAACCGCCCATATGACGCGCTTTGGAGCTGGTAAGGAGGCGTCTATGTCGTTTAGTGGCATGTTTTCCGTGGCAAAACGCTCGTACGAGTATGCAAGTAGACATACAGGCCGGAAAGACGTCAGCAGCACGGCTCGAACTGAGCAGCTGTTTTCCGATTTTATTCTACTTTACAGTGCAGCCCAGTTGAGCCCTACAAACACTTTATCGGATCCTCATAGGGATTCAAACCAGGCAGCTATGAAGACATGGGTACTTGTAAAAGACGGCGGTGGAAGTCCTATAGCCGGAGGAGACAAGGATGGGTGCGCGGGCGTTTTTTTTTTTTTCGCCGTGGTCTTTCGTGCCAAATAAACTTCACAACTCTTTTTCTCTGAACGGGTTGGCCTCTAGGTGTCAATGCGCATCAGGTTTCCTCGATCGCATTGAGCACTACCTGGTTGGGGGATTGTTTTCATTGTTGCCTTCGCGGAGTGTTATATCAGTAACGTCGCATTCTTCGAACCCTGAATACAACCAACCAGGTCAAGGCATCTCTGTCTGTTTTTTTTTTTCTCGTGTAGTGCTTTCTGGTAGGCAGACACAGCACTGGTTTGACAAATCGCCGGAGCCGTTATGGGCTTCAATTCGGGTTTCTTTAACCGGTGTTGCGTCTGTTCGGTGGGACTCTTTTTTGGTGCTCATACCCTAAGCAATTCCCTTTCCGGATTCTCCTCTCCACAAGAGTCAGTCACCTCAGAATGTGTTGGCATGACGTCGCGGTGTCAGTGCGATGTTTAGAGGAGACTGGCAAACGATGCGTTCACATTACACGTTTCGTGCTCAGATGGGTGCTTGTTGTAGACGAACGTGCGGGGTTGTTTTCCCGTTCGATCTCTTTTATCTTTTTTTTTTGCCACAGATAATTCAGCGTCCACCTGTGTGAAGTGCTGGGCATTTTGAACATCTGTTATTTAACAAGCAGTAACCACCACTTCGTACATATACAGTGTGTGGGATGCTGAAACGGTCCGCTGCTATTTTCTGTTCGAGAAGGATACTCGTGGTCATTGCTTACAAGAGAGTTGCCACGGCTCTTACGATTGCATTCCAAACGATTCCACGAATTTTTTTTTTTGGCGATGTGCTGTCGTGAGTGCCACTCGTACAGTGTTGTGTGACATAAGTTCTTGACTTCAGCATACCCATATAGTGGAAAAGAGTTTCTTTTTGACCAACGTTTCCTTGGTGATTTGTCGGCCACGGAGTGTTGTTCCTGGTCGCAAGTTACTGTTGCAGGCAGCTAGCTATCGACGTTTAATACTCTTTTTCTTTGTTTTTCGTTTGGTTGTGTATTTAGTCCATGATTGTCTTCCGCGAAGATGTATACTTGTTTTGTGGTAAGTGCTTTAAAACAAAAAGCAGAACTTCGGTGCGCCCGACCTGTGCGCAGGCCACTTTATCTTCCATTTTTTTCTTTGTGTGTGTTTGTTCTAGTATTGTGTATACAACGTGAGTAGCATGGATTTTTCCTAATGATTTCATACTCAACGCTTACCGTTACGAGACTGAGGGGATCCTTAGGCCCTATGTGTTTGCTGAAGCTGTATTTTTTTAGCTTCTGTGCCGCCGGTGTGCTTAGTTTTTTTATTATTATTACTTTTGAACTGTTCTTTGCGTGCTATTTTGTAAGCAAAAGAAGAGTGCAATAAAATGCCCCATACCATCTTGGAATGTTTGAGTCTTTTTCTTCACACGCTCCGTGTCGTTTTTTGCACTGCCCTGTTATGGTTCAAGTATCAATCACCTAGTCCAAACACTATTCTCAAAGACAGGCTCCAGAGTATTTCGCCCACGCATATTTATTTATTTATTTATTACTACCTCAAAGGGGTATGCCATGAGGCAGTGGATTTCAGGGCATATGGTTGATTGGTAAAACACTCTCCGGGGCATGTTGGTTCATAGCTGGCAAGAATTAAAGTGCAACAAGACGGCACAAAGTAGGAGAAAAAACGACAGGGCAGGCGCTAACTTGCAACACTTTAATGTCTTCAGAAAGCGCCGCGTATATATCACACACAAAACATTAAAGACAACATTAAAGAAGACATTAAAGTGTTGCAAGTTCGCGCCTGTCCTGGCGTTTTTTTCTCCTACTTTGTGCCGTCTTGTTGCGCTTTAATTCTTTCTAGATATGGTTGATTCCATGGGTAATCTTAAGGATGATGATCGGAGTGAAGTACGACGGCGTTGGGCAAATCATTTCAGTCCTAGGCAGCGCAAACAAAAAAATGATGCCAGAAGTGTAGGTTTCCGGGAAGGGGGATGGTAAACGTTACTTTTGGATTGTTATCATCGTTGCATTGCTATAATTGTCGAACAGTGTTCGCGGGTTCTTCGATTCAGGATTGACGTAATTCCAGAATGGACGGGCGTTTGGGCGTAGCGTACTGCGTAATAAAAGGCGAAAAAATGAATGCCTGGCTTTCAGAACTTGGGAGGTATAAGATTCTTCAGCTTCATAAAATTTTTACCATTTGCTGAGATTTTTAGTGCTTGTGGCTAAGCGAAAAAAAAAACTTTTTTCTTGTTGTTCAGGCGCTTGTTATTGAACCATGGCGTTGTAAGGCGCTCGGTTACGGTAATTGTGGGAATATATCGTTCAATGAGGTTGTGCATTCTGTTTCTGTGTTGTACCCAGTTAGTCTCGGGAGCGCTTGTTCAACGTGCATTATGAACAAACTACAAAAAGCATCGAATTATTGCATGGTTAATGCTAATGTAACCGCCTTTACCGTAAAGTGCTATCGTTGCGGGAAGTTGTTTCGGTAAGGAGTGGGTAGTAATTAATCACCCACTATTGGCAAACAATAAAGTGAAAATAGGTTTTATTTGTGTGACGTGAGAGAGAGAGAGAGAGAGAGAGAGGGAAAGGCAGGGATGTTAACCAGAAGGATTCCGGTTGGCTACCCTGCACAGGGGAAGGGAATGAGGGGAATTAAAGAGGACGTGAGTACCAGATCAAGTATGCGAGATAATTGAACAAGTTCGCCTTGTTGGGGAGGGCATCAGTTAAAACAAAGGTTTGATCCGTGTCGATAAAATCGAACTCAGAGTAATTTGATGATGTCTCAGATGGGTTAGACCAGTCTACTGAGTTAAAAGTTATCCTCTACGAAGATAGTAGCATGTGGAAGTTTCAAGGTTACCATGTTAAAGGGTGTGGTGAAATGGGGCAAGAAGGAAGCATCGCTATCTGGAGAACGAAAACAGGCGCAGATAACGGTGGGTAGAAAGGAGGCGGTAGAAAAGATAATATTTTCAGTGGTGACTCAACTTCTAAGCTGCAGCACTGAAGGTTGCGATGAGGGACTATCAAGATGCCGCCGCCCCGTTTTCCTACGCTGTCGTAGCGGAGAGCATGGAAGTTTGGAAACATGGCCTCTACTTCGTTGGTGCGTATGGATTGATTTAATGTTTCTGTTAGTACGACCGCGTTGTATTGAATGGTATCAATAAGACTGGCAATTGCATCGAGTTTTGGTAGAAGGCTTCCAATGTTAGTGTAGAGAAACGAAATTGAACTGGAAATCGCTTTATGTCGGTGACTAGCCGATAGCTACTGGATACGAGGTACAGTCGCGAGCAAAAAATATTAGCACAGATCATTGGCGATCAGAATTCGTATATCTCACCATGGGGCGCTGCGGTACGCAGACTTGCCTATCGGGCCGTTTCCATGTTTGCAGCGAAGGGGGGGGGGGGGGGGGGGCGGCATGAAGTAAGCTTTATCAAGCGTGCACCGCCCGAGCGTTGAAGTGCCGAGCCTACATGACTATGCTTGCGGCATTTATTTTGGCTCGGTTATCATGAGCAGATGGCTTCTTTTTATTACTGTTTTTTTATGTCCGCGATGGTTTGTCAAAAGAAACTCGCGGGAACAATAGATGATAGCGCTGCTTTTAGCTAGTAATTTTGCTGTCCGTGGCAGTCCGCTGAACCCCCCTAATACCGTAGAATGGGAACGGCCCGGCACTCTCGTTATCAGCCTCTTCGCCATCCACAGCGCCATGCGTTGTCATTCCGGCGCTCTGGTGTTCCGTCATGTGTGCTAATCTTTTTTACCCGCGACTGTACACCCGCCCACAGACTTGACACGAATGATGGAACCCGTCCGCTCGACTGCCGTCAGCGCCACGAAGCGATAGTCATCGGGTGAGAGATAATTCTCTCGGTATGTTTGCGGTGGCTGACAATAGCTGATGGGCAGCTCTCTTTGACTGCTTTTTCGCTCCTGCCTGATCGCCGCGTGGACAGCGCTCTCGCCACGGGGGCGTTTCTGCGATTTTTTCTCGCCGATGCAGCCTCAGCGGCCCCGGCAACGCTCTTTAAAGTTTTCTTATCGCGGGAACCTGAAATTGCGCCGTAAGATACCGCAGCTGTCACCCCTTGCGAGTTGGATCCAAATGCTACCGACGTAACGAAATGTTTTCAGCTATGTGGGGCACTTCCAAGTAAAGCTCTTATATGCCGAAACTTAGGGGAATAGTAAAAATGAGATATCTTGCGCACAAGACGTTTATTATGCTTTGGAACCCAGATTTTTATTTTAGGAAATAGTCTTGTTAACATCATGCTTTGGAGCCTTTGTCTATGAATGATTCCAGGCCATTGCACGAACATGTAGTCAGTGGAAATGCCTCATTTTCCTTGGAAGCCAATGTCAAACTTCTGACTTGTAGTTTCCTTACGAAAACACGCGCAATTTGTCTGCCCTTCTTGCGGAATCAAAGTGCGGTCTACGTAATCGATTCTGCTTTTGACTTCCAGACAATACTGGCGAAAACTAAACGCACACAATGCAAGGATTTGCACAGCGAAATTTATAACCTTATTTATGCGAAACCACGCAAACTGGTGGTTCCTTAGAGTAACAGAATCAACGCCAATGGAAGGAAAGGGTGGCAACTGGTCGACAAACAAACAAAAAACAAAAAAAGTGGCCTGATGAGGTTAGGAAGTTTGCGGGTGTAAGTTTGAACAAAGCTGGCGCACAGCCCAGCGTTAATTGGAGGGGTGCTTTGGGAGACCACTTTGTCCTGCAGGGAACGCAGCAAGGCGTATAATGACGAAAGAAGAGTGCTTTTGGAAACGCAGAATTTCTCGGACATTGCGATTAGAAAAGGAAGAGATATTTATAAAGGTGATAACCAGAAAAACTTGTAATGTTATTTTCGCTAATCTGCTGCTATTATAGTATTGTTTCCGTCAGTACTATCATGTTGTGGTGACGGCAGGAGGCTTCAAAAAGGAACTTTTATTAGGCTGGCTTGCGTCCGCAGATAACTGAGCAACTCGGGGGCGGCGATCAAGATAAAAGCAGTTGCACACGGCTGCGCTGCTTAGAGATAAACCTGGTTGGGGCTCCGCTGCCGATTCGAAGAAGGCGTATTCGATTCCGGCCGTAGCGGTTCAATTTCGATCGAGGCGAAATGTCAGAGGCCCATGTACTATGCGATGTTAGTACCCGAAGCCCAGCTGGTCGAAATAATTCGGAGCTCTCCACTACGGCGTCCCTCATGGCCAGAGTTGCTTTACTAACAGAATTAATAACAGCTGTGCGCTTATCTTTATTGCTTAAAGATGCAACACAAGATGACTAAAATGAGCTTACACGCCCCTTCTCAAAGAGCAAACAGTACGGCTTCTCAGCACGAGAAGAAAACGGGTAGGAAATGAAGGAAACGAAAAAAGAAAGCAATGCATAACATTCAGTCTGGAATCGAGTGGTCCCGCCCCGAGCACTCTTCACGGCCTCCATGCGTCAGTACTATCTCCGATCTACTATCTTACTATCTATCTTTATCTCTGCCGCCGTGGTGGCTCAGTGGTTATGGTGCTCGGCTGCTAACCAGAAAGACACGGGTTCGATCCCGGCCGCGGCGGTCGAATTTCGATGGAGGCGGAATTCTAGAAGCCCGTGTACTGTGCGATGTCAGTGCACGTTAAAGAACCCCAGGTGGTCGAAATTCCCGGAGCCCTTCACAACGGCGTCCCACATAGCCTGAATCGCTTTGGACGTTAGACCCCATAAACCAAACCAATCTTTTTTAGGAATGCCGTAAGCAGCATTTAGTCACGCTATGGTCGTTCGCTGCTCGCTGTTATTTCGCAAATTTCAGAAGGTCCTTTTTAGCGTCAGTCCAATCCTCGATTTCGGAAGGAGTCTCGAAGACCCCGCGTTGCTTTCGGGCCAGCTATATAGGTATCGCAGATGCTACCGCACTCAAAACCTGTCTGGCTAATCACACAAATGAGTATTGAAAAGGGACCGTCTACTGAAAGGCGGTTCAGATAGCTCGCGCTGCACAGGCGGACGCCGTTCATCTTCGTTAAGGAACTTCGACGACAGATGGGTCACACGCTATTAGTAATGTGCTCTCAGCGATGCTTCCCGCGCCCCTTACAGCTTACAGCGCGAAAGCAAGACGTCCCGGCCACCACTCTAGCTCAGTGCTCGTGCACACACGTGACTATACCACAGCGAACGGTTCGTTCTCCATACACGAAGTCCGGAGGGAAGTGTAGAAGCGAGCTCGTTAACGCTAGAGGTCGCGACAGGACAGCCTTCATTGAGTAAGGCCTACCCATTCGGACAACCGGATCCGGCCTTTATCCAGACCTCACTCACTAAGGGACACCGGCCTCTCTACAGTGCGGGGGGTGTTTGTGCGCGAGTGCTTTGAATGACTACTTCATATAGAAAGCACGCGGCGTGCGTTGAGCGACAACGCGTGTCGTGCCAGACTTGTGCGCGGGAGCCTGAGATCTAGAGTCGACGTCCGGCTAATCCGCGCTCGGGGTCGCGCGTCTGTCGTGCCCATTAGCAGCCGGACCATCGCTAATTGGGAAGTTTGGCCCCGCCGAAGCTCGCGGCCGAAGACCTCCCCCTAATGACGAAGTTTGCGCGGACGCAGCTGGCAGTTGGAGTTGGTCTGCGCGTATTGGACTGTCAACTGCCGCCGTGTGTTATGCGTCGGTTTGGCAGCTGAAAGGGCAGCTCGCTTCGAAAAGCTTCGTTTGCAGTTGTATATCTTTGTTGTTGTGGGCGTCCCGGCGAGCGGTTGGTTTAAGGCACGTCCGTGCTGGTCAGGTCAGGTAACCGCGAGTTCAACGCGAGGATCGTGATAGCGACGTGAGGCCTGACGCAGCGATGGCAAGTGAAAGAGCGGAGGTACAGGCGCGGAGCTATCGTGGCCGCAGGAAATAGAAACAAAGGAAGTTAAGCTGAAAATAATATTTAAACGAACAAGAAGTTGTCTTAAACCGGGTAGAAAAGAGGTCGAGATGATAGTGGTCTACGAAGAATAGCGCGTGAAAAATAAGAACTACAGAAAGAAACAACGGAACGTCGAATGGGATGTAGACGCAGCAAACATTTTGTTTTTGCCTTTTCGCTGGCTGTGTTACGTCGGGTTACATGAGATGGTTTGTGTAGGAAGGGGGTGATGTGTTTTGAGCTGGGTTCTTTATGCGCTTTGAAACAGCGACCGGTGACCAAACTTATTCGAATATTACTTGGACGTGTCATCGTGGTGTCTTCGTACAAACGTCATTGTAATTCCAACTGTCGCATCCATTGCAGCGAACTATGTGGCATCCACGACGTGCTGCGGCTTACTGGGTGTCATGACTTAGGTTCTCTATTCAAAAACACTTTATTCGTCTCTGTCCTGCTCCGTCTAAGTTTTTGTTCTTGTAGCTTTGAAAACGCCGCGCCTTGATAAATTGGGGGAGTCGCTGCGTAGTTCTACATTGAATTGTATTACTGCAGTTTCATTCAAAGCACGTCTGGGTTGGATCAGGTTAAAACATTAAGGTGGACTAGTTGGTGTATGCATTCGCATCATTTTCTTAGCAGTTTAGAACCGCAGACACTACACAACAATGACGTACACTAGATCAGGAGCACGTCATTGTGTCACGCTGGGCAATAATTCGGGCACTCATCAGTGACGCCCGCTGTCGTGGTTTGGGGACTATGTTTACTTGCTACGAGCTGATGTTTCTGTCGCAGTAGCGTTAAGTACATTTCCGTGAGAATTAATTGAACAGGCACGGTTCACCAGAAGGTTCTTGCTCATGTTGCTGAAAGCATATTTATTCACTAAGTTTACCGAGATGAATCTTTCGCGAAGAAAAACAAAATAGGTGTGTGATGTCGAGGGGACCTTACAGGTGTTTATTAAAGAAGGAAGGAAAAGAACAATTTATTGAATTCTAGCAGTCTTATTACTCCCAAGTTGTGTTTCGTGTTAAGTGTAAGGGCATAATTGCTAGGGCGAAAGCGTTGTTTTTTCGTTTGATCATCAATGCTTGTACGTTATTGTGGAATACATCAACATACAACACAATGCAGAATACATCAGCGTAGAATTCGTCAAAGAAAAGAAATACCGGTTGAACAAAATGTGACAGGAGTACATAAACACACACCCATCGCGCTCAGAAGTATTTTGCACCCTGTCGAGAAATAAAAAAAGAAAATTTTCGGTCCTCACAACAAGTTTTTGTAGTATTTTTGGCAATCAACTTGAAGTCACATCGGGCATTTTTGTAGTAGCAGCATAGCTTTTCTTAGTATTGCGTTGTCCCCTGCCGAAGCGAGAGAACAGAAAAAAAAAAGCCCCCAAAATACTGGACAGGTCTGCCGTTACGAGAAAACGCCACAATATTGTCGTATTTGGGGCAAGATTCTGTCCTATTTTCTGATCGGGCGTCCACATCCAAGTTTAAGTCCCCCAACAACCGCAGGCTCTAGGAACCGAAGTTCTACCCCAAACAACCGGGAAAAAATAATCCTTCCACGCATCAGACCCGCTGTTTTTCATCTCGCATCATCCCCGGCTCTGCCCGGCCCTAAAAAGGGGAATAAGTTCTCTCCAAGTCTGGTTTCAGCGGCTCTGCGTAAGCGGATTTGGGATAAAATAAAACGGAGTTTTGAGAGGATTCATGGCGTCAGCGTTTTGTTTTAAGTGGGGCTCAACTCAAGTAGTACACATCGCTACGCAAGCGTAACGCGGCGCAGATCTCCGAGAAAGTGACGCGAAAGAATTGTAACGGAGAGATCCTTTTTTGAAATTGACCGCGATGCAATGGTCGGTTCAAGAGCGCGTGTGTAGGCGCGATAGAGATGCTCGATGCATTCTTATAAGCCTTGGCACGTTTCTGTAGTTTCGTGCGGCTGTTTGCAGCCCTTCGTTTACTGTAGTACCAGCACAGAAAGCAATTCATTTGTTTGTGATGAGCGTGAAAGGAAGAACAGGATGTTGACGAATACCCGGAAGTGTAGTTAGGCTTAAAACAAGGGATGACTGCGCCTTTCACCACATAAGTTACGGCGAACTATTGATTAAGCTTGTGTCATTAGCTCCCTTCCTTTCAGCGGTAGATGCAGCGTGCTCTAAAGCGCCGCAAAGTCAACAATGAAATGTTGTTCCTTCTCAACGTTGCAAAACGCTCTGCTTCCTTGGAGGTAAATTGTGTTGTACCTCCATAAAGACTGCTTGTAATACGTTATAAATGTGCATAATCAAGACTGGATTTGGTGAGGACAACACTGTATTTCTTCAAGGGAGTCACCGGCAGCATATTTTCATCTGACATGCGCTTGAATGCATTCACGAGGCGGGAGGGAAAAGTTTCCGTCACGCACACACCTTAAAGCCCCGAAAACTGAGACATTGACAACATACGCCATCTATCGGTCGCTTCCTCCGGAGTGCTGTACATTTTCAATGGGCGACCTATTTTAATTTTTTTCTTTGAAACACGGTATTGCACTCGCTCCGTTGTAACAAAATACGAAATAACATATCAAATTGTCGTCCACCGTTCCAGCATGGTGACTGGCGAAACTAGAAAAGGCATTGCCTTTATTATCTCCGCCGGATCACCATGCACCGCCATTAGTGGCTGATAGTCGCTGCCTGTTTTAATTCAAACTCAGTTTATTTCCCATCTAACACTACAGATGGAGGAATCGTAGAAAAAAGCTGCCCTTTGGCAGCTTGACGAGTCTACAATCCTAATTATTGACAGGGAGGCAACACGAGAGTTTATACAATTTTAAAAAACAAGCACATCAAGGAAGCACCAGAGAATACACGAAACAGCAATATGTATACATAATGAAACTTAAACCAGGTTATTAAAAAAACAAATTATGTAGTTCACGACGTGAAAAAGAAAACAAATCGAGGTTAATATGGATATACCTATTTAGAAGAGATGACAGAGTGTACTCAAGGCATTCCCTACCAAGATTTAGTCGAGGTGTTGGCACTGTCCATTCTTCGCCATGTCTTGTTGGATAGACTGATTCTTTTTTCCTTAGTTCTGCTAAATTTTTAAGGTTTGTTACATTTTTCCTGATTTCTGTTTTATAAGTAACACTGAGGCGACATTCGTAAAGATTATGTGCTTTAATAACTCTGGAATGACAAAAGAAAGCTGCACTTGGATGTCGGAACGGTAAATTATATGTATTTCGGAGATATCGTTTTTGCATAAACTGAATACGTTCAAGGTTAGCGAATGTTGCAGTGCCCCACACTAACTGGCAATAGTTAAAATGCGAGTTGAATATTGAATTGTATACCAGCATCTTAGTTTTTGTGGGAAGTATGTATTTTAGACGGCCTATAACACCAGTGATTTGAGCTATTTTTTTCAAGGTATAATTGACATAATAATCACCAAACTGAAATCTATCACATTCGCTAGAACCAAGGCACATGCGTGCGCACTCGTTCTGTAGCCGTGCGTCACTGTGAACTAATGTGTCTTGACGCATTATCCAGGTATCAGTGCTTGACTTCTTTTCAGCGCATGCGCACTGTTGCGGCTTTTTTTTTTCGAATAAAGCTTCAGTTGATGGTTAGCGCCGGTCCTGTCTACTTCCCTTCTTTGTCGCTACGCTGTTCCTTTGGGAACAATCGCGTAAATGGCCAGTAAAAAAAAAAAATAATGAGAGTGACAGACGATTGGTAGGGCGGTCCACGAACGCGCAAACTTCGACATTGACAGATAGTTCCCACGTTTGAAGAGAGGGTAGATCGGCAGGTGGTAACTTTTGTCAAGTGCGATGCTTCCTCAACGTTGGAGTGCCACTGCGCTGGCTGAAGCGGCGGCCAGCTGTGAGTTCCTCTGCTCCACATTGCAAAGTATGTAGTGAGGACGAAGTGGCGCGCAGTGCTAGGTGGCTCATTTTTGAAACTGTTACGCGGGTAAGAAGCGGTGCTTGAAGACAAAGAAGTAACTATTTCCTGGCGTTCTATCGCTCTTTCATGTGTAACTCGAACGTTGGCTCGTGCCCGTTTCGGCTCCCACTGTGTCCGCCATTGCGCACCCGGTCTAGAGCCCGCGTTCCAAAGAGACTGAACTGAAGACAACGCAGTGTGCTATGGAAAGGTAAACGGTACAGTCGCAAGCAAAAAAATATTAGCACAGATCACTGGCGATTACAATTCGTATATCTCACCACGCGGCGTTGCGGTACGCAGACCTGCCTAACGGGCCGTTTCCATGTTTGCAGCCTAGGGGGGGACGGCAGGAAGTAAGCTTTATCAAGCGTGCACCGCCCGAGCGTTGAAGTGCCGGCCCTACGTGACTCTGCTTGCAGCGTTTATTTTGGCTCGGTTATCATGAGCAAAGATGGCTTCGTTTTATTAGTTTTTTTATGTCCGCGATGGTTTGTCAAAAGGAACTCGCGGGAACAATAGATGATAGCACTGCTTTTAGCCAGTAATTTTGATCTCCGTGGCAGTCCGCTGAACCCCCCTAATACTGCAGAATGGGAACTGCCCGGCACTCTCGTTATCAGCCTCTTCGCCACCTGCAGCGCCAGGCGTTGTCATTCCGGCGCTCCGTCACGTGTGCTAATCTTTTTTTTACCCGCGACTGTACGTGTAACGTTAATAGACTGGAAGAGAGCAGAATTGATCTGAGTAACGCGAGATGTTGACAAAATAGTCGAAATGAAGAAAGGGGCTTGGGCAGGGCGTGTGGTGCGAATGCAAGGGAACCGTTAAGGCATGAATTTTTCTTGGCGGAGTTTCTGAAAAAAAGCCGTACAGCTTTCCTCTGTAGCCGTGTGGCTGCGCTTGCGTGGATGTCAATGCGTAATTACTACCTTATTCCAAACCAAGGAGTCTTTAAATAATCACCCAGTACTATCCACGACGTGAGACATGCGGCCATATTGTGCCTGCAAATTGTGCCATGTTCACCCTAAGAAATGTAAAAAAAAGCGCCAAAAGGACAGCACAGAGGAAGAGACGACGAGACAGGCGCCACTTGCAACAGTTTATTGAAACCAGAAGCGGCGGAAAATACGCCACGAGGGGAGTGAACTGTGGGGTGAAAGAATAACAGATGCGTGATCAAGCACGGGATCATGGATAACGCATGACGGAATCGGAAAACTAAATTTTATTGCGAAAGCAATACTAGTTGCACTTACAGCCAGTCGCGTAGCGAAGCCGGTAGCTACCAATGACCTTTAGCATGACCCCCTGCTGTGACGTCATGCCATCTGCCCCAATAACCAGGGGCCGAACTCGCGCCGTCGCGTAGCGAGCCCGCAACTACCAAGCGCGGCGTAACTCCCGCTCCTGCCGCGCGCGGCGCGCTTAGCGGTCTGACGTCATGCCATCTGCCGCAAAACCGGGCGCGCCGGCGGCCAGACGTTGCAATGCCGCCTACCGCGAAAGCCGCTCAGCAGAATGCAAAGAGGAAGCAACAGGGAGCTACGGAGACAGATGTAACACCTTTAATTAAAACACCATGCCGTATCCAGATTGAATCACTGTATAACCGATGCATCACCACAAGTCTAACCACAAGCACCACCACCAGCTGAACCATGGCGTAGCTACGGATATTACTTTAGCAATTACCGGGTCACAAGCCATTTTTTTTAAACCTATCTAAGTGTAGAAATAGTTATTCGGAAATCGGAGCGTTATTCTGCGTTTGCGCTGAATGCATCCAGTTCCTTCCGGTACAGAGACAAGGGCATGATGTTCGCTTGCGAGCCAGCGGCAACTTTCAATACTACTCCACGGCTACCCATCTTCGCCTTCACGCGCCAGTCGTGGTCGAGAGTTCCGACAGACGGTTAGCACTTCGAAGTTGTCGTGCTGCTGAAGCTCACTTACGCCAGTCGTTCTGCAACAAGACTGAAGCGGTTGAGCCTGGGGCGCGAGTGGCATGTGTTTGCATACGCTGGGAAACTGCGTGAGGCGTATGCTCGACCACAACGAGCACACTTGCTATCCCGTCGAGGACGTTTCGGTACTTTTGGCCTGCTCGAGCTAACCGCATCCACTTGAGTCTTGTTTTCTTGCGTTCCAAAGTTCGCTTTGACGGGTTGCAGTCTCTGCCGTCTTGCAAAAATGAACACTTTTCAAGTGTCCACTTTTCGTCTCTTATCTTCTGCCGAAGCTTCGGTGGGTACCAAAAGCCATTTGGTCACTCACCATGCCGTCGACCGTGGTGCCGAAGTTGCAGCGCCTGGCTTGTTTCTTCAGGTCCCGCAGAAACTGTTCGAAGAATTCCCCTTCCTCTTCCCACAGTTGAGCAGCTGTACAGTTTTCACGGCGCTCGATCTTGGCTTTTCGCTGCACGATGTTTCTTGCCAAAAAAAAAAAATCAAACTTTTGCTTGAAGAGGCTCCAACTCTTACCGCTGCCTCTGCTGATGCGTAGTTGCTCCGGTGGTCTGATGCTATCCATTCTTGCTGCTTGAAATAGTTGACGAACACCCCGGCTGCTCTCAGACGAGGCTGGTTATCCCACTTCTGACACGATGTATCGGCTGTCGACCGTAACGACGAGCGGCAGAGTCACGGAACAATGAATACCGGTTTATTGCGGTCCGTACTTTTATAGGGCCGTGGGGAGAGGAGGTAAGTGGTTGAAAGGAGAGAAGGAAATGTGGCACGTTGCACAGATGACGATAACAGGCACGAACTCGCACTGATATGATACAGGTTTCGTAGTTCGTCTGGGCAGCCTGTTCGAATGCACCGAGCAAAGTACTTTGTTCGTTCATGGCTTGCCTATTAGATATCAGCATGGCTACTTCTGACGTGTTCTTTGCGAAGACACGGTTATGTAAAGTTTCAGACAATGTCCGGCACTGAAATATCGTGCATGTAGTACAACTTTTCTCGATTAAGAATGGTGGGTCGAAAAACTTTTGTGTATCCCTCGCCGAAAGTAAGCCAGAACTTTGCCACAGGGCCCCACCTGCATTACCTGACTGCAAGAATCCGTGCGTTCTGCTCTGTTTTGTTGTCGTTAACTTACACCGAGCGCAGTTTCCACTAAACAAACATCTACAGAATTGTTTCCTTACTCAGTATGCAGTAAGCGGTCATGGCAAAAATGGTGCGATACGGCATCTCCTTGCTGTCTATAGGGAGCTCTCGCTAATTCTCGGGATTCGGATGCGTTTTAATGTGTTCATTTCCATCCTACCGGTGCTGTCACGTGTTCCGAATGTGGCCGATAAGGTGAATGTAAGTAAGAACCCCAGTGTTGGTTTATTTGCTGTACGCGATGAGCCAACCAAACGCTAAAAAAAAGAAGATCTGGAAGAGACGGAGACGAGAAGTGCGGACGCAAGGAGAACGTGCTGGCGCTAGCAGAAGCACGTGACAGGAAGGCCATAAATAAAAAAAGGTTCAGCCCATAAATGAGGGCTGGACCTTACTATAACGAAGATGAAGGGGCCGGTGATTACTTCGTTACAGTCGTAGCTTCGTTATAGTCATTGTTGACCAAGTTTCCAAGGGGAATCGTAATTTCTTCGTTATATCCATTACTTCGTTATAAACCGTTTGGTTGTAAGCAGGTTCGGCTGTATTGGACAAAATAAAGAAGAGGGAATTGATATGAGAAGGTTGTGTAAGGCGGAGGACAGAAGAACTTTGGTTCCTTGATGTATCAGTACTTTCCAAGGGAAGGGGAACACAGAGGGTGGCAGAAAACTAGCCGGTTAGATAAGATTAAGAGTTTGCGAGTATAAGACGGTGGCACCTGGCGAAGGGCAGCGTCAGTTAGGCTTCTATAGGACAGGCCGTTGTCCTTCAGTAATCGTAACATTCATAATTATGACGGTCGTCGTGGTGTCTGTACAAATAAAATCAAACAAAAACATCATGGCATCGCTGTACATGCAATCATAACAATCTTTAAAAACCGTTGTAAGCAGTTAACTGTCGTCCACTACTCACCTACTGCCTTTTTCCGCTCATTCGGTCACTGCTAGCACTTAACTAATAGGTCACTTAATTGACTATTAATGTGAAAGCATGAAACACCTGATCTGGAAAAAAATGCGACGTCGATCATAAAATTTGCCCTTCGACTGTAGGCAAGTGACGCCACCAGAGCGGATAATTGTAATCGGCAAGTGTGAAAACATAAATGGGCATAACAAGGGAGTAATTACTCCCTGATAAGTTATTATCTCTGTGAGCAATAGCTGGCGCCTTGGCCCCTAACCTTCGGCGTATTTTTTATTCAAAGTGATCAACAAGCTGGAAAGAGAGTTGTTCGGTCGCCAAGGGCTGGCAAAGGACAATTCGTGGGACGAAACATATTCGCAACGTACTTTCTTCCGCTGTCTCGGCTCTTGTAATACCACGGTAACGTTCCGTAACACCTCGCCAAGTGAACACAGTTTTGGTGATAGCCGACCATACCTGTTTCCGTATCTCCTATCGGGATTAACACGTGACATGACACTTGCATGCACCAGCCTGAAAGAAAAAAAGAAGCCAAGCAGTCGAACGCGATTGTGCGAGAGCCTAAAACCGAAGTGAAGCAATGCGACCCGCCGTCTAAAAAAAGAAAAAACAAGACGTCGTTATGGCCTCAGTTGGAACACGTGCAAACTGATATTGAAGATAAGACCCCCCCCCCGTTGCTTCTCGCCGTGCGGACGAGAATTGGCGAGACATGCCCTAAGCCTACCGGGCTTTAGCGATGTGGTGGCAGCATGGCGTCGCGCTTTCGTGGTGCTTGGGTGTAATTTTCTCAGTAATTAGTGACGTCATTCCAAACTGACCTTATCTAAATTGATTAATTAAACCCTTCCTGCTTCCCTCGTCGAACTATGGCATCAACTGAAGCCATGTGTTAGCTGTGGTCGTGAAATTTCTGTCAAGTGAAAGCGTGCAAGAAATGCAAAGTGCCCAGCCACTACCGGCTCCGGACAACGTCGTGTTCGTGTCAGCGGTTCGCTTGTCCATTGCTAAACATGGCAGATCACCTCTTCAATCGTGTAAGAAAGAACTCCTGTGCGAAAGCGTCACTGCTGCCAGGTCGTCATGGAAGTGCGGTGTTGTCGGTTTCGCCTCTTCAAAGGGCTTGCACGGACGATGCCTTCCCAAAGCTTCATTCGCTGCAGCAATATGGGTAAGTGTGATTGAAATCGGTTAGTTCTGCAGTTCGCGCTGCTGAATAATAATCGAGCTTTTGTTGACGTGGAAAATGAATTGAACGCAAATACGAAGGCACCGTAAATACCTATATTTGCCCCGGGAGATTTCTTGCGCTAATTGCGTAGGTACAGATGCAAGCTGTGATAGGCGGCAGGCTGTCATGTGTAGCTGAGAGTAGATCGTGCACCTGTTGCTGATGTAGAAGTGAAAGGCACGCCCTGACGCGATCGTCTCTTCTAGAAAGCAGGGAAGGAAGTAAGAACCGAAGTTGTCGCTCAGCGAGTACGGCCTGTTTAGGAATTAGCACTGTTAGCCGCCGTGGTGACTCAGGGGTTATGGTGCTCGGCTGCTGACCCGAAAGACGCGGGTTCGATCCCGGCCGTGGCTTTCGCATTCGATCAAAGATAAATGCTAGAGGCTCGTGTACTGTGCGATTTGAGATTTGAGTGACCGTGAAAGAACCCCAGGTGGTCGAAATGATCCGGAGCCCTCCACTTCATCGTCCCTCATAGGCTGAGTCGCTTTGGGAAGTTAAACCTGACAAAAGCATTAACTTCTCTAAGCGGCCCATTTTTGCGCTTTATTTGGAACTGTCACAGGGGCAAGAGCCGGTGCCTTGAAGACAAAGCCGTAACGCTTGTCTGGCGTTCCCTTGTTCTCATTTGTATGCTCGAACGTTGGCTCGGGCCCTTTTCGCCTAATCTTATGTCCGTCATTGGGCACATGGACCAGTGCTCGTGTTCAATTCAGAAACAGAACAAAGAAATGCTCAGGCGGTCATACGAGGTGATGTGACAGATATGTGTTAGCAGTATTGGCTTTACTGCACTTGTCAAAAGCAACCACGCCGGCGGCCGGAGCAGGCTCGCAGTCGAGCGTCGGCGCTGCAGTACCCGGCGCCGGTAACCTGCTGCCTTTGCTGCGAGTGCATAAAATGGCGGGCGTAGGCACGTAGGCCTCTGCCCATGCCCTCCTTCTTTGGGTGATAAGAAGTGAACGGGTAATGTGTATAACACCATCTGTCGGGCTAGTCGGGCTAGGGTAATGTGTGCGGCGTTCGATTTCGCGCTTTTGGAGGGCTCTGATAGTGGGTGAGGGCGTTGTACGCAGCAAGACGCGCTTATCGCTCATTTCGGGCTGGCGCTGTAAAGCCGCACAATTTGCCAGAAAACTATGCGCGTTTAAGTTCCAGTACATCGCTCCTGTAGCTTTCTGCGCAGGTTGGAGTGTCGGCAGAGAAAGAGTGGGAATGGATCTCGAATATTCGCTGGACCTTTCCCGCGGCCCCTTTTCATCCGTCCTGCCACTTTGTGTGGCTCGATGAGAGAGCAAGGGAGCAAGTTTTTCAACACTTTCAAGTACACGTATATCCCTAACATAAATGCTTCTTTACTTATGATCTCCACAAGAGAACGTCACTGTTAGTAAAGGTTGCCTGTGAAGAAATAATTCCTCTAGTTGCTTTGAATCTTGCGAACGCCACTCACGATAAAGCGGCCGGGAAATTCAGGAGGGGTGGGAAACTTTTCGCTTAAACAGGGCACTATAGTGATGAACTTCAAGGTTGTCTCTGACATGTTTTAAGATTGTTGCTGATGGCACTGCTATGCGTGCAGTCTCTGGTCTGCCATGTAGGTGGTCAGGTAAAAGCGGGCAAGAGAAAAACAGTGCGCCTATAGCTGATGCAGTGTGCCCGAAATAATTATTTCCAGGATTCATCATTATTATTTGAGAACATGATGTTGATTAGTTATGGACATGACGTTTGTTGTGAAAATGATGCTCGTATGTTTTATGTATGAGAGTGAGTGTTTCATGTGATTTATTTCCTAAAACAAAAAGATTACCGGCGAGCATAGGTCGGCCCACTCACTCATGAGTGCACTCATATCGCCTTACACTCACGTCTGTGAGTGCGAGTGTCAGTGAGTGGCTGTGAGTGTGAATGGACGTTAGTGTGAGTGCGAGTGAATGCATATGTGCATGGATGGTCATGAGTGTGAGAATGAGTGGATGCGACTGCGAGCGGACGTGAGTGCGAGTGAATGGACACGAATATGGGTGGTCATAAGTGTGAGTGAGTGGTTGTGAGGGCGAGTGGACGAGAGTGTGAGTGCGAGTGAATGGATACGAGTATGGGTCGTCATAAGTGTGAGTGAGTGGTTGTGAGGGCGAGTGGACGAGAGTGTGAGTGCTAGTAAATGGATATGAGTATGGGTGGCCATAAGTGTGACTGAGTGGTTGTGAGTGCGAGTGGATGAGAGTGTGAGTGCTAGCGAATGGATACGAGTATGGGTGGCCATAAGTGTGAGTGAGTGGACGAGAGTGTGAGTGCGAGTGAATGGATACGAGTATGGGTGGTCATAAGTGTAGTGAGTGGTTGTGAGTGCGAGTGGACGAGGGTGTGGCTGCGAGTGAATGGATACGAGTATGGGTGGTCATAAGTGTGAGTGAGTGGTTGTTTGTGCGAGTGGACGAGAGTGTGAGTGCTAGTGAATGGATATGAGTATGGGTGGTCATGAGTCTGAGTGGTTGTGAGTGTGAGTGGATGTGAGTGTGAGTACGAGTGAATAGATACGAGTATGGGTGGTCATAAGTGTTAGTGGTTGTGTGTGCGAGTGGTTGACAGTGTGAGTGCGAGTGAATGGATACAAATATGGGTGGTCATAAGTGTGAGAGTGAATGGATGTGAGTGTGAGTGGACGAGAGTGTGAGTGCGAATGAATGGATATGAGTATGGGTGGTCATGAGTGTGAGTTGTTGTGAGTGTGAGTGGTTGTGAGTGTGAGTGGACGTGAGTGCGAGTGAATGGATGTTTGTATGGGTTGACACAAGT
Source organism: Amblyomma mixtum (assembly GCF_055824585.1). Taxonomy (NCBI): domain Eukaryota; kingdom Metazoa; phylum Arthropoda; class Arachnida; order Ixodida; family Ixodidae; genus Amblyomma; species Amblyomma mixtum. The sequence continues at coordinate 33,836,137 of NC_143012.1, read as the reverse complement.
GTGATTGAGTGACTGTGACTGCGAGTGGACTTGAGTGTGAGAGCTAGGGAATGGATATGAGTGTTGTGTTGAGGTCTCGTGGACTTCTGCGGAGCTCGTCACTCCCTTGAGTCCTCGCTGCTGCCTTGACGCACTTTTTGATGGCAGGGCCAGGTTCAAAGCACGCTTCTGGTGGCGTCGATGTTGCAGACGTTGTCGTCAGCACTCCAGAGTTGCAGTCGGCTGTCAAACTTCTGAGGCTGCGACGTAGCTGCTGATCGAGTGGGTTTCTGTCGGCTGCGTCGATGTTGCAGACGTTGTCGTCAGCACTCCAGGGTTGCAGTCGGCTGTCAAACTTCTGAGGCTGCGACGTAGCTGCTGATCGAGTGGCTTTCTGTCGGCTGCGTCGATGTTGCAGACGTTGTCGTCAGCACTCCAGGGTTGCAGTCGGCTGTTAAACTTCTGAGGGCTGCGACGTAGCTGCTGATCGACTGCTTTCTGTCGGCGTCGTCGATGTTGCAGGCGTTGTCGTCAGCACTCCCGGGTTGCAGTCGGCTGTCAAACTTTTGAGGCTGCGACGTAGCTGCTGATCGAGTTACGGCAGTTGGTCACGTCGCTGGAAACGTTACGGCTGTACAGCTCGGATGGTAAAGTGTACCGGCTGTACAGCTCGGATGGTCTGCCATCGACGTGCTTCAGGAGAAGTGTGACTATAGGTATCCATAGCTGACTTCTCCGGGAGTCTTCGGTGTGACCAGCACGCGAGCAGTCTCGAAGGTGTCGGTCCGCATAGCGTCAGGAGGAGCGCGTGCTTCTTTTCTTCGTCGGAGACATCGTTTGCCACGAGGTAGAGTGTGAGGCGCTGAATCCACGATCCACGAAAAGGCTCGATGACACAGTGCAGTCCTCCAGTAGCCATCGGCGACACCTCGAACTGCGTACGCTCTACATCCCATCCTCGTCGCCAGTGTTAATGGCGCGTGTTAGTTCGGGGCGTGGGAGCCCCGCATGCGAGGAACCTCTCAAGGCGGTTGCTGATCGGAGACTGGGGTTTATTTCTTTAGAGGGAGAGAGAGAGAGAGGGCGAGTGTACAAGAATGCACTTTCGCTGCTGTAGGAATGCAGACGGTCACGGTAAGGGAATTGGGAATGCGTCAGTCGACGGGGCCGTGGGGACCAGATGCCGTCGGGGGAGACGCCTGCTAGCTTTTGTGGGTGCTAGCTTTTGTTGGAGCGGCCGGCCCGCGCTTGTTTCTGGGAAGCGGGCGGCGAGTATGCGCGGAGGAGGCAAGGGTTGCTGGAGCGGCCTGGCGTCGCTTGGTCGACGAACACAACATCCCTTCCTCCTTAGTTGTGGTCACCGTATCGGTCGGGCGGGCGCCTTTCACGCTGGGGTCTTAGCGCTTGCTGTTGCGTGGAACCGTTGAGCTGGTCTCCGCCAGGTTCTGTCGCACTGTCGTCCAGACTGGCCGCCGGTTCTCCATGTTTGGAGGGGGGCGCTGTAGACAGGTCGAGCACAGGCGAAGTCTCCGCTGGTAGCGTGATCACGAACGTAGCTGGCACAGTGTATTGTTTACTTGCTGCTGGTCCGTTCGTCCGATCGTGTGGCGGCGGATCTTCCGTCGGGTAGGCTGCTGCACCTGGTTTAATGTGACCAAGGTGCCTACGAACCGTTCCGTTTCTGTGTTGAGGTCTCGTGGACTTCTGCGGAGCTCGTCACTCCCTTGAGTCCTCGCTGCTGCCTTGACGCACTTTTTGATGGCAGGGCCAGGTCCAAAGCACGCTTCTGGTGGCGTCGATGTTGCAGACGTTGTCGTCAGCACTCCAGAGTTGCAGTCGGCTGTCAAACTTCTGAGGCTGCGACGTAGCTGCTGATCGAGTGGCTTTCTGTCGGCTGCGTCGATGTTGCAGACGTTGTCGTCAGCACACCAGGGTTGCAGTCGGCTGTCAAACTTCTGAGGGCTGCGACGTAGCTGCTGATCGACTGCTTTCTGTCGGCGTCGTCGATGTTGCAGGCGTTGTCGTCAGCACTCCAGGGTTGCAGTCGGCTGTCAAACTTTTGAGGCTGCGACGTAGCTGCTGATCGACTTGCTTTCTGCCGGCGTCGTCGATGTTGCAGGCGTTGTCGTCAGCACTCCCGGGTTGCAGTCGGCTGTCAAACGTTTGAGGCTGCGACGCAGCTGCTGATCGAGTTACGGCAGTTGGTCACGTCGCTGGAAACGTTACGGCTGTACAGCTCGGATGGTCAAGCGTACCGGCTGTACAGCTCGGATGGTCTGCCATCGACGTGCTTCAGGAGAAGTGTGACTATAGGTATCCATAGCTGACTTCTCCGGGAGTCTTCGGTGTGACCAGCACGCGAGCAGTCTCGAAGGTGTCGGTCCGCATAGCGTCAGGAGGAGCGCGTGCTTCTTTTCTTCGTCGGAGACATCGTTTGCCACGAGGTAGAGTGTGAGGCGCTGAATCCACGATCCACGAAAAGGCTCGATGACACCGTGCAGTCCTCCAGTAGCTATCGGCGACACCTCGAACTGCGTACGCTCTACATCCCACTTCTCGTCGCCAGTGTTAATGGCGGCGTTGGTGCGGGGCGTGGGAGCACCGCGTGCGATGAACCTCTCAAGGCAGTGGCTGGGTAGAGACTGGGGTTTATTTCTTTAGAGGGAGAGAGAGAGAGAGAGAGGGCGAGTGTACAAGAATGCACTTTCGCTGCTGTAGGAATGCAGACGGTCACGGTAAGGGAATTGGGAATGCGTCAGTCGACGGGGCCGTGGGGACCAGATGCCGTCGGGGGAGACGCCTGCTAGCTTTTGTGGGTGCTAGCTTTTGTTGGAGCGGCCGGCCCGCGCTTGTTTCTGGGAAGCGGGCGGCGAGTATGCGCGGAGGAGGCAAGGGTTGCTGGAGCGGCCTGGCGTCGCTTGGTCGACGAACACAACAATGAGTATGGGTGGTCATGAGTGGTGAGTGTGAGTGAGTGGTTGTGGGTGCGAGGGGAGGTCAGTGTGAGTGCGTGTGAATGGATTTAAAGGTGACAGAAGTGTGAGTGTGAGTGAGTGAATGTGACTGCGAAGGGACGTGAGTGTTAGTTCGATTGAATGGATATGAGTATAGGTGGTCATGAGTGTGAGTGGTTGTGAGTGTAGTAGACGTGAGTGCGAATGAATGGATGTGAGTGCGGGTGGTCATGAGTGTGAATTTGAGTGAGTGGATGTGGGTGAGAGTAGAGATGAGTTTTGACTGGACGTGAGTGGCGAGTGAATGTGAGTGTTGGGTGGACGCGACCGCGAAGTTGGTCGCGTATATTTCACGACGACAGTGTCTGCTTAGCTATTTTAAAGTTGGTGACAGCCGTGAGAAGCAAATATTCACTACCGAGGGCGCTCGAGGCAGCATAAGGCATCATGCTGGTGCCTTAAGACAACCGAGGCAGACGGTTCCGCTGACGCAGGAACGCCAATCTTGCGTTGCTGTTCGGTTTTGCAGTTCACCGCTGGTACGGGCGCTGACCCTTCTCGGGTGCGATGCGCCGATATGAGTTTTATCAGATACTTTGGTCGAATTTTCGCATTGCCGCTGTTAGGATGGTAGATGTGTCTTGTCCCGCTTCTCACACGGCTCGAGCTCATATACGCAAAGGTACGTTGCTTGCTGCTGAAACAACAACTGTCCGCTTCTTGGCAATAACTAGCGTAAGGTGGGATTTCCAGTACTGCAATGGACGCTTAGGTTTTTTTCGGTTGCCCGGGTGTGCGCAATGTAGAGCTCTGCTCTGGCCGTAATTTTCTGATTGGGCCGGACCCACGGCAAACCTGACTGACTTGGTCCACCCCTTGAACTACCACAACTCGGCTCAATTCCGGATAAAAGCGACGGCCAAGTGCGCATTTAAGTAACTCCAGAGGATTCTCGTTTCTATCATGTGCTTGAAGGAGCCCTGCGTCGCAAACCAACCATGTGGTTTTTTATTTTTTGTATCTATATCATAAGACATGGTGATGATGCCTTTGACGCCCAAGGAGATATCCAAAATGGTAACATTTAATATTTTAATTGCTCCAGAAATGATTTTTTGGTGCCGACGATGATGAAATGTTGCGGCGATTATCGGCAGCGGGTATGAGGTGCCAACCAAATTGGCCGCACCCTTTTTGATCGTCTGGACGTACAGTTACAACTTGAACGACGGAAGCCAACAGTAACTGAAAGCAGGGGGCTTTGGGGATGTCTTTTTAATTTTGTTGTTTTTATCAATAGGAGATTAATAACAGCCGAAGAAACAACAACCTCGTGCCCCCGTTGGTGATCCTAGCCCACGACCTTCGAATTTCGCATGCGGTGCTCTACCAACTGAACTACGGCGACGGCTGTCTAACCTGCTGCTTCCCCTTCCCCCAGGTTCACCCTGCGCCTCATCCCCTTCCCCCAGGTTCACCCAGCGCCTCATCCCCTTCCCCCAGGTTCACCCAGCGCCTCATCCCCTTCCCCCGTCGCAGCCCCTTCAAAGCCTTTTGTTCATTATACACCCCCCGGATATAAGTTGTTCCACTATTGCAGCCTATTGCAACGAATCATGATTCACCTCCCTCCCCTTCCTGACACGCATCCCCTCCCACACCACTTTTCTTCCCCACCCCCGGGGCCTTCCTCCTCGGAGCGAAGGCCCTATTTAATCCCTGCCGATGATGAACGCTTTGCCCAGACGAAGACAAGTCCCCTTGTCGAAACGTTGGCTCTAGCAAACTGAGGTTTTCCCCTCCCTTGTTCATTTTGTGATCGCCAAGGACCATCTACCGCACCCTCTCTCTACCATGGACTGCTGCTTAAGCGGTATTTATGGGCAGTGTAAGCGAACCTTGAGAGTGTTCACCAGCGCCACCCTCGGCCATAGCGACGGATGTAAAACGTACTGTATTACAGCGAGTGCTACGTAAGAACGTGGTCGAAAACTCAGGGCGGAAGCTGTGTGATGCTATCTACGACATCAAGACTGCTAGATTCGAGGCCCCGTCGCCGTAGCTCAGTTAGTAGAGCTCCAGACGCGAAATTATGAGGTCGTGGGTTCGGATCCCGTTGGCGGCATCTGGTTGTTTTTACTGCGAAAGCAATACTACGCCAGGTCTAACCGCTCGGCGCGTGGTCCGTGGCCCGTGGACCCCCCTGCTCCTTTTGCTCCTTTCGCTACGAGAGCAACACTACTGAAGCCCAGCTCGGGCCGTCGCGTATGCTCGTGGCGGTGCGGCTACCAAACGATCTTGTGCCGTTGCCTAGCAACCCGAGTTACTACCCGAGCTTACACGAGTTACTCGGGTAAGCTCGGGTAGTAACTCGGGTAAGTTCGGACGAGCGTCGTGGCATCTGCGCGAGAGGTTCCTCGGGAAGAGCAACATGGGTCGCAAAATCCCGACGGGTGGCAGGGATACAAACAGCTACCTGCCACTGCAGTGGCGCATCACTCAACCGCTGCGCCACTGCGCTAGTATTTCTTATGCATGTATTAATCTCCCATTGATAAAAACCACAAACAAAAAAAGACATCCCCAATGCTCCTTGGTTTGTTGTTGACTTGCGTCATTTATGTCATAACGAGCACCTCTTTCATTGCTCTTGTCTGCTGAATAGTTCATCGAGCCCCTCGAATCTGGGGCAGTCTTGATGCCGTCTAAGGTATCAAGAATTTAACGGATCTTAAATAGAATGTCGTTGAGCATTGCTACCTTTTCGTTGGGGAAAACAACTACAAAAGAAAAGGGTTACGAGCGAATAAAAGCTAATAAGAATCAAGCTAGGCGACAGTTTTCGTTTCGCCTGAAAGTGTCGTACAAGCGAGTGCTGCAGTTCAACCTCAAACTAAAGAAGGCAGAGAAGTAAAAACCGTCTGACGGACATGATAACCAAAAAAAATTGGCAGTGGTTTAGCTCTGGTTGAACCTGGAGGATTGCGAAAGCTACGAGGAGAGAGAGAGAGAGGGGATGGAGAGCGCGCGGCAGCGGCCCCGGCATGCTAGCGCGGCAACGGCGGCGGCACGCCAGCTGTGCGCCGTGTGACGTCACTGCTCCTCGCGCATGCGCAGTATAGCCTTTCCTCAGCTCCTCGAAATGGCTCGGCGACTCGCGTAGTGTTGCTTTCGCAACAAAACGTGACTAGGAAAGAACAGGAAATTGAGGACGGGGGGTGAGGGGGGAGGGGAGCGATGTGACAAGTTTTCGTCTGGGTGAAGACAACACCGCTTGTTGAAATGTTGGCAAACACATCGAGGCTTTCCCCTCCCTTGCTCACTTTGTGAGTGTCAAGAAACCATCCGCTTACCCTCTCTCTACCCCATATTCCTCTTCCGATGTTACACATGACTATAGAAACTACACCTTTATAATATCTCGTATATTTTGCAATTCCATCACATTGAAATGAATGTTTTACTCATTCCTCATCTTCGGGCTCCGTTTCGGCTGTAGAGGCCTATGTGAGAGAAGGTTTGGGGTGGGAGGTGGGTGCGCTGCGCTGAAACTTGGTTCCCCTTCATGGAGAACCCTACGCACGTCTATAGACACCATTAAAAAACGCGTCTAAACATCTTATCTTCTGACGCTGAACAGGCACTCATTGTCTCAGCAGCAAGCGCGGGAGCACACGTGCGTAACGTTGGTTCGGGACATGGAATATGCGTGAAAAGTGACGTTTCTTTTACCATTTAAACTGTGAGAACTGGCCAAAGAGCCTGGCAGAGTCCCGCGCGGCTCGCCACCACATCTGTGCGACCAAGACTATGCCAGAGGAGCCACGAGCGTTGTCGGCCGCGGCAGTAAATCTCTCATTCCCTCCGTTGTCAGCAGACAAGGAAACTGAATAAGCGTGAATGAGAGTGAGTGGTGGTGAGTGCGAATGAGTGGTTATGAGAGCGAGTGGTCACGAGTGTGAGTGAGAGGATGTGATTGGAGTGCATATGGGAGCGAGTGCGAGTGGTTATGAGCGTGAGTGGTCATGAGTGTGAGTGAGTGGTTATGAGTGCGAGTGGTCATGGGTGGGAATGTGAGTGAGTGGTTGTGTGGTTATCAGTGCGAGTGGACATGAGTGCTAGTGTGAGTGAGTGAATGTGAGTGCGAGTCGCCGTGAATGTGATTGAGCCACCTCTCATGGTGCTGAGGTATGCATGCAAGCCAACCGAAGAAAATAATAACCGTTGCTGAAAGCGTTATAGAGCTTTGTCCGTGTCGAAGCTTAGGAAATGGAATACTTAGCAGTAGGCGCAATTAAAAGAGCCACATCAAAATGGAAGGAAAAACGTGTAATGACAAAGAAAAGGGTGTTGACTGAGCTGGTGGCTGGAGCTCTCAGTCCCAGTCGCAGGTCTTCCAGTGTGCTTACCCGTTTGAGGATCTCTCTGTTCGCCGCAGTGGTCTGGAGGCTGATCTTCTGTGATGTGAGGACTGCGTCATGTGATTCGCCACACACATTACGCTGTTCTAAGGCTAATAAGAGCGTTTCATTAGAAGTGATGATTGGGAAGCCTCGGGTCATCCAATACGGAGACGGAATGATTGGATCAGTTTGCTTCGCTTCTCTTCGCTTCTCTTCGCTTTTTTGTAGGGTTTGATATGGGAGACCATTGGTGATCAGGGGATTATGAGTGCATTCATCAGCCTAAGTGTGTCTTGTTCTCTCATCCCTTCGCACTGTCTGGTGATGCGTCTGATCATGCGACGGATTTGGTTCATCGCTGTTTTGAGGTTTTTGATTGTGTTAGAAGCTCACCTGCTGCTCTGAATCCATAGGTCCAGGATGCGGGTGGTGTTCACCTCTTTGATTTCGTAATCCTCCATTAGGGGCGTAGCCACGGGTTGGGAGGGGGGGGGGGGGGCTTATGGGGGTACAGCCCTCCCCCCCCCCCCCTCCCGAAATTTTTTCGAACTCTCGCCGACCGCAACATGGCCCAAGTACATATCGCGACTTCTGATAACATAGTTTTGTTCTTGCCGGGATCGTCTGCCTTTCCGTGTGTAAAGTTTACTATCTGTGATTGCGCAAGATATTTATTTGCCTTGTTTGACGCATTATATAGAGACACTCTTGCTTAGATACTTAGTTTTAATGGAGACATACTAGTATTTAAATATCTTGTTGCGAGGTTTTGTGTACACATAGGTGTACACTTTGTTTCCAGTGACACTTCTTTGTTCTTTATTAAGCTGTACCTTCGCATTTCTAATACTCCATTTTATCTTCGCACTTCTAATGTATATTTTGCAGAACTCCTCCTTTATACATGAGCTCGTTGTTGTGACTAAAATTTCGGTGCAATTACTCGCAATACATGACCGGTGACAGCTGCTGGTGCGCAGTACACTGGAGCGAATGACAGCGTCACTGATATTTTTCCCTGGCCGTTGCATATGTAAACAAATGTAAAGGTTCTCGAACGGCAAAGATTCATTAAAATATTGGTACTCTACTTGCTCATTTCATCGGCTTTCTGTTTTTCATATCAGCGGCATGCACTGCTTTGCTGGTTTCGGACTGATATAGTTCTAGGCTTCGTGTGATATTTTCTTTACTTATTAAATGCACCATAACATGAAAGCATTGATATCAGTTATGTCTGCCACAATTTTTAAGACAAACGAATGCATTATTTTATTTGAAAAAATGCATATTTCACTTGTCTAGAGAGTACGTATCGTTATCTAATACACAATGGCATTGTCAATGGCAATGCAGTTATTATTTTTGCGTTTGATCCCTCCATCCACAAATTCCATCAGGAGGCCGCGCTGCAACATGAACCCGCCCACCCTTCGGAATAAAATTTCTGGCTACGCCACTGCCCTCCTTGTAGATGTCCACCGAGCCAGGGCACGTGTAACGTCTTCCATGGACTCGAATAATTTCGGATTCTTCTGGAGCTCCACGCATACCGCTACGATGGGCGCAATGTTCAACCACCATCACTGCTGCATGTAGCGTTGTTTCTTTTTGGGTGAGGCAACCCTTGGTTGTCCAGATTGTTATATCGTCGGCATAGAGTGTATAACCAGTGCCAGATAGGATGTGAGGTTCCCGGACCAGGGGGAGCATATCGATTTCGTATAGCAGGAGGAGATAGTGGCTCCCTGCGGAGGTGCCATTGTTGTGGATGCCGACGGGGTCGGAGCGGGTGTTCCCGATTCCGATGGCGACGTTTCTGTCAGACACGAAATGCTTGACGTATCGAATTGTTTGTTCGCCGCAGCCGAGGGTACTGAGTCCGGAAATAATGGCTTCCTGCGAGATGTTAGCAAACTCACAGCAGTTCACAATTGGTAGCGAGCTGCCGGAAGTGGTAAGGGCAGGTAGTACTTAGGTGTTACTTAGGTACTTAGGTAGTACTTAGGTACTTAGGGCAGGTAGTGACTGCTGATCTGATCATGAGAGGGAAATAACGAAGAATAAGAATGGGATGGAGCGCGTATGACAGATTCTCTCTGATCATGAATGACAATTTACCAATATCCGTCAAGATAAAAGTATACAACACTTGTATCTTACCGGTAGTCACCTATGGCGCAGAAGCGCCAACGCTAACAAAGAGGGTTCAGCTTAGGTTAAGGACTACGCAGCGAGCTATAGAATGAAAAATGATAGGCGTAACGTTAAGAGACATATATTAGCGTGGAAAGAAGAAAAATAAAAAAATGTTGCCCAGCCCGAAGGTTAAGAGACAGGAGGAGGGCAGAGTGGGTAAGGGAGCAAACGCGGGATGATAAGATCCTAGCCGAAATCAAGAGGAAGAAATGCGCTTGGGCAGGGCATGTAATGCGAAGGCATCTTAACCGGTGGTCCTTAAGCGTAATGGAGCGGATTCCAGCAGAAGGCAAGCGTAGCAGGGGGCGACAGAAAGTTAGGTGTGCAGATGAGATTAAGAAGTTTGCGGGGATACGGTGGCCGCAGCTGGCAAAGGACAGGGTTAATTGTATAGAGGCATGGGAGAGGCCTTTGCCTTGCACTGGGTGTAGTCAGGCTTATGATGATGATGATGATGAGGTGTATAGGCATCTCCCTATCGAAAATATAGGCATCAATTTAGGCTCTACGCTCCCACTGTTGGTATGTGATAAAGAGTGGTGACGTGGTAACTGTTTTGGTCAATTTTGCCCCCATTGCAGACAGACGCGTCGCTGACAAACGTAAGACCTAACGCTCTTAAAACGTAAAGAAAAATAGCCTCGGTTTTTTGTACTATAGCCCGTTGCATGAACCTTCACGGCTGCTCAAAAATCGCTCCATTGCCGGGCAGCTCCGCTTTAGCCACCGCATTTACTCGCACAACACGTTATCTCGCGGCGGCCGTGAGACAAGCAGTCAGCCGGCAGAACGAACGTACTATATTTTCACGGGCGCTGTTATCAAGGGACGCCCGAGAGTGAAGAGCAGGCTTTCTTCGCCCTCAATATTCTCGTAGCAAGCGAGCTGCGGAGTGCATAGGCAGTAACTGTACCGCAGTAGCGCAACGCATCTGCTCCTGACCCATTCAAGCGCGGTCTGAAGTTTTTTGACCAAGACTGTACGTGTACGATATGGTAATACAAGTGAGGTACCGCCAGACACGTGATAGAACCACCCGAATGTAGCTACGATTTCGACTCTCGTAATTAATTGCCGAAGCATTAAAAACACGCTGGCTGTAGCTGGTAGAGGACAGCGTTAATTGTAGAGACGTGGGAGATGCCTTTGCCCTGCAGTGAGCGTAGTCAGGTTCATAATGGCGATGATGAATTTGGAACACTGGTTGATATGGTTAAGCCGTCCGTTATTGTCGCCACCGGATCATGGTTAGCTAATGCAGTATACTCAGATCGCTTTGAACGCTTAAAAGAGGACAGAAACATGCATCGAAGAGGTGCTTTCATTGTAATAAGGGAGTAATTACTCATTGGCATCCACCCAAGCGCAGCCATACGGCTACAAAGGAAAGCTATACAGCTTTCTCAGAAACTTCGTAGTTAAAGAAAAATTCTTCCTGGTCCGAGGTTCGAACTGCTCCGGTGAAGCGGTGGTCCCGGGTTCGAACCCCGGACCAGGACGAATTTTTCTTTAACTACGAAGTTTCTGAGAAAGCTGCATAGCTTTCCTCTGTAGCCGTATGGCGGCGCTTGGGTAGATGTCAATGAGTAATTACTCCCTTATTACAAATTTACTCCACCTTGGGGGATTCCCCTAAACATTTGACCAGGTACTTTCATTCTTGTGAATAACAGGATTTCTTCCCACCACGTAGATAAAAAATTGTAAGCTGTGGAGTTTAACTTCCCTAAGCGAAACATGGGCAATGAGGAACTTCGTAGGGGAGGACTCCTGGTTAATTTTGGCGACCTTGAGTACATTAACGTGCGTTGACATCGCTCAGTACACGGGCGTATTTGTATTTCGTCTTCATCGAGATACTGCCAAAGCGGCCGGTATCGATTTCGAGATATTGGGATCCATAGCCTAACGCCAAAGCCGCTGACCCATCGTGGCAAGTTCACACCAGATAAATGCTGACGCCGGCCACCGTGAAACTACGTATGTGGTGCGAACTGACGCTTCCTCATAACAAAGGTTTAAGTATTTGTGTTATTGTTACCGCTCGCCTGATTCTTGAGTCGATGTGCTGACGCAGCTGGCAGAGACAGTTGTGGCGATGCAAACAGACTTCATGATGATTGCAGGGAATATTGATTAGCTTCATCAGCGTCGTTTTCTTTCTGCGACGTGCCAGTGCAGCCAAGGGCTGATTACCATCTTTGTGTTTTTTTTTGCATAACGTCACACTTTTGGAGCCAATATTTGGGAATGGAATTTTAGTTCTGTTTTTCGCAAATAGACCTGAAATTGTTTTCCTCGTGATACACGGAATAAGGGATCATAGGTGTAATGCTTTGTGAAATGCAGGTTGAACATTTGAGGAGCATATGAACTGTAAGGAGACTAGCGTATACCCGCGAAAAGCTTGTGTAAGCGAGAAAAATAATGGGCTGAACGCGAACCCAATGGCTTTTGAACCACGACGAAAGCAGAGGAAGTGATTCAGTGGTGGTCAACATTGAAGAAGCTTTTTCAACTGTGGCATTGCTTTGTTGTTTGATAGAGAATAAAGTAAACAAGTAAAAGTAACCCTTTACTTACTCAGAAGGTGCATACTCTTACACGAAAAAGGCAATACATTGCTGGCACATTTATTTATCTGATTACTCGAGTGAGTGAGAGAGTGAGTGAGTGAGAGTGAGTGAGCAAGTGAGTGAGTGGGCACTGCAAGCAAACACAATAAAAATCATGATGACCTGTAATCGATGTGCCACTTGAATGATGGTGGCAATTTCGACGGGCAGGCCATCCCAGTCCAGTTGTGTGCGCAGAAAAAAATGACTGCTGAAAAGTCGTGTTATGGGATCGTGGGGGATACACTGCATAGGGTGGCTGGAGCGGGCGATGCGGTGGCCTCTATTTATGTACTGGTTATCCGAAGGCAAAGAATAGAAAAAAATTATGAAGAAGGCTGAGACGGGCTGTCTTACGGCGTGAGGCTAGAAAGGGTAAGTTTAGAGAGGGTAAGTTTATTTGCGCTTTTAGTGCTCAAACTGCTGGAATCTGGATAAGAATCCTTGATAAGGAATGCGGTGGTAGCAATTAGATTTTAGGGTTAATAGCAGTTTTACTGATACGCATGGGGTATAGTAGTAAGAGAATATGTCTACTTATGGCAAGTAGCGACCGCTGATCCGGATCATGAATTCTGAGAGGGAAATAACAAGAATAAGAATGGGGTGGAGTGCATATGGCAGGTTCTCGGAGATCTTGAATGGCAGTTTACCAATATCCGTGAAGAGGAAAGTATACAACAGCTATATCTTACCGGCACTCACTTATGGGGCAGAAACATGGAGACTTACGAAAAGGGTTCAGCTTAAGCTAAGGACAACGCAGCGAGCTATGAAAAGAAAAATGATAGGGCGTAACGTTGAGATTGGAAGAGGGCAGAGTGGGTGAGGGAACAAACTCGTGTTAATGACATCCTAGTCGAAATCAAGACGAAGAATGGGGCTTGGGCAGAGCCTGTAATGCTGTAATGCGAAGGTGAGGTAACCACGGGTTCTGAAATCTGACGAAGTGGATTCCAAGAGAAGGCAAGCGTAGCAGGGGGCGTTAGAAAGCTAGGTCGGCGGAGTAGATTAAGAAGTTTGCGGCGATACGGTGGCCGGAGCTGGCACAGGACAGGGTTAATTGGAGACGCCTTTGCTATGCAGGGGCAGTAGTTTGGCTGATGATGATGAGCCAAGTGTTACACCAATACTGTAGGCGAGTAAGGTCATTTTGTAATGCGAAATGGTCGGTGAGGTTGTTTACATTGCTCGGTAAACGACACAGTCATCGGCAAATAGGCGGATATGGGGAGCAATGTTATAAGGCTCACATTAATGTATATCAAGAAAAGGTGAGGCCCAGGCACACGGATGCATGTTAAGGAGTCACAGCTTTAGCAACAGACGACCATGGGGAACCTTAGCGAATGATTTTCGAAATCCAATATTATTGTGTCACTCGGGATGTTGCTTTCTAATAAGGGAGTAATTACTCATTGACGTCCACCCGAGCGCAGCCATACGGCTACAAAGGAAAGCTAAACAGCTTTCTCAGAAACTTCGTAGTTAAAGGAAAATTCGTCCTGGTGCGGGGCTTGAACCCGGGACCACCGCTTCATCGGAGCAGTCGCTCTACCAATTGAGCTAACAGGGACGGCAAGCTTATGGTAGGGCGAGAGCAAATTGATCAATAACTCGAAGTGGGAACTATGTTGGTCATGTGTTTAGGGGAATCCCCCAAGGTGGAGTAGATTTGTAATAAGGGAGTCATTACTCCTTGACATCCACCCGAGCGCAGCCATACGGCTACAAAGAAAAGCTATACAGCTTTATCAGAAACTTCGAGTGGTGTGGGAGCGGTGGGAGTGGGAGTTAAGCGGTGGTCCCGGGTTCGAATCCCGAACCAGGATGGATTTTTCTTTAACTACGATGTTTCTGAGAAAGCTGTATAGCTTTCCTTTGTAGCCGTATGGCTGCGCTCGGGTGGACGTCAGTGAGTAATTACTCCCTTATTACAAATCTACTCCACCACGGGCGATTCCCCTAAACATTTGGTCAACAGCGATGTTGCTTTCTATTCTGAAATGTAAGTCGAGCAGAAAAAGGGCAAGTTGAGTGTCACAAGAACGATTTTTCCAAAACCTGGGCTGATTTGGATGAAAAAAAAATCTCACATGTTATGAAGTTGGGAACATGAGAGTATAAAATATGTTACATTATTATACAAGAGACGCTTGTTACCGGAATTGGGTGATAGTTACTCGGTGAAGAAAGGCTTCCTTTCTTGAAGACTGATATGACTTTTCCCAACTACCAGTCATGCGACACTGAACCAGTGTTGAGCGACTCGTGGAAAATGAGTGATAAAAACAGGCTACGCACAGGTTTAGCATTTTTGAGCGCTTTGGCGTTTATAACGTCCGCACCGGTGGATGACGAGTTCTTCGATGATTAAATTACTTTGACAATGCCGATGGGATGAAATGTTATATTGTGCATAAGTGGATGCGCAAGCTATGGTGGATCTGGAAAACGGTGTAGGGGTTTATCAGTAAAAACTGAACTAAATTCCGTGTTTAGAACGTCTGCAGCCTCAACACCGGGAATCGGAAGATCGGAGCTATTACGAAGTGAAGTCAGAGTTAACTGTTCAGGTTAATGGTTTTCCAAAAACGCTTTTTTTTTATTTGCATCATGTGGGATGAATTAGTAGGAAAAAAATGGCGCTTAGTTTAAACAGCTGTCCTTTCATATTCTTTGACGACGGCGTAATACATCTATGACGGGGAAGAAGAGTTTGGCTGATTGAAAAAAAAAAACATTTTTTTCCTTATTATTCGGGTGTTTGAGGAATGCATTAAACTATGGTGATGTTAATCTTTCTGTTATTATTATGGCGAGAATGCAAAGACTTATAAGCCAATCCATCTCTGCGTTGAAAAGCAACCAATTCGACTCGAGCGAATTTAGTGGAAAATTAGCGGTGAAGGAAATGAAGTAGTCTCATAGCTATCGCTTCATGCTGACATAGGCCCCTTTATCGTAAAGTTTAAGTGGTTTTTATTATTTTATTTCTTCAGTACTTTGCAATAAGATGAAGTGTGTACTGCTAAATGATCGCTCATCTGGCGAACAGGGTGATAGGAGTAACGTTGTGATTATGAGATGTTAATACAAGATCTAAAATGTCGGAAGAGGGATCAGTAACGCGTGTGGGATCAGTGACAAGCTGCGTAAAGGCAAATGTTACGCAGGTATTCATGAAATCGCCGGCCGAGCTGCTTTTAGATAACGAGGAGGCAGGATGAAACCAATCTATGAAGAGAAAATTAAAATCACCAAAGAGAAGGCGAGGACTTTTTTTGATACATTCGTGTTAACGCGCTTAAGGCATCGTGAAGCAATGGTGTGGAACTGTCAGCATTAGGGGGCCCATAGCAGGTATCAATGAGGATGTGCGGGTGGGCAGCAAATGGGCGAAGCCAAATCATTTACAGCTGTGACGATATGTTGACAAGTGAACAATTCAGATCCCGTTTAGGGACAATTAGCACACGCCCACCGCGCGAATCATGGGCAACAAATGCTACGTCATTCATTACCAACACTTCTAAGCAATCTCGAACATTACGGAATTGACATTAACCACATTAGTATTTAAAAAATCAGGTCTTTCCTGTCGGAGCAAGCATCAGAAAACCCATACTAATTAATGCACCTGAAATAATAACATGCCATTCTGTTGCAAAACCGTTTGCCTTTATGAATATGTACCTGTATGCACTTTTCATTCTGTTTGTAAACTACTACAGTTTATTTTTTTTTGTCTTCGTACTTGCTCTACATATAAAAAATTGTTTAAGTTCCACAAGAGAGCTTTGCAAAACCACTCTATATTGTTTAACCTTGTACGTTTTGTTTGCTTTGTTTCATATTTCCATATTCCACGAGTATGTTTTATATCATATCCACCTGTGTGTCGTCACTGCATGCCATGTAAAAGGGGGCTTGAGCGCAATCAAGTGAACATGTTTCACTTTTTGCTCGAGCCTCCTCCGTTGATTTCTTTCTGACAGAAAATAAACTGCATTTGATTTGGTTTGATTGGAATTATCAGGTCTATCAATGCGGAAAATGCGGTAATCTGAAAGGAACGTGAGGACCTCGGTACCATTAACGGATGTGTTAAGGCATGTTTCAGTTAGGAGCGAGACATCTCATGAGAATGAACCGACTAAATTGCACAAAGAATCACGCTTTCGAACAACACTTCGAATGTTATAGCGAACAGAAACGATAAAAGGTGATGCTTATGTGAACGCGGTTGATAATTTGGTCTTAGTGATGGCTATGGGCGTTCCTCAACGACCTGATTAGAAGTGTGATCAAAATGGTAGGCTTTGTCACTTCTGATAAATCTTCCTTGTCGCAACTTGTACAGCAATTTTCGGGCCTTTCCAAACTTGATGAGACGTTTCTGGGCAAGCCCTTATAAAAATGGTCTATAGACAGTCTATACACTTTTTACTGACTCTATTGACTTCCTATAGATATTGCTTTTTGACTATTCATAGTCTATAGACAAAAGTCTACTAAAAGTGTGTGGCCATAAATCTATAGATTGTCTATAGGCTGTCTATGGCCTTTGTATTGCCTATAGACTGTTCTCTAGGATTCGTCTGTAGACAGTCTATAGACCTTTTAGACAGAAGTCTATAGACACTCTATAGACTAAAATTTTGTTGTAAGGGAGGCGCGTGTTTGGAGCGAGATCTTGAGCGACGGCAGAGCCTGTATCTTTGAATTTCTGGGCCGAAGACAGTTTTTGCTCTTTGTCTTTAAAGCGAGCAAAGCTCGCAATAATGGGCCTGCATTTTTCAGTTTGGAAAGACCCAATACGATGTTCATGCTCAATATCACGTGGTTCTAGCTGAATGCGTAAACACTGTTTACGATGTGCAATGACGAAGTTTTCAGAATCAAGCCATGTTTCTTTCTCTTCAGCCTCTGTGCCACAGAAAACAATGTTATTTTTTCTAGATCTGTTTTCTGCATCATTTATCCGGGCAGACAGTGCATTTATCTATGCTGTGTTTTCAGTGCTTACCTCATGCAATTTCTTTCATTTTGGTCTGGATTAAACGGAAACAGACGCGTCAAAATTGGTTGCAGCTAAGAGAAACCATAGACACGAAAAATGGCTGCGGCCGACGCAGAACATTCGTTGGCATTTGTGCGGAGTTGAGCTTAAAACTTAACCCTCAGGATAAATTTATACAATTTACAAGTCACAAAAACAAAACATTCCTGTATTGCTTTTCTGAGAAAAACATTTCTCTTTAAAAAAGAGAAATTTCATATCATGCAGTGTAATTGGAGGGGGTTGTAGAGAGCGCTACAACAATACATAGAATCGCTAGACAGAACACCAAAAAAGGCACCTTTACAGGACGTAGGCACACAAGCTGAACTCGGGTCGTACCGTACCCACCACACGAGAACGTCCACCTGCCTCCGCGCGCAAGAAAGTACACGGCCGTAACGAAAGATTTCGGTTTGAGGGAAGAAATCGCGTACAATTTTTTCGTCATCATCACCAACATCCTGATTACGCCCACTGCAGGGAAAAGTCTCCCATGTCTCTCCAATTAACCCTTTCCTTTGCCGGCTGCGGCCACCGTATCCCCATAAACTTCTTAATCTCATCCGCCCAACTAACCTTCTGCCGCCCCCTGCTACGCTTGCCTTCTCTAGGAATCCACTCCGTCACTCTTAAGGACCAGCACCAGCCGCGGTGGCTCAGTGGTTATGGCGCTCGGCTGCTGACCCAAAAGGCATGGGTTTGATGCCGGCCGTGGGGGTCGAACTTCGATGGAGGCGAAAGTCTAAAGGCCCGTGTACTGTGCGCTGTCAGTGCACATTAAAGAACCCCATGTGGACGAAATTTCCGGAGCCCTTCACTACGGCTTCTCTCATAGCCTGAGTCGCGTTGGGATGTTAAACCCCCTTAAACTAACTCAAAGAACCCTTAAAGGTGCACTAAAGAGGAATCTGAACTTGTCTTTTTGCCGCGGGAACTCGATCTACACGTTCCTAGCATTCTTAGAAACTGCGACTTATTGCCCTGTATGGCCGATTTCCCAAATTAAATCGAATTAACGTGCGGCTCCAGCCCTTTTTTTTTAATTCTCCCTCGTACGGTGGGCGGAGTCGACAAACGCGTGGAGTGCCTTTCACCCAGTCCCGTGGCGGCTTGCCGCTCTGCCATCGGCGGAGTAATACGTAGTAGTCCGTAGTAGCAAATAGTCCGCGCGTATTTTTATTTCTGCGGGCTTATTTTGCGGCTATATTATCTGCGAATGAAACTATTTATTCATGGAAACCTAAAAAACAAAATAAAGCGAAAGCAAAGCCACCACGGAGCTGGCTGAAAGGAACTTCACGCGTTGGTCGACTCCGCCCATCGTACGAGGGAGAATTAAAAAAAAGGGGTGGGAGCCGGACGTTAATTCGATTTAATTAGAGGAATCGTCCATACAGGGCAATAAGTTGCAGTTTCTAAGAATGCTAGGAACGTGTAGATCGAGTTCCCGCAGCAAAAAGACAAGTTCAGAATCCTCCTCAGTGCACCTTTAGGGACCAGCGGTTATCTTGCCTTCGCTTATATGCCCTGCCCAGGCCCATTTCTTCCTCCTGATTTCGACTAGGATGTCATTTATCCGCGTTTGTTCCCTCACCTACTCTGCCCTCTTCCTGTCTCTTAACGTTGCACCTCTCATTTTTCGTTCCGTAGCTCGCTGCGTTGTCTATAACTTAAGCTGAACCCTCTTTGTTAGCCTCCGCGTTTCTGCCCCATAGATGAGTACCGGTAAGATACAGCTGTTGTATACTTTTCTCTTAAGGGATATCGGTTAACTGCCATTAATGATCTGAGATAACTTGCAAATTGCGCTCCACCCCATTCTCATTCCAGTTATTTCCCTCTCGTCATCCCGATCTCCGGTGACTACCTGCCCTAAGTAGACGTATTCCCTTGCCACTTGCGACACCTCGCTACCTATTGGGAACTGCTGTTCGCTTCCGAGACTGTTAAAATGACTTGGGTTTTCTGCATGTAAATATTTAGACCCACCGTTCTGCTTTGCAGTTCATCTCATGACCGACTTAGCTAGGCAATGTTATCATCGAATTGCAGATTTCCATGGTATTCTGTATTAACTTTTATCCCCAACTGTCCCTAGTCAAGGCCTTAATCGTATAGAACGCTGTGGACAAGTGCTACACCAGGGTGGCCCAATCCTGTTCTGGTGAGGGAGTGCGTTGTCGGTTGGTCACCGAGATCAGGCCGCACGCCAAGAGTGCTTACTCAATTCCATTGACTGCGGTGTTTGTTTAAATTTTTCTTATGTGGTGGAGAATTGCGCGGCACCGTGATTGAAAACCTGGTTCTCTTGTACGCGGGTTGGAAAAAACAATTACCGTCCATTAAATTGTTACAAAGAGGTGATTGATGTAGGGCCAATCCCCTCACAATACTAGGCGGAGACCGTACTGCGGGGCGAAATTGGCAAGCAACGCCGCCCGCATCCGTTGAACCAAGGCCTTTTGGGTCTTGACTGCCGAGCAAGGCTTGGGAGGCGGCCCTACATATGCTGTACCTATAAGCTATCCCTGTATATTAAAAAAAAAATGATGTCGCTAACAAAGTAGTAGGTTTTAACTAATGTAGGGTTTGTAAAAGATGTCTCTTATTCCAAGTAATCGCAGCCTCTCCTAACTGCTGAGGAGAAAGCTGAGCTTAGTCGTAGCTGCCAGATGACTTGCCCTTCTTGCTCAAGCAACGACTGTGGTCGAGGCTGCATGTCTTAGTCTCTTATATGTAACAACTGATCTCAATTTTTAGGCCCTATACATCACTTTAGGTCATTCCACTTGAATTATACACCCTCTTGACACACTATAATTATAAGCATACAATACTCTTAAGCCCTATATAGACACCTGGAGATGGTTTTTTTTTTCTTTCATGGTATTTATTTACATGGTTTTGTATACAAAGCATATATATACATATGTGTGTGTGCATATACACACACAAAAACAACTATTTACAGAGCACCTAGGTAGGCGCTAGGTGGCAGAAACATAATAGTAACATATTATAACTAAAAGGCCGGTAAAGATATACAGCGCATCAGGAGAGGAAACCAATCCGGTACAAAGTCCGATTTTTTGTAAATGTCCGTTACCTGCAGCAACATTCGGCTAAAGTGAATTCTGGGCGAAACAACAGGTTCAACGTTGCGATCTTGCATGCGTGTTTTCCAAAGACTATGAAGTCCAATCAGAAGAATCATATCATAAGGAGTCGAGTCAGGTTGGGAAACAACAAGGTAGCGCACACTGTAGGAATTTAGGAGAAAATCTTTCTGTAGCGTCCTTTAATATGGGCACATATTTTAGCCTGAGCCGGCTAAAAACCTTGTGACTGGCGCTCTTTGGCCCTAGATGCTCTTGCGCCAAAAAAAACAAACTCAGCTTCATAAAAAAAAATGGCTGAGGCTTAACTTGGTTAAGCCTGGAGAATGCGAAGCATCATCGTGTCGCGTAATTTGGAGGCGCACAACCACAGCGACGGCGCGAGGTGGGCCCCCGTTTCTCCACTGTCGTGACGTCATCGTGTCACGTGGTGTGACGTCATGTATCACGTGATTTGGAGGCGCATAACCACGGTGAAGGGCTGAAGTGGTAGCTAAAGTAGTATGCTTCGCATAAAAAACTAGCGACGCGCTAATGATAGAGTAAGTGGCGATTGCACTGGCCACTACCCACTACGACGGAGCGTACATAATGCTGGACTCGCAGCGGGCCTGCTGAAAATAACTTTTCGGTAGGATAGCGCCACTCGTCCGCAGAATGTTGTTGGCAAATGGGACCAATTCCTATTCGGTTGCTAGTAAGAAGAGTTTGTATGGGCGTCCCGTCGCCATGGGGTGGAGGGGAACGAGGCCACTCACGCGACCGACCGATGTTAATACCGTGGGGTTCCACGCGGCCGCTGTTCTGCCGCGGCACAAACCATTTACGCCTATGCAGGAGGGTACTCCAGGGACCTGCCAAGGGTCTTGACGGAATCGAGGAAGGCCACCCTTTCTTAAATCCGTCACACTAAAACAGGAGGACCTGATATTCATGGGCCGATGCAAGTTCCACGGGCAGTATGCTGACCTATACCACATGGTGCGGGCCTGTACAAATACAGACAGTAGAAGTCAGCTAACTAAGGAGGGCTGGGAGGCGGCCATGTTCAGCTCTGAGCTGGAGGCTCCGAGGGTCCTGGTCCAGAGAGCTTTGGCAGCGGCGGCGGCCAATGGCATCCCGGAATAGGGACTACCACCCAGCGCAACAACCACCTCCCTGTTCCAAATCAGTACAGTGTCTGATAACCATTTTCTCCTCCTCTTCATTAATTTAACTGGCGCAGTCATCTTAATTCGTGTTACTGCTAAAGCATGCAAAACAATTTGTC
This sequence comes from Amblyomma mixtum, assembly GCF_055824585.1. Lineage (NCBI taxonomy): Eukaryota > Metazoa > Arthropoda > Arachnida > Ixodida > Ixodidae > Amblyomma > Amblyomma mixtum. The sequence goes on along the minus strand of NC_143012.1, from coordinate 33,814,536 downwards.
GGGAGATTCTATAGGAGACTTAGGTCGGCAGTCGATGAAGGCAAGCTGGGAAGGATGGAGAACCCTGACACTCGCTGCGTATGTGGCACACGTGCGGTGCAGTACGCGCACAGTGCACCATGTACGAAAGAAATGCTGAGAAGGTGGAGTTCGATGCCCAGCGTTAGCGGGTTTATGTTCACCGCTGCGAATGAGGACAGAGCCAGTATGTCGGTCAACAAAAACAACAAATATATTCTCAGGAATATACACGGGTGAATCGAACGCAAGCCTTTACAAGCATTTAACGACAACAAAGTGGAAATTTACTACAGAGTACTTTGTATATGTACACTATTGACTTACATACAGAGGTAACATAAATGGCGCACTAAAGATTATGAATACTCAGTAAAATTTACACTGTGACGGGTAACGTGGAGCTTGCACACAGAAATTTGCAATTACAGAAGGCAAGTTCGATGAAAAGTTCAAATTGAAGTCAAGTTGGGAGCGGCCATACAGTTCACCGGGAAGCGCGACGATGCACGAAGAGTGGCCGTAGAAAGCATGGTCCTTCCGGAGCCCTCGGGTGGCCTTCAGGGTGTTGTGCGTCGGCGACGAGGAGCGCACTGAAGCTGGGGGACTGAGTCGGCTTCTTTTAAAGCCATCGGTCGCCAACGGCCGAGAGACACGCGGACACTGGTTCACGCACAGAGTCGGAGTCTAAAATGCAAATACCAACAAGCGCACAAGTAGTTAATACACAGAGGAGAAATTGCGTAAGCTCGGCACTTTCGACACTAGATGGCCGCCATGTTGAAGTTAGTGTTATGTATACCCACAACAACAACTCTTCAGGGACTGGAACCTGATAGTAAGGCCGTGTTATGTATACCCACAACAACAACTCGGCTTCGCATCCTGTGGCGCCATCTCTACGTGGCCACCTCACTCCTAACAAGGCTCCACAGCCAGCGCCACCTACGTAACAGCAAACCAATCTCAAATCCTGAATAAACCTCAGTTCCTTTTCTGTTCACAACTGGGCTGGTCCGTGTCGTCAGTCTCTCCGACAATAACCAAACAAGGCAGAGAGGCTCATAGGGGACTGCATCGTTGTCGGAATTAGAGACACAGCATTGAGGGAGCGACTTTTCCGTGAACGGGACCCCACGCTTGACAAGATAAATTACAACATGCAAAGCAGCAGAGATTTCTAAGAAGCACGTAAAAGACCTGCAAGAGACCAAGCTTGAAGTGCAAGCCATAAACAATCAGAAAAGATGGAACTCGTCAAAACAACCAGCTTTGAGGACCCCGCATTCGATCCCGAAGCAGAAGCAGCAACGCGAATGCTCGCGCTGTGGAACAGTGCACAAGCCGCGAGCCTGCCCCGCTTACGGTCACAACTGTTACACCTGCGGCAAATTCGGGCATTTTTCGAGCATGTGTAAACAACGCCAACGAGGCAGCAACTCCTCAAGCCAGCGAATCGGGCTCCTTGAAAGTCCTCAGCAGCAGGATCAGCAACAAGAATTCTTCCTGGAGAGCCTCGACCTCCTCAACCTAAACAGTGCCACAGAATGGTTCGAAAAGTCTGCGTGAGTGGTCACAGCATCGGGTTCAAGTTAGACACCGGCTCCGACGTGAATATCATGCTCATACATCAAATCAGAAACTGGCGTATGCAACCAGACATGAAGCCGACGCATGCACGAGTGACGACGTACAGCGGGCAGGAACTTCCTATATATGCTGAATGCCAACTGCAATGCTCAGCGGGCGAAAACTCCTGCATCTTGAATTTCCTCGTCGTCAACCAGCCGCTAAATCCAATCTTAGGCGCCGACGCATCCAAGGCATTGCAGCTCATCAAAAGAGTACAGCCGCAGCGAACAACTGTAGCTGCATGCACAGCAACCCAGACCATAAGGAACGTGCTCAACGACTTTTCTGATGTATTTGAAGGCATTGGGAAATTGCCTGGGGTGTACTCCATACAACTGAAAGAAGGAGTGATTCCTACGGTGTCAGCTCCACGCCGAGTACCCTGCGCAATAGAGCACAAAGTGAAGGCCGAGCTGCAACGCATGGAAGAAAACGGCATCATATTGAAGGTGACAGAGCCATCCGAGTGGGGTCACCCAGTTGTCATTATTCACAAAAAAGATGGCTACGTAAGGCTGTGTTTGGACCCTCGCAACCTGAACGCAGCTGTGAAAAGACAGCACTATCAGGTTCCAGTCCCTGAAGAGTTGTTGTTGTGGGTATACATAACAGTTCGGAAAAGTAAGACGCAACCAAAAAAATAGAGGCACGTATGCCAACAACTTCTACCCTGTAATGGGGCACCTTGCAGGCGAAAAGAGAATAACAAATTACAATAGGTGCTCAAGGCTTTTGAGCCTCTGAGGGATGGCTTTGAGCTGCGAAAAAGCAAGACACAGAGTAAACAAGCAGCACGTACGCTCCCACTCGCGAACTGCGAGGAATCAGTCCAACTGGAAAGTAACGAACAGGCAAAGACAATCCGCACGTACAGAGGGCAAAACACTTGTCTGGAACCAGTTCTGGACGTGTTTCGGGCTGAACACGCGATATCGAGCGATAAAATTTGTTTAAAAATGGTTTGTATGTAAGCACGTGCAGTTGAAATGATACAGGCTTTCATCGCCATTTTTGCCTCCCTGGTCGCAGCGGCTTTGGGAGCTGCGGAACATACGATTCGTTCGTTCGTTCTAGACATGTGTTTTGCCCTCTGTACTAGTGCTCTTGCATTGACCGACCCACGCAGGTACATACTTGTCAAAAACTTCCGCCTTATGTAGCTTAAGAGGTGCGGATCTCCTCTACGGTTAACCGCCTGCCCACTACAAATCCCTGTGGCGCATTAATTTCATTAGGCCGGTCGACCTGCGCGGCCGGTGGACACAAAGAAGGAATTCGCAAAACTTTGGTTTGCACACAATTGCTGGGTACATATTTCGGAAATAAAAGTTTACAACAGGAACAAATACTAAGAAGAGTGCTACACGGCTACATAAAAGAGAAATCAACAAATTCAACAGGTCTAGGATAAGATGCCGCAAACAATTAGCTCAGTGTAGATACAAGATTAATTACATGGGTACAAAAAACAGATTAAGGCAGCAATAAAAGTGTACAGGCTATGTAGAATGAACGGGCATAAAACAACAACCAATAAAGAGCAGATGCGTGCGAATAGATCGTTCAATGCGACAGAGTTCTCACCTTCCGGAGGAGACGAGCAGGGTCGCGTTTGATGTACGGCGGACTCACGGTTCCGCGGGAGGAACCCGAGAAACTGAATCTCCCCAAAGCGTACTGCACGTCGGCGGGACGAGCCCGCCTTCTGTAGCGAGAGCAACACTACGCCAGCTCTTCGAGACTTCAGCGTGTCACCCCTTGAGCTCCGTGGCGGCGCCGTGGCCTTGAGCCGGTTGGTCACGTGGTGCGGAGCAGCTGCTGCTGCCGGCGGCGCGGCGCGCCGGCAAAACCGAGCTGCGACAGCTGTGTGTCGCAGCTGTATAAGTAGGTTGCTCGGCGGAGCTCTCGCGTCACTCCAGGTTTAACCAGAGCTTAACTGCAGCCAATCTTTTAACCATTCTCCAAGGTTGCGCGGCGCGATCGCTAAGGCCTCGAGCTGCCCGCTCACTGCTCCGAGGTTCCTGTCGCAACATGCCTGGCGTGTGGAGGGGCTCTCCCGTACATTGCGGTATTTAGGAGGCGGCTTGTGACAATACTACATCAACCAACCCGAAAAGCCTACTTATGTTTACTCGCACGAGATATTATACACGTACAAATGCTGCCACTTTTGTGGCAGCGTTGAACACGAAAAATATGTGCAACAAACTGTTCTCCAATCCATCTGCTTAGACCAGGATTTTAAGGTTAGAGAATTCCCCACGAAAACTGAATTGTGTAGGTCGTTTTTCTTTTCAAAGACCACACCAGGAAATGGACTAGATTACCAAGATATGTTGTGCGGTACATGAAACGAGGGTTTCTTGTCAATGTTGTGAAAGTGTACGTCTAAATAGCAATTTTTGTTTCCCACACCTTCCATTAAAACGCCTTTGACGCTGTGGGTTTCTCGGTGAATTTACGAATAAAAATATAAACGAAAACAAATAATATATTCTTGACTAAATGAATAAGACGGCGGACTATACAGCCATACGGTTAAGGACCCGCCGCCTTCTGCACCGATATAAGTAAAAAAAAAAGAAAACCATAGGCGCCCTTCTTACTACGTTGACGTGCTCGACCAGAAATAAGTGGCAAGTATGCATAACGCAATAAAACAACTTGCCGGGTGCCAAAGTTTCGTTCGCAGAATTAAAAAAAAAGTTTGGACACTGACATCGCCTTTATCGCTCCGCTTGCGCAGAAAACAGCCGTCGAGTTCGAATACACTGCAGTGAGTAAATCATGACAAAAAGAAAACATAAATGGGACTTTATATCGCGTAAAAAGCACCAGCAATTCATTCAGTGGACGGAGTCAGAAACCAGCCAACTTTCATGTGAACATGCGCAGCGCAAATATGCTACGTTTTATGTGCAACGGAACACTGTTATTGGCAATCCTGAAATGCGTTTGTGAGGAACTGTTTCAACGGAATTTTCTCTCGATTTCCTGATTTTGGCGGCCTTAGTAAATTTCAAACTGTTCTCTACGTAAATGTCACCACTTTTTCTTTGTCGGTCTTTAGCCAGCAGTTGGGAATCGTTTTCTCATTTTTACATTTTTTTCGCAGTGTATTAATTAACACGTTTTATTTCTTTGGCAGGTGTCAGTCTGGTGACGGGATCGGGGACATGCTCAATGAAGATGACAGCGTCTGCTGCAAAGACCAACCCAAAGTGCAGAGCGTCGCTAGAAGGTATGCACGCATCACAAAGCACGCTTCGTTCCTGTTGTACTGCCTGAATCGGGACACGCTGAAATTGAAGTATTATTGCCCCACAGCTTTGGCCAAGGGGGAAATGTACTCGTGTAATAACCGAAATAACGACGAAATATAACGCATGGTTCTATTTATACCTGCGCATGCTAACAGGAAAACACTTATTACACGGATGCAGGTACTGCTGCCTGGTTCATAGGGTCTTGCAACAGATGCTCAGCGGCTTGCATCCAAATAGAATGGACCGTCAGAAAGCTTCCGCGCAAAGCGACAAGATATACATGTTACAAAGCCATCATTTCTAAAAAAGTCTTGGTCCGTTATTCCTGGACCGAAGCCTAATTCTGTGATTGAAATCAACGTAGTGAATACAGCGTGTCAAAGCAGGTTTGATTTGTCCTTCCTTCAGTCCTACGGAAACTTTCCTGCAAACCCGATCTCCGTCATGAAATCGAATAAAATGCAAGGAAACCAGCTCGGAATGTCGTGAAAGTGCGCAGCGGGCAGGAAACTGCGCTCCCAATGTCTCCTGCGCTTCCTGCGATAGATAAACCAATGCTTGTTTACAGTGCTTTTGGCTTTTATTTATTTATTTATTTAGTAACACTGTAGGCCAATACTTTGGCCCAAGCAGGAGGGGCTTATCACAAACAAAAAAGAAAACACAGAAAAAAGTATAAAATGTACCATGAAATGAACATTATGCACAAAAACAATTTTGCATTGCAGCCATCAATTCGTTGGACTGAAATACACCAATGGGAAGTGAATTCGAATCGTTCAGCGTTCGAGGGGAAAAAAAACTGTACTTGTAAGCGTTTCTTTTCGCGATATCGGTGCAAGCAAATACTCATGACTGTGCTGTGTTCTCCTGGTAGAAGGCAGACATACGGAAGCTGGTAGCGTCATATTATTTTTTCCAGAAAGAGTAATATTAATTAGTACAAGACGATTAATTTTTCTGTGTATTTCGAGTGTCTGTATTCTATTTTGTAACATTATTGAGGACGGCGAATCCTTCCTGGCATATTTGCCGCATATAAATCTCACTGCTTTTCTCTGGACTCGCTCGAGTTCTTTAGTGTCTTTCATGGCATGCGGGTCCCAGAGTTCGGAAGTATATTCTAACTTAGATCTCACTATTGCATTGTAAGCTAACATTTTAGTTCTTACAGGCGCGTTTTTAAGCTTTTTCTTTATGAACCACAACTCTTATAGCGCAGCTGAGCAAACATCCGAGATATGTGTTGACCATATGAGCTACTGTTAAGAGTAACGCCAAGATATTTGTATTTTCGCAACTAAGGTCAGAAATAACACTCAATTCTTTCCATCTAGTATTCTGAAACGCACCAGTGGCCCTCTCCCGCTTGCATCTGCTTGAGAGCACGGATCAGGTTTGAGGCAGAGGCGTGTCAGTGGCATGCCGAGGGTCAGCAGCGGGGCGAGACTAGTATCGTAGCCGCTGTTGACGAAATGGCCCTAGCAAAGAAAATCTCTCTCGGATACTGTCCATGTTGATCGGGATATCTGCGACGCATGTACCTATGCCCTCTGGAGGTTGGTGTCCCTTCGAAAGGCTACCACATCTCGTTAGAGGCACACACTTACGCACTACTGCAAATGCTTTGATGGTCACGAAACTGCATGCGACAAATTCTTACGCAGCAGACTCAAGATGGGAGCAATCGTGCATACCAAGCGATGATGCTATCCCGACTTCCACTACTAGAAAGACGCGCACTAGCTGGTACCGGATGCTGTGGAAACGTGTGACGTCACAGGTACCAAGAGGCCGCTGTCTCAAGTCCCCGTAACGAATTTGTGCAGGTCACTACCGTGGGCGAGCGCGGCGTTGGATGACATGAGCGGCTGGACGTGTTCTCCAAGCTGCCCCAATGGAAGCTGCGGACGGCAGAGCTCACCGTCGATGAGAACAGGCACACGGTGAGCCCACCTCTCATTTCAGCTCGCATTCCCAAATGCTATGGATGTGACACCAATACGAGCACGGGCAGTTGGGCGAGTAGCAGCAGGGCTATGGAAATCGAACAGTTTTTGGATGCCTAGAAAGTTTATGCGCTCCCCATGCTGACACTGCTGTGTTGTTGCCAGGATGTTTATTATCTATCACAAGGTAACCATAATTGGTCTGTGAACAGACCAATCATGGGCCCAGCGTGAGCTGCGGACTGAATTTTTCATGACTGCTGCACCGTGCCTTTGGTGAAGGGTGAGCATTATTTAAAGTCGCGGCCGTACGACGCGAGATGGGAAAAGGAACTCTGAAAGAGAGGTCTCACTTAAGTTTCGATGGTTACAGTGCCTGAGAAATTGGTTCTACAAGACAAGACGAACCGCAGAATCGAAATTGTGCGCGGAAAGCGTACAAGAAGGCTACCCTCTAGCGACCAGATAGTGTGGCCATTAGGGTGCTGCGTGGAACCTGATTTCGGAGTGTCCGCGCTAGTGTGTCACCTAAAACTTGACACAATTTAAAAAAATAGGCATGCCTCCTCATGAAATGCAGTACGTTACCCTTAAGGAACAGCGGTTATCATGCCTTCGCGTTACATGCCCTGCGCAGGCGAATTCCTTCCTCTTGATTTCGACTAGGATGTTATTAACTCGTGTTTGTTCCCTCACCCATTCTTCCCGCTTCTGGTCTGTTAACGTTGCACTTGTAATTTTTGTTGAAAGCCTCTATGAAGACGTGGAATCGGCAATGCACAAAGAAAAAATCACAGTACACTGTACTGATGGGCGACTAATGCGAAGGTAGGCAAGAAGCAGGCTGGCGACCAGGCGGTCGGCGACTATGGGATAGGTTGTAGGAATAACATGGGAGAGTAATCAGTAGAGTTTGCAGATAGATATAATTTACGATACCTTCTGCCGCAAACGAGGAACGTGGAGGTGGAAGAGCCCCAATGGTCAGACTAACCATGAAGTAGACTTCATACTATGCGCTCACTCTGGCATCGTAGAGGATGCGGAGGTCCTCGGAAAGGTGCATTGTAGCCACCAGAGAATGGCAAGGTCTCTAATTATTCTACATTTGAAGAGGGAATGTAGAGGAATTTAGAATTTCGCTAAAGAACAGATATTCGGCTTTAATTGAGGAAGACTCTCTTAATGCTCCAACAATGAACGATAATCCCACGGTCAGCGTTACCGAGTGCGCCGCAGAAGTAGGCAGGATACCGGCAAGCTATCCCAGGAGACGAAATATCTGATTGAGAAACGCCAAAGTATGAGGACGTCTAACCCTACAGACAGAACAGAACTTGTAGAGCTGTCGAAGTTGATAAAGAGGCGCAAGGTAGCCGACGTAACGAATTTTAATATGGAGAGAATCGAGCATGCCCTAAAGAATGGAGGTAGCCTAAAAACGGTGAAGAGGTAACTAGGCAAAAAACCAGATGTATGCGTTATGAGACAAGGAGTGCAAAGTCATAAGCAATATGGACAGGATAGTTAAAGTAGCCAATGTGATCAGAACAACCTTGAACTTCAATTAACCAAATTATTAAGCAGGCCTTCGTAAAGGATCTTCCACAATATTAACACTATCAATCAGGTGATAGAGAAACGCGCAGAATATAACCAACCCCTATGTATAGCCTTCATTGATTACGAGAAACCTGTTGTCTCCGTGGAAATCTCAGTAGTCATGCAGGCATTGCGGAATCAGGGTGCATAACAGCCTTATATGAAAATACTGGAAGATATCTAGAATAGCTACAATAGTTTTTCATAAAGTCAGGAATAAAATTTCAATAAGGAAAGGCGTCAGGCAGAGAGACACGATCTCGCCAATGCTCTTCACCGCCTGCTTACAGGACGTTTTCAGAGGCCTGGATTGGGAACCGTTGGGGAGATGAGTCAAAGGAGAATAACTAAGTAATCTGCGATTCACTGATGGCATTGCCTTGCTAAGTCTCTCGCAAAACAGCTGCAAAACAGAACGGTAGGTCTTAAAATAAACATTGGAGGTAGTAAGAGAATATGTCTATTTAGGGCAGCTAGTGACAGCTGATCCGGATCATGAGAGGGAAACAACTAGAAGAATAAGAATGGGCTGGAGCGCATATGGCAGGTTACCAATATCCCTCAGGAAAAAAGTATATAACAGCTGTATCTTACCGGTACTCACCTATGGGGCAGAAACGGGGAGGCTAACGCCAAGGATTCAGTTTAAGTTAAGGACAGTGCAGCGAGCTATAGAAAGAAAAAATGATAGGTGTAACGTTAAGATACCGGAAGTGGGCGAAGTGGGTGAGGGAGGAAAACGCGGGTTAATTACATCCTAGTCAATGAGCTTGGGCAGGCCATGTAAAGCGAAGACAACATAACCGCTGGGCCTTATGGGCAATGGAGCGGATTCCAAGAGAAGGCAAGCGCAGCAGAGCGCGGCAGAAAGTTATTTGGGTGGATGAGATTAAGAAGTTTGCGGATATAGGGTGGGCGCAGTCAGGCTGCTGATGATGATTATGAAGACAATTTTCCACCATGGTATAGCCTCCCCACAGTATGTGACCTCACACTGGTATATTAAGACAAAAAGCAAAAGCCAAACCAGCCCATACTACACACAAAGAGAAGTTATTGCGCACTCACAGACATGTACAATACGAAGATATCAACCCTAAGGTATACTTCAAACCAGAAGAAAGAATACTGTGCGCTCTACAAGCAAAGAACTCTAAGTAAAACAGCTTGGGGGGGGGGGGGGGGGGGCACTAAGTCTCCCCTACAACATTAACACCGAGGAAACAAAGCCTAGTGCGCGGCGTTAACCATTCCTAAAAGAGGACAGGGCGGGTAGGCATAGAAAGGGGGGGGGGGGGGGGGGGGGAACAGACTGAAAGGCTCAAATCAGGCAAGTGACGAGACCGACAAAAGAAAAAAGAGCACATGCTACAAGAATTTTTTGCACCTCAAGAAAAATATGACACGTGCTAACACATTCACACTGATGGCTTCCAAAACAGGAACGCATGTTGGAAGACTAGTAATTCAAGAAAAAGGGAAAGAATGATACGACTGCCGCGGTTTACGTCGGTTTTCACTGCCGAGTGTAGCGCGATCTTCGTAGCTGTAGAGAAAATTGTAAAGGGGAACATTAAAAACAGCATCATCTACAGTGATTCCCTGAGTATGCTTAAAGCACTGCACTCTCGAAATGTTCTTGAACTTATAATAGGAAACATCATACATAACATAGCTAAAATCACAAAACAAAAACATAACTTTAAATTCTGCTGGGTTCCTAGCCATGTCGGTATTGTGGGTTTGAAGTTATTGCAAGGAAGAACAGGTAAACAACCAACTGCGTTCCATAAAGGTCATTTTAGAAGAACGGAAATCGTGTAGACATAAGGAACGCTTTACAGAAGTTGTGTCGACTATGCATGGGACACACACACAATTTCTTGTTAAGAAAAAAGACAAACTTTTCTGCGAAATGCGTGCTGATGAACTCATCATAAACCAAATTTTAATTTTACAATGAATACATTCTCTTACACTCTATGCCACTTTTGGATTTCTCATATATTTGTAAGCTTTCCAAGGAAGCCAGAGAGGTCGGCCGGTGGTAACATGGCCCTGGCCTGCTACTCCGCACTAAGGAAAAGGAAAGTGCGAACGAAGGTTGATGATGGCAAAATACAACGAGTTTCATGGGTGATGTCCACACACAGATACACACACTGGCTGGCACTCGCATCGCGGTGAGTAGAGGCACATGAAATTCTTGTCTTGAACACACACTGGAGTAGGGGCTCCATGAAAACAGAAATGTGCACAGACGGATATCTAGGCCTGTTTCACATAAAAGCTGGAGCACGTTTCGCCCTGGCGCCTAGAAGAGTTTATTCAGAGAGATGGCGAGAGTCCAGTCTTCGCACGGTCGCTTCCAATGTTCTCCTCTCATCAGTGTAGTTCGGGCACTCGCAAAGAAGGTGTCCAATCGTCTCTGGAGTGTGGCACTGTACGCAATTTGCGTTAGTTTCTATTCCGATCTTGTGAAGGAAGTGTTTGGTGCAGGCAACGCCAAGCTGTAACCGGTGGAACAGAGTCCCTTGACGTCGCATTATCGTAGATGGCAGGTGAAATCCTGAGCCGGCGTGAAGCTTACAGATGCGGTCCTTTTGATGGTTGGAATCGTTCCAGTGCAACTACGTTGCGGCTTGCATTAAATGCGCCAACAAGGCTCCAGCCTCAGATCTGGAAAAGGCTATTTCAATAAAAGCGCCATCATCATGTACTAGCCGAGCCTCGGCATCAGCAAGGAGGCTAGCATTTTAAACCAGCTATAGGTATTAAAAACTTCACCTTGCTCGCAAGACACTGTAACCCTGTGTTTGGTGCACCACAGCCGTAGCTGCTTTTGCGCCATTGAACTCGAAATATCTAAGTACTGCAGGCACTGTTGTTTCTTCCGTTGCCAAGTACACAGTCTTGCAGCAGCTGCTGAACAGCTTGCACCCCAAATAGAATGGACTGTCACAAAGTTCCTGCGCAAAGAGATAAGATACACATATTAAAAAGCCACTATTTCTAAAAAAAAGAAAGAACATTTTGTTCCTGGCCCCAAACCTAATTCTAGCATTGAAATGAACGTAGAGAATATAGCATGTGAAAGCAGATATGAGTTGTGATTCCTTCAGGCCTTCCATCTATTAATCTGAAATGCACCACTGGTCCTCTCTCGCTTGCACCTTCTTGAGAACACGGACCATGTGTGAGGCGCTGTCGTGTGAGTGGCATGCCGAGACTACTATTGTAGCCACTGTTGACGAAAATCGCTTTCGGATACTGTCCATGTTGGACTCCCCGTAGCTGGCATCAAGCTAAGGGGGTGTTCAAACATGTGGAGTCGCGGCTGCTAAGAGGCTGTTGTTTCTGAATCTGTGCAGGACACGACGGTACGCGATGACTTGAGGTGCTGGACGGGTTCTCCACGCAGCCGCAAGTGAAGCTGGGGACAGCAGAGCACACCACTTATTCCAGCTCGCGAGGGAATGCCGCAGCGTGAACAAAATGGTTTGTAGCATATGTGCGCTCTCCATACTGTCACTGTCGCGTTGTGGCCATGTTTGATATATTGTCATACTCCTCAGTGCTCCCATACTGCCACTGTTGTGTTCTAGCCAGGGTATTTACGATCCATCACGAGGTAGTCATGCTCCGCAGTGTACAGCTGAACTGTGCCTTTGGTGAAGGGTGAGCATTATTAAAAGTCGCGGCGGTAACAGTGCCTGAGAAATTGGCTCTGCAAGACAGCATGAACTGCAGAACTGATATTGTGCGCGGCACCTGCTTTCTCAAGATGTTTCACTTGAGACAGTGTACATTCTTTTTTTTTTAAATAGGCTTTTTCAACAAGGCATTGTCAGCGGTGTAGTTCATCTAGATACGACGTGTGAACTCGCAGAATGGTTAACTAATATTAAATAGTGAACTTTGTAGCAATTACCGAGGTGCTTGTAGCCCACCATATCAGTTTTTAGAATTTCGAAAACGTAGTTACCCTAGAGACTGTGGCCCAACAAATTTTGGATTTATCGACGCGTTACGTGCTCTGGAGAGGTAGCTTTGCATGCAAGCTTCTCGAAAGCGCATGTATTTTGGGGCGATGTAGCCAGAATTTCTTGGATCACAGCGGCGAGGGTAACCACGTCTGCATAATTCTAAAAACCGACATGAATAATACTTACGATGGGCTATACACGTCTCTCAGTAAGTAAGGATCTTAACAGTAATTGCGGTTTTGGAGTCGCTCATTATGAGTGCGGCAGTGGAAGATGCTATGGCCGCCTCTCCCGCTCCGAAGGATGTGGTTGCCGTTATCGAACCCGAAGCCTTGTGTTTGAGGTCGTGTGACACCACGCTTAGGGCGTGCGCTGGGTTGCATGGCTATTCTGCCGCGTCTGCATAGAGTGCGTCTTCAATGTCCGCGTGTTTTTTATACAGGGCTTTGGAGCGTGCTTCGCGTCATTCCCGGCGGTGGGTTGGGTGTACGTTCTTGGGTTGTGGGTGGACGATTAGCTTTTCTTTGATTTCTTTAGGAACGCTGTGGGTGTTGTCCGGAGGGGGACCCGTTGGTTGAATGTTTAATGCGGCTAGAATGTGTCTGCCCGTGTTTGTGGAGGATAGTCAGTCCCACTGTGCTGTGCGGTGGGCATCAGTCAGCTCTTGTAGAGTGTTTGGACCCCCTTGTGGGAGATTTAGGGCCGATTTGTAGCCTGTCTTATTAGCGAGTTTACTCTATCCGCTTCTATCTTTGTGAGGTGAAGATAGGGGAGTGTGTATACCATTCTGCTAATCACGAATGCTTGCACTAACCGCCTGAGGTCATGCTCTCGCGTGCCTCGGGGCTTGTTTGCCATTGTTTTGATTAGCCTGATGGTTTGATGTGTCATGATCGTGAGTTTGACGGATGGGCTGCTCACATATTCATCCGTCAGTGCTGTCAATGGGACACGCACGAAGGTATACGTGGTCCAGACAGCTTTCAACACCCCCACCCAGGAGTCCAACAATGCATTCAGACAGAAGAATTCCACACCGAAAGCAGTTATGATGGAACAAGCAACGTGAACATTAAAGGGGTCATGACATGATCTACCAACAAATCGGGGGGTTATAGCCACGACCGTTGTTATGCATACTTAAAAAGAAGCAGGGCTCTACGTGCGCATTTTAGCTAAAAATTGAAACTTGAAGTTATTGGGTCTAAGCCCCTCCCCCGACAGCGCCGCCGTCTGGTGGAAAACCGCTGCAAGACCACCTTGACACATTACGGTGTAGTCGCCGAGATTGGCAGTAGACAGAAAAGGGAAGGACACAGACCTTTGTTGCCTTTGTTAACCTGTCGTGACTCCCCCCCCCCCCCCCCCCCTTACCCTTCGACACCCCTATCCCGAATAGCGAGCTACCCACTACCCTACGCTCATTACGCGGAGTGCGCAGTTCACTGTTGAGCGAAAGCTCGGCGTCATGAATCGCGAGCGCGTTAGTGTTACCTGACTACCACATGGTACAGCAGAAGTTTTAAACATTTAATTATAGATTACTAGCTGCACCATATCAGCTCAAATTTTGCCCAGTTGTTCTGAGGTGCATAGCGAACAAAATGTAATGAACAACTTGAGTCTGAAAAATGGTGTCATAACCCATTTAAAGGTTATCCGGTGACAGCTCCCACATGCCGCAAAGCCATCCTCACTCCTTAAACCTAAACACACTCGCAAGAATCGGCGCAACGGTTACATGAGGCCCCACCACAGACATTGCTTATATATTCAAGCCCACACGTCTTTACCAAACCGCAGGGTGTCCTAGCAGATTATTTCGGCAGCAACCTCCCCATCTTTAACACTACTCTTACATTCAAAACCAAAATATTTCTTCCCCACAGTTTTCTCTTCTGTGCAATGTAAGTGCACATTAAAGAACCCCAAGTGGTCGACGTTTTCGGAGCCTTCCACTACGGCGTCCCTCATAGCCTGAGTCGCTTTGGCACGTTAAACCCCTGTAACCCAATGCATTCAACTCCTCTGGCAGCGAGACAAACTTGGCTCTCATCTTGCGCCAGAACCAGTAGGATTGACCAAGCTTTGCACACCCGAAGCAAACGAGTCAAAAAAGATACCCAGGACATCACAGGTAGACTCACACATTTTACATATCTGGGAAGCCGCCAACGCCTCCTTGGACGCTGGCGTCGACAACGCCTCAAGAGCAAACTCCGCCTCCGAATTTCCATCTACACACAGGCCGACAAATTTACGCAACCACCCTCGCTTGAAACAGCTGGGCTTCCTTCTACACCATCATCATCAGCCTGACTACGCCCACTGCAGGGCAAAGGCCTCTCCCATTTCTTTCCAATTAACCCTGTCTTTTGCCGCCTAATTTTCTGCCGCCCCCTGCTACGCTTGCCTTCGCATTACAAGCGCTGCCCAAGCCCATTTCTTCCTCTTGGTTTCGACCAGGATCCCCCATAGGATCCATCACCCTATATGTGGGTACCAGTAAACTGCCATTCATGATCTGAGAGAACCTGCCCATGCGCTCCACCCGGTTCTTATTCTTCTAGTTATTTCCCCCTCATGATCCGGATCAGCGGTCACTACCTGACCTAAATAGACATATTCTCTTACTAGACAGTTGAATATTACTTTGGTTTTCTACATGTTGATTTTTAGTATCACCGTTCTGGTCGGCAGTTCATGTCCTGAGCGACATAGCAAGGCAATGTCATCAGCGAATCGCGGATCACTTAGGTATTCTCTTATTCTCAATCCAGGTTTGGGAATACCTCCTGTAAACAGGCGGTGAATAGCATAGGCGGGCGAGATCATGTCTCCCTGCCTGACACCTTTCCTTATTGGGATTTTATTGCTGACTTTATGGAAAACTAGGGTAGCTGTGCAATCGTTGTAATTATCTTCCAATATTTTCCCATAACATTCTTCTGCACCCTGATTTCACAATGCCTGCATGACTTTTGAGGTTTCTACTAAGTCGAATGCTTTGTCGTAATCAATGAACGCTATATATAGGCGCTGGTTGTATTCTGGGCATTTCTCTATCACCTGTCTGATAGAGTGAATATGGTTTATTGTCGAGTATTTTTTACGACAGCCTGCCGGATCATTCGGTTAATTGGAGTCCTAAGTTTGTCCTGACCCTATTAGCGATTACCTTAGTAAATACCGTGTTGGCAACACACAATAAGCTGATCGGTTCATAATTCTTCAAGTCCTTGACGTCTCATTTCTTATGAATTAAGATAATGTTTGCGTTTTTCCAAGCTCAAGGTACGCTCGAGGTCACAAGGCATTGCGTATCTCCCCTCCATCCTTCAACAAATCTGCTGTTATCTGATCCTCACCAGCTGCTTTCTACTTCCTCCTCCGTTACTGATGGGATGTCCCATTGGTGTGCTCTACTGCCTCTCTCAGTAACATTCTGATTACAATCGCTACTGTATTGGTTTGTGTAAAACTCTTCGGCTATTTTAACTGTCTCATCCATATTGCTAATGACATTGCCCTATCTTTCTCTTATCGCATACGTCTGGTTTTTGCCTATGCCTACTTTTATCTTCACTGCTTTTAGGTTACCTCCGCTCTTTAAAGCATGCTCGATTTTCTTCATGTTAAACTTCCTGATGTCGGCTACATTGCGCTTATTTAGTAACTTCGACAGCTCTACTAGTTCTATTCTGTCTGTGGAGTTAGACGTCCACATGCTTTGGCGTTTCTTAATCAGATTTTTATTCTCCTCAGAAAGCTTGCCGGTATCCTGTCGAACCATCCTACCGCCTGCGTCTATGGCGCACACCATAATTACAGCTGTGAGATGATCGTTCAATGTTTCAACATTACGGTCGTCTACTTCAGTTAAAGCACAAAATATTCTCTGCAGCAAAATCCTGAATTCCTCTACTTTCCCTCTTAATGCTAACTCAGTAATAGATTTCCGCTTCACTAATCTCCTCCGTTCCCTTTTCAAATCTAAGCTAATACGAGACCTTACCATTCTTTGGTCGCTACGACGGACCTTTCCGAGGACCTCCATATCCTCTGCGATACCAGGGTGAGCGCATAGTGTGAAGTCTATTTCATTTTTAGTCTCACAATTGGGGATCTTCCAAGTCAACTTCCTGTTGGCTCGTTTGCGGAAGAAGGTATTCATGATCCGTAAATTGTTTCTATCCGCGAACTCTACTAATAACTCTCCCCTGCTATTCTGAGAACCTATGCCATAGTCACCTACCGCCTGGTCTCCCGCTTGCTTTTTGTCTACCTTCGCATTGAAGTCGCCCATCAGTACAGTGTACTGTGATTTTACTTTGGTCATTGCCGATTCAACGTCTTCATATAATGCTATAAAACTCCTCTGTTGCCAGCTATACCCTGATTGATAAGGAATACCACACCTAGTTCTCGTCTATCTGCTGATCCACGATAGCACAGTACATGCGCCCAACCCCCCCCCCCCCCCCACCAATGGCATCTCACTTTATACCCGCCAATTCCTACAACAGCACTGCTAAGCTAGCCTCACTGGATCGAGTTCTTGCGTTAAACGTTGCTAGGTTCAGTTTCCAATGGAGGCCTGTCCGCCGCCTTGGTCAGTTGCTCCGCAGGCGCTGGGGACTGAGGGCCGAGGGTTAATTGGGTTGTTCATGGAAGGTTGCGGCCAAGTACTACACCAGGGTGGCCAAATCCTGCTCTGGTGAGGAAGTGCGTTGTCGGTTCTGGCCACCGAGATCAGGCCGCACACCAGGCCCTTTTTTGCAGTTCCATCGACACACGGAGTGTCCTTATTTCTAAAAAAAAAACCCCGATCGAGAATTGCGAGCACGAAGGGCCTAGGCCTTTCTAGGGCTAAGCCAAGAAACCCAGCGTCGCGAAAAACACGGCCGAAAAAGGCCAGCTGCCCAGAAAAGAAAGCCGGCGAGGACTGCGCCCGGAAGGGCGATAGAACGAACCACCTTTGTCTCCCAGCGCCGCAGACGCCGACCACAGCTCGGCAATGGGTAGACAAGTCCCAAGCTGAATAAACGGCGGAAAACCGCCAACCGGTCGCAGGGCAAACACAAAGACACATTAGACACAAAACGCACCTGGAGCACTCTCTGAGCCCTCCTAGACCGCACCACCGCCAATACCGAAACTCACAACACGCAGCGTTTTTATCAATTCGGTCTACAAAAGACACAAAGTGAACAAGGAAGGGCCTTAGGGGCCTTGACAGCGTTTCGACAAAAGGATTTGTGTTCACCTGGGCCATGCCTTCTTGTCGAAACGCCGGCAAGCACCCTGAGGGTTTTCTCTCCCTTGTTCACTTTGTGGTTACAAGAACGGCACTGACATCACCCTTGATGAAGTCTAGCGATCTCTGATTATCATACGCCGCCCTATAGCCCCCGGACCAGACCACATGACGTGCAGGTTCCTCCGCAACTTTGACGACACCCAACTTTAGGAACTGATGGATCCACCTGCAAACATGCACACATCATTCAAAACCTTTGCCCCATCTCCCTTATCAGTTGCGTTGGAACACTCTTTGAAGATATCATGCTCAACAGACTGCAGCCCTTTCCAGAAGCCTCACGATTCCTATCCGAAAACCTGTCTGGCTTTCATCCCACTCCGTCGGCACTATCCGATAAGGAAACTATATTCCATACTAAGAAGCACACAGCCAGCGCACATGCTATTCTCGCCCTGGATGTTCAAAAAGCGTTCGACGCTGCTAGCCACGACCACATCCTTCGCACCATGACCACCACTGGCTGTGCGTCGCGCATATGGCGCTGCATCCAGGCCGGCACTGTACCATCACCCTTATCATCCCTCCCCATCCAGGTCAGGTATGTTAGTGAGTTGTTTGGCCAGTATAGGGTTACGGCTATTTTCAGTAGGAGGGAGGTGAGAACTGCACCTTATGGAGTGTTGTGGATGGAGTGTTATGGAGTTGTCTGGCCCACTGGCCAGACAACTCACTAGCATGCCTGACCTCCACGCGGCACTTTACACCGATGGCACCACTTCATGGACGACAAAAGTCTCCATAGGAAAGACACAAGATGTTTTACAACAGACAATTGATAATATCACTTTGAAACGGACCACTATTAGCAGCGTAGTGGAAATGCGAATGAGGACACAACACAGAGCAGGTCGATTTGCCCAGAGCCAAATGTTTATTGGGTTCTCCCAAATTGCTGGCTGCTGGAGGGGCAAGATGGAAGATATTCACCTGACATCCTCTCGCTGATCTCGGCCAATCAGCGACCGCTTTCCCTCGCCTCCACTGCGCGCCTCGCCGGCCAGGGAAGGATACGGCGTTCCAAGATTTCCACAATATACAAGACAAAGAAACCAAAATTACAAGCAGGCTTTATTCGCAGATTTGCTGTATGCAACCACGGCCTGTCAGAGAGGGGAAACCCTTAACACGACAGAGACCCTAATCGCCAGCCGATTCAGTTATCACCTTTCCTACCACTTGCTCATCGAAACGCAACAAGATTAAGGTGATGTTCTGGTCAGAAATGCGACCACCTGGACACTCCGCCTGCAACTGTCAGTTTGGTACGTTCCTCATGAGATTATGGGTTCATTGTGTACGGTTCAGGAGGTCTGTCATACCCTGAAAAATTGGATCGAGTACATACCTGAGGCCTAGGGCTCTCATGTGGTATACTGGACACCTCCCGTAGTCAACCTCTATGCAGAAACAAATGAACCCTGCCTTGAATACAGAAGAAAAGCTTTAACCGGTGCATATGTCTTTAAAGTAAGATCTGTACCAAAAAATATAATATCCACTGACCAGTTGTCGCGAATATTATTCCCCAACAAACCGCTTGCTACCTGGCCCTGGTATTGCGATTTGTAGAGATATGCCAGAATCTCACTACACATTACATGACATTGCCCAAAGATGAGATACACACCTCCATGTTACAGCTTTCCTCCAATTCGCAGTTTCACTCTGTAGAAAAGAAACTCCGCAACAACATACTATGTAAGAATTGCTTGCACTCCAAGAAAAAATACAGTAGCCTTTATACTCATGGTTCAAACACGGGTGTTTACATAGAAAGCGCAGTGGTACGAGGGAATTGGAAAGAAACTGTCCGTAAGACTTCCGGAACAGTATTATTTACACAGACTGTCTAAAGTGAAATCCCTCCGTTACTTGGTGACACCATTCACAACATAGCAAAAGACACAGCTCGAGGGCAAAACATAAAACTCTTCTGGGTCCACAGTCATGTCAGAATGAAAGGCAACGACAGAGCAGATTTATGCGCTGCTGAAGCTCGTGGGAAAAAATAAACGATGTATACCGTTTAAAGATTGCGTGAGTTTAGTACAACGTAAAATATGGAAAAAAAGGGAGTCGGCTTGGAAAAACTAAGTGAATAAGAAAGTACACTGGGTAAAGTCAGTTTTAAGGTGAATGTTAGTCATGTGTGCACCAGGAACGTTTCAAGGAAGTGGAGATGAACTTACAGTTAACCACATCTTATCCTCTTGTGCAAAACTGGAAAAACTGAAAAAAAAATGTTGATTCAATTTTACAACGAATTCATTCTTTTTCATTCAAAACTGCTTTTAGGAGATAATACATTCATTGACATGTCTCGTATATTTATCCTTTTAAGAGAAGCAATATTTCTGGACAAACTCTAAATTCTCACCTACTGCTTTGCTGCTTTCTTATTTGGTTCGTTGGGAGCTTCGAGATTCTTGCCCAGCCAAGGATAGCTGCTGAGGTTACCAACCGCCTTTAAAGGTTTTAAGATTAGTCATTTCTAGACAATCTTTCCTATGTGATCACTAGGTAGTACTGCCGCCGCGGTGGCTCAGTGGCTATGGTGCTCGGCTGCTGGCCCGAAAGACGCGGGTTCGATCCCGGCCGCGGCGGCTGAATTTCTTTGGAGGAGAAATTCGAGGCCCGTGTACTGTGCGATGTCAGTGCACGTTAAAGAACCCCAGGTGGTCGAAATTTCCGGAGCCCTCCACTACGGCGTCTCTCATAGCCTTAGTCGCTTTGGGACGTTAAACCCCATAAACCAACCAACCAACTAGGTAGTACTAACTGTTTAGGCCCCCTACAACACCAAATATTACAAAAACAGACGCCTCATCCTCCCTCCACCTCAACGTACGCTGGATTCAAAATACAGCGAGGTCTGATGGCAACACCAGACAAACCGCTGCATCTTCCCTTCCGTCCTTGATAGAGCCCCTTCCTCGCGGTCAAGATCCGCTACTAATCCGAGGAGATTGTAACGCAAGACACGTAATATGGGGTTACAAGTGCAGAAAGGAATCGCGACTCTTGAACATAAATACAAAATGAGGGCCTAACACGTTAACGATACGCAACAGCACACGCAGGCCTCCCTAGGCAGCGACCACTACATCATTCAAACAGCCTTCGCACTGTAGTCAATCTCCCCCTCTGTAAAAAGGCAACTAAAAATCGCAGACCGGGATAAATTCTGTAATCTCCGCAAGAAATCCCCTACTGAGATAAAGAACCTTGCAAACTGGGTGAATGCACTCACGAAGGACGTCGAAAGTGCCACATCTTGAGTCCAGAACAATCGGGAAGCGGAAATAGTACACAACGGACCTCTCAAACTAAGGATAGCGGCGTTAGTAAAAAAGATCGAAACACATGCAGCACACCTAACCCGTCAACAGTGGGGCTAGATTTGCAACCGCACGAAAGGAAACATTTAAGTTTCCTATTAAAACCAGAAAACACTAAAGTCTCCCAACAACGTAACGTAAACCGCATAATCCACAAACTAAATGTGGAAGACAGCAGTGTGATCGAAAATTTAATAGATAGGTATCTCACAATCACAACTAGAACCCCACCCTCAAATACTCAAGCCCTCTGAGCCACGTGTTCGACGAAGACATGGCGAGAAGGGTAGTGAGAGCAGCTATGCACAAGCTGCGCACCGTGCCGGCGCCGGGCGCGGATAAAATCACTAACCAAACAGTACGGAACCTGGACGAAAATTCGGTTCAAGCCGTAACCAAACTTTTCAATAAACAGTGGAGGGGAGCACCCTCTCCCGGAATGCACCCACGCTAAGGTCATTTTTATTTTAAAACCAGGTAAACCACTTCAACTGGCGAACACTTTAGCCTCGGCCGTCTTCCCCTATACGATGTTGGGATTTAGAAGCAACGTGTCCACGCAGCGCGTGAGGCTTCAAATCTCAGAAGAAATTGTACACCCGAGGCGTGGAGAGCACTTCTAGTTGTAGACCCCCGACACCATACTAAACGCCCTATTTGACTGAGGCGTAGGAACTAGAACACACGCATATATAACTGCCTTTCTGGATGACAGGACGGCGGAGATATAGTTTGGGACCACGGAATGCCCCTCGTTAGCCCTAGAAAGCAGGGGCGCACCTCAAGGCTCAGTTTGATCTCGACTACTCTTCGACATCACCCTCATACCTGTGGGCGACCTGAATAGACCTTGCCTGCTCGCTGTCCGTGACAAAAAGGAAAACCCCTCTATACAAGTGACGGTAGACGGCCATGACACATCAAACCATCAGGCTAATCAAAAGAACAGCAAACAAGCATCGAGGCATGTGAGAACACGACCTGACGCGGTTAGTGGAAGTATTCGTGATTAGCAAACTGGTATACTCACTGCATTAATTTTCACCTCACAAAGATAGAAGAAGAAAGAGTAAACGTGCTAATATTGTCACCGACAAACGCAGCAGAAAAGCGGGAAGCACAGCGTTTCCTAGGACGAAGCCCGCCGAACCGCCGAGCTCCTGCAGAATAACGACGACGCGTGGCCACGCGCTGGGAGCCAAGGTTCAGCCACCAGGTGGCGCCGGCAGAGTGCCAGAGCATTAAACGACAGGTTAAAAACGCGGAAGTTAAAAATTGGATGAATTCAATGGAAAAGAAACATAGTGTAGAACTATATCGATTCTGGAAAAGGCAGATCAGGAAAGAATTTTTCTATGATAACTCAAGAGGCAGTGCCCTACTTTTTGAAGCTAGATCAGGGTGTCTTAGAACGCGCAGCTACAAAAAGAAATTTAACGAAGATGACACATGTGCAGTGTGTGGTAGATCTGTGGAAACAATTGAACACCTCATAATCAAATGTGATGGTATCCATCCGGATGTCGATGCAGGCACAGTCACTCTTTCTGAGGCCCTAGGGTTTAAAGATAACAATGGTCATGTAAATAAATCTGCAGTGGAAGTCAGCAAAAAGCGATTGGAGGATTGGTGGTTGAAAAGCAGAGATGTGGCATAAGGTTAGAATAGTAGGAAACCGTAGGCAAAGTTGATGGAGAATCTTAATGAGAATTGCCAACACAGTAAACAAAAAAAATAATAAATAAAGAAAAGCTGAGCATGGTGGCAATTGCCACCACCCCGTTTCAAAGGGGGCGCTCCTATCCATCCATCCATCCATCCATTCATCCAGCCCCCCCCCCCTCTTTCAAGAGGCATGAACCCGATGCCGCACGGGCGGAAAGTGAACGGCGCGAGTGTCTGCGTGAAAAAGGGCTAACGGGAGTAATACGGCTTCAGCCGCGCCCCGTGGACTACTTCGGACGGCGGTTGTCGTGAGGACCGGACAGCTCCTTGAGGGAGCACCTCGTAGGGACCGAAGTAACGGCGAAGAAGCTTCTCAGAGCGCCCCCGCAAGCGGATCGGGCTCCACACCCAGACTTGGTCACCGGGGGGGTAAATCACTTCCCTACGGCGGAGGTTGTAACGCTCGGCGTCCAGCATGGTTAAGACTTCGCGACCGTGATGTAAGGCAGTATCCGGTCCCAGTTCCCATGGTCATCGTCTACATACATCGAAATCATGTCGGCAATTGTCTTGTTAAGCCGCTCAGGCAGTCCTTTCGCTTGCGGATGGTAAGCTGTAGTCCTTCGATGGCTGGTGCCACTGAGTCGAAGTACCTCGCTCATAAGTGCCGACGTGAAGGCGGTACCCCTGTCAGTTAATACGACTGTAGGGGCTCCGTGAGGAAGTACAATGTTGTGAATGAAGAAATGTGCAACTTCGGTACCACGGGGAAGGACCTTGGTCTCACAGTAGCGGCTAAGATAGTCAGTGGCAACAGCAATATACCGGTTGCCCATGGAAGACGCCGGAAACGGGATGCGTGGGGGATCGATCGGCTGCAATATGACAGGCCTACAAATCGGCTCTAAAGCTCCCTCAAGGGAGTCGATAATGCTCTAGAAGAACTGATGAAGTGTATACTGAGCCCACCGCACGGCACAGTTGGACTGACTATCCTCCACAAACACGGGCAGACACATCCAACCATGCAGAAACTGCAAAATCGAAGCGGCGGTGTATGCAGGGAACTACTAATTGCGACTGTACATCCGGAAACGCAACGTACGGGTCTAGTTTTTTGGCATGCTCGTATATCCTGATGTCTCGTAAAAAAACAAAAAAGGTAAACATGTAGTGTCTTTCGGATGTGTGCTTGCTGGGATCAATTATGGTATCTGTAGCGGCATTCCTATACGTATAACGATATAAAAGCATGTGCATAAAAGAAAAATTCCTTACAGTGGCTGCGGTCCTCATCGTCTCTCTCTGCACTTTGCACAGTGTTGCTTTAGCACTACGTAGCGCAACCAAGACTGTGGCCAGCCACTAGAGAAGACTTACTATGTGTGAACGGTTCCATATACCTGATTGTCGCAGACCTTTGCGGCAACTGGTCATCAATTCGGCAGTGGTAAACCATTTGCACAAGGGGATTCATTTGGAATAGATGTGCGGGTGCTAATACAGCAACAATACAAAACACGAAGATGTTCACAGTGCAGAAAGAGACAATGAGGAGCGCAGCCACTGTATATTCCGTACTTTCATGAAGTCTAGATATTGTTATACGAAAGGGCACGCTGCTGCAGGCGCCGTAACAGACAGCAGCAAGCACACACGCGAAATACAGTGCGTACGTCCTTTCTATCTCTTTTATTTTATGGAACATCAGGATATGACAGCATTAAAAAAAATAAAAGCGCGTATGTTGCGTTTTCGGATGTATTTCTGCATTAATCGGCATGCTGCTGCAGGTACCGTTGATGTCCGCAGCCGCAACCAAACACCGTCAAGGCATCCGAAAGGCACCACGTACGCTTTTTTTTTACTGGACGTTTTGTTTTACATGACCGTTCATGGAACGAAACGTCCAGTAAAAAAAAAAGAGCGTGTGTACGTGGTGTCTCTCGGACGTCTCGTCGGTGTGTGGTTGCTGCGGACTTCTGCGGTGCCTGCAGCAGCGTGCGCACTCCTCCCGCGAACTCAGAACGATGATAATGAAAAAAAAGAAACTGCCTCCCCCGGGAACACGTCCGCAGGAGCAACGGGCATCCGCCCTCTGGATGCCCGGGGGACAGCGAGAAGAAGAGCTGTGCTTTAAAGCACAAGCCCTCCTACTTGTCCTCCACACTCCGCGGCCGAGCGTACAGCCGGGCAAGCTGTGCTGCCCGGAATGACACGTGTCCGAACCACAGCGTCTGCATCACTTCGATCCGAGCGATCGGTTGTGCCGGCGATGGGATTCGAACACGCATCCCCGAAGTGCGAGCTCGGCACTTTACCCACTCGGCCACGGAGCGGCTCGAATGCGGAAGTCCTTGTACGAGTGCCGATTCGAGCGGAACAAAGTAGCAGCTTAGCAGATAAGGATATCTCGCGTGCAAGCAGTGACGTCATTTCGTGGACTATGTACAGCCGCTGTCAATAGCAAAAGAGCACACTTGTGTTGATGCTGGGGGGGTACTACTACTACTACTACTACTGCTGGTCAAATGTTTAGGAGAAGGCGCGAAGGTGGATTAGACCACCAGTAAGGGAGTAATTGCTCATTGACGTCAATGAGTTTACTACTGCTGCTGCTACTAGTTACACGGTCTGATTTCTACTTTGGGAAACCATTAGTGCACACTGTTTGAATGAGACCAGTTCCTAACTCGGGGAAATGATACTGTATACAGATTGAAAGACCCATTCGTCTGTCCAGGACCTGAATTTCAAATTGTATATTGAATAAACGAAGCCCATCGCACTGTCTCCTTCCTGAACTGAAAGGTACTGGTCAAATGTTTGAGAGAAGCCGCCAAGGTGGATTAGATCTCTAATAAGGGAGTAATTACTCACTGACGCCCACATGAACGCAGCCAACTACTACAGTTACATTGTCTGGCCACCACCACCACCACCACCACCACCACCACCACCACCACCACCACCACCACCACCACTACTACTACTACTACTACTACTACTACTACTACTACTACTACTACTACTACTACTACTACTACTACTACTACTACTACTACTACTACTACTACTACTACTACTACTACTACTACTACTACTACTACTACTACTACTACTACTACTACTACTACTACTACTACTACTACTACTACTACTACTACTACTACTACTACTACTACTACTACTACTACTACTACTACTACTACTACTACTACTACTACTACTACTACTACTACTACTACTACTACTACTACTACTACTACTACTACTACTACTACTACTACTACTACTACTACTACTACTACTACTACTACTACTACTACTACTACTACTACTACTACTACTACTACTACTACTACTACTACTACTACTACTACTACTACTACTACTACTACTACTACTACTACTACTACTACTACTACTACTACTACTACTACTACTACTACTACTACTACTACTACTACTACTACTACTACTACTACTACTACTACTACTACTACTACTACTACTACTACTACTACTACTACTACTACTACTACTACTACTACTACTACTACTACTACTACTACTACTACTACTACTACTACTACTACTACTACTACTACTACTACTACTACTACTACTACTACTACTACTACTACTACTACTACTACTACTACTACTACTACTACTACTACTACTACTACTACTACTACTACTACTACTACTACTACTACTACTACTACTACTACTACTACTACTACTACTACTACTACTACTACTACTACTACTACTACTACTACTACTACTACTACTACTACTACTACTACTACTACTACTACTACTACTACTACTACTACTACTACTACTACTACTACTACTACTACTACTACTACTACTACTACTACTACTACTACTACTACTACTACTACTACTACTACTACTACTACTACTACTACTACTACTACTACTACTACTACTACTACTACTACTACTACTACTACTACTACTACTACTACTACTACTACTACTACTACTACTACTACTACTACTACTACTACTACTACTACTACTACTACTACTACTACTACTACTACTACTACTACTACTACTACTACTACTACTACTACTACTACTACTACTACTACTACTACTACTACTACTACTACTACTACTACTACTACTACTACTACTACTACTACTACTACTACTACTACTACTACTACTACTACTACTACTACTACTACTACTACTACTACTACTACTACTACTACTACTACTACTACTACTACTACTACTACTACTACTACTACTACTACTACTACTACTACTACTACTACTACTACTACTACTACTACTACTACTACTACTACTACTACTACTACTACTACTACTACTACTACTACTAGTTACACGGTCTGATTTCTACTTTGGGAAATGGATGGTGTATACAGATTGAAAGACCCATTCCTTTGTCTAATACCCCAATTTGAGAGTGTATAATGAATAAGCGGAACCCATTCCTCTTTCTGGTTCATTAAATGTAGAACGATTAGTGTACACTGTTTGAAAGAGACCAGTTCCTCAGTGTAGTACCTGAATATAAGTGTGTATTGTATACTGAATAAATGACACCTATCTTTGGGAAACCATTAGGTTACACTGGTTGAGAGAGACCAACTACATTGTCTCGTTCATGAAACGTAGAATGAATAATGTAGTCTAGTACCTGAACTACAAAATGAACAATGTATACAGATTGAAGGAGACCATTTCTAGTTCCTGAAATGTAAATTGAATAGTGTATACTGAACAAACGAAACCCATCTCAGTGTCTACTTCCTGAACTCTAAAACGAATAATGTATACTGGTTCAAAGAGTCCAGTTCCACTGTCAGGTACCTGAACTTGAAAACGTATAGTGTGTACAGATTGAATGAACTTCCTGCGTTCAACGATAGCAAGAGACCAGTTACATTGTCTCGTGTCTGGAATGTGAATTGAGTAGTGTATACTGAATAAATGACACCCATATTTGGGAAACCATTAATGTGCACTGTTTGAATGAGACCAGTTCCTAAATTAGGAACTGAATAGTGTATGAAAGACCCATTCCTCTGTCTAGTACCTGAAATGTGAATTGAATAGTGTATACTGAATACATGACACCCATCTTTGGGAAACCATTAGTGTACACTGGTTGAATGAGACCAGTTCCTGAACTGGGAAATGGTGTATACAGATTGAAAGACCCATTCTTCTGTCTAGTGCCCGAACTACGAAATGTATAGTGTGTACTGAACGAATGAAACCGATCACACTGTCTACTGCCTGAATTGGAAGAGATCAGTTACATTGTCTGGTTCACTGCATACTGGTTGTAAGGCTGTGAGAGTCCGGTTCCACTGTCTACTACCTAAACTACGAAATGTGTAATGTATGCTGAACATATGAAACCTACCACGCTGTCTGGTTCCTGAAATGTAAAATGAGTAGTGTATATAGGTTGACCAGTTCTTAAGTTCGGAAATAGAATACTGTATACTGGTTGAAAGAGTCCGGTTCTACTGCACACTACTTCAACTACGAAATGTACGCCGAATAAATCAAGCCCATGACAGTGTCTGGTTCCTGAACTACGAAATGAACAGTGTATACTGAATACATGAAACCCACTGCACTCTTTGAAAGAGACCAGTTCCACTGCGTAGTGCCTGAATATCAAAACGTATACTGTGTACTGCATAAATGAAACATGTTCCACTGTCTCGTTCCTGGACTACGAAATCGACACTGTATATTGGATAAACGAAACCCATCGTAATATCTACTTCCTGAAACGTAAATTGAATTGAAAACCATCTCACTGTCTACTTCGTGAAGTGTAAAACGAATAGTGTGTACTGAATGAATGACACATGTTGCACCGTCTACTTCCTGAGTTGAAAGAGACCAGTTACATTGTCTGCCTTCTGGAATGTAAATTGAGTAGTGTATACTGAATAAATGACACCCATCTTCGCGAAACCATTAGTTTACACTGTATGAATGAGACCAGTTCCTAAATTGGGAAATTGATGGTGTATACAGATTGACAGGCGCATTCCTTTGTCTAGTACCTGAATTTCAAAGTGTATACTGTACACTGAATAAACGAAACCCATCTCGGTGTCTACTTCCTGAACTGAAAGAGACCAGTTGCATTGTCGCGTTCCTGAAGTGTAAAACGAATAATGTATACTGGTTCAAAGAGTCCAGTTCCACTGTCAGGTACCTGAACTTGAAAACGTATAGTGTGTACTGAATGAATGAAACATGTTGCACTCTCTACTTACTGAGTTGAAAGAGACCGGTTACATTATCTGCCTTCTGGAATGTGAATTGCGAGTGTACACCGAAGAAATGAGACCCATTCGTCTTTCTGGATCATGAAATGTGGAACAATTAGTGTACACTTTTTGAAAGAGACCAGTTGCTCTGTGTAGTACTTGAATATAAAAGTGTGTACTGTATGCTGAATAAATGACACCCATCTTTGGGAAACCTTTAGTGTACACTGTTTGAATGAGACCGGTTACTAAATTGGGAAATTAATAGTGTATACAGATTGAAAGGCCCATTCCTCTGTCTAGTACCTGAATTTCAAAGTGCAGACTGGATATAAAAAAAAAACGATCTCACTGTATACTTCCTGAACTGAAAGAGACTAGTTACATTGTCTCGTTCCTAAAGTGTAAAATGAATCATGTATACCTGTTGAAAGAGTCGAGTTCCACTGTGTAGTACCTGAATTTCAAAACGTATAGTGTGTACTGAAGAAAGGAAACATATTTCACTGCCTGGTTTCTCAATTTAAAGAGACCAGTTACATTTGTCTCGCTCCTGAAATGTAAATTGAATAGAGTATACTGAATAAATGAAACCCATTCGTTTGTCCGGTTCATGGAATTTAGAATGAATACAGCAGTTACATTCTCTCTTTCCTGAATTGAAAGGCCCATTCCGCTGGCTTGATTGAAAAACCCATACCACCACCACCACCACAGTCTGAATGCTACTTTGGGAAACCATTAGTGCACACTGTTTGAATGAGACCAGTTCCTACATTAGGAAATTAATGGTGCATATGGGTTAAAAGACCCATTCCTCTGTCTAGTACCTGAATTTCGAAGTGTATACTGTACACTGAATAAACGAAACACATCTCAGTGTCTACTTCCTCAACTGAAAGAGACTAGTTCAAAAGTTTCATTGTCTCTTTCCTGATTTCAAAGTGACCAGTTCCTAAATTGGGAACTGAATAGTGTATGAAAGACGTATTCCTGTACAGTGTATGTACAGTGTATACTGGTTGAAAAAGACCAGTTACAATACATCTTTCCTAAATAAATGAAACCCATCCCACTCTCTGCTTCCTAAATTGGGAAATGAATATTGTGTACAGATTGAAAGAGACCATTGTCTCGTTCCTAAAATGTAATATGAATATTGTATAATTAATAAATGACACCCATCTTTGGGAAACCATTCGTGTATACTGGTTGAATGAGACCAGTTACATTGTGTAGTACCTGAATTTCAAAGTGTATACTGTATACTGAATAAACGAAACCCATCTCACTGTCTACTTCATGAACTGAAAGAGACCAGTTGCATTGTCTCGTTCCTGAAGTGTAAATTGAATAATGTATACCTGTTGAAAGAGTCTAGTACCTCAACTAGGAACAGTATAGTGTATGCTGAATAAATGAAACCCATCACACTGCCTGGTTCCTGAGTTCGAAAATGAATAGTGTATAATGGTTCAAAGAGACCAGTTACATTGTCTATTTCCTGCAATCTATAATTATCAGTGTATATTAACAAAGGAGACCCACTACAGCGGTTGAAAGGAGGAAGTTCCAATGTGTAGTACCTGAATTTCAAAACGTGTAGTGTGTACTGAATGAATGAAACATGTTCCACTCTCCAGGGATATCAGTGTCTGGTGTTATTTCATATATTTCATTTCCGCCGACATGTCACCACGTTGACTTCTCTTGGCGCAGATGTCCAACAGTAGAACGGGCTCATCAGTGCTCCTGCCGCGATCGATGGCCTCGAACACAGCTTTCCGCCCATTGCTTCCGTGATGGCGGTGCGCAGCGTCTGCGAGGGTAGACATTGCATTGCATACGGTGGTTACAACTCCCTCCTTCACCACTAATCTGATCCGTTCACAAAATGTTCGAACATCATTAAATATCCGTTTCGCTCACATCAGCACAATGCAAGAACTGTGCTCGTCTGTGGGACAGTGGGCGCGTAACCCGCTCTACTGTTCCTACCGTCTCAAGGACTACGACATTTCCTATTTCTGAAAAGAAGCATGTATTACATACGCTTCTACGCGCCCTTCCCGACCACTGCCCCACAGGCGTGCACAGTTCTTGTATTCTCTGCTTGCAACAATAATCACTCCCTCGATACCCGTATTCGGGCAATTTCATTCATTCATTTTATTTCTACTTTTACTGACACTTTTGACACTGACTGAACCCATAGCCAGAGGCTAGTGTGGGGTTCAGAAACAAAATGTATGAAGGCAATGACGCAGCACTTGTGCACAATGAAAAGCACAAATCATGGCGAAAGACCCAAATACATCGTACAACAAGGAAAAAATAAAATCATGTGCATTTTACAGCAGAATGGAAAAATCTGTCATGAACAACATGGTACAACTGTCACATATGTCAAATAAGGCGCATAAAGTATGTTCGCAATTCTCTATTTGTTTCATGGGACTGTTTTATTTCTGGGGGTAAAGCATTCCAAACCTTGGCTCCTGAAAACTGCACCAATCTTTCGCTGTAAATTGTATAATTCGGTGGTAGATTAAAGTATGTGTAATGTTTCTTGTGAGTCGAGGTGATGAGCGAAACAGGGAGGCATTCAAAGGTTGATGATATTTGACTATGTTGTTTACACACTCCGCTATCTTTAAAGAGCGCAAAAGGTCAAAAGGAAGGATATTTAATAACTGGAAAAGTGGTTTACTTGGCTCGGTATACTTGCTTTGTGTTACAATTTGGATAGCCCGTTTTTGTAATCGCCGGATAGCATCAAGGTAAGTATTGTATGTCAAACCCCATGATTCTATACAGTATGTTAAATGACTATAAATAAGTGCAAAATAAAGGGTACGCAGTGTTTGTGTGTTAAAACAATCGCGGGCCTGTAGTAAGGCGTAGCAGCCTGAGGCCAACTTCGAACAGACGGCGTTAATCTGATTTTTCCAGTGAAGATGTTCATCTAGAATGACTCCAAGATACTTAAATGAGTGTGTTCGTTCCAGTGAGTGGCCATTAATAAAAATGTTAATTTGGTTGCTATGGATGACTTTTCCTCTTGAGCTAAATACTATATATTTGGTTTTGCGTGAATTAATTGTTAGCTCGTTGGTAAAAACCAGCTTGAAATTTTTTCCAATTCAGTGTCTGTTTTTTCTTCTAGATCCTCATGGTTGTCAGCTGTAACTATGATCGCAGTGTCATCTGCATACATTAAAATATCCGAGCAACTTAGGACCTACTACAGCATACTTTAGTATTACAGCTTGGTGCCGGGCTAGTTCGTTAGACATTCTTTGAAATCGGTTAGCGCCATAAAAGACGACGACAAGACACAGGTCAGCGCTCTTCTGTGTCCTGTGTCACTCTCTCGCCTTCTATCAGTCATTTTTGGCCGCTAACCTATACCAAAGAATTTCCTAGGCACTTCTCCCATGCAATAGACTGCGTATCTGACGGAAGCATTCAATGCGATATACGTCGGCATCGTACGATCACCCCCCCCCCCCCCCCCCCCCCTTACAAAGGAAGCAAATCACATCTTGTGTTTGATTTCGCTCACGTGTTCGACCCACTAGTTCGAATGGAGTCTGTTTCCGCAAATTCACCGGAAATCGCCGCCTAACACGGCACCGATCGTATTTAAAGTTGCGTCTTTCGCATTCCCAACGCCTTCGCCTACACAGACGAACAACCATGACGTGATACCTCGCGTTATCGCGCTATAGCGGCCGCTCCACGCTCGTTTCTGCGTCGCACGCCCGATCGCCAGATAACCACATCCCCCGCGCATGCTCAGTTTCGGTCCGCTTCGCTTCCCTTCTATCAGCACTCGCCGACGCCGTTCAAAACCAGAGCCGCACGGTAGCCGAGTGGTTAGCGCGCCAGTTGGCAATGCTTGGGCGAATATCCCCACCGACCTTGGTTCGATTCCCAGCGCCGGCACAGCGGATGGCTGTAGAAAAACGGTGCCTGGTGATCCCACCAGAGTCAACAGCTCGGCCGCCGTGTGTGGAGGACAAGGGGAGGACCTGTGCTTTTTCGCACAGCACCTCTTCTCGCTGTCCCCCGGGTATCCAGTGGGCGGATGCCCGTTGCTCCTGCGGAGGTGTTCCCGGGGGAGGAAGTTTCTTTTTGTTCATTATCATCGTTCCGAATGCTCGGGCGCTGTGCGCACGCTGCTGCAGGCACCGCAGAAGTCCGCAGCAACCAAACACCGACGAGACGTCCGAGAGACACCACATACGCTCTTTTTTTTTTTACTGGACGTTTTGTTTCATGACCGCTCATGAAACAAAACGTCCAGTAAAAAAAAAAAGCGTACGTGGTGCCTTTCGGGTGTCTTGTCGGTGTGTGTTTGCTGTGGCCTTCTACGGTACCTGCTGCAACATGCCGACTGTTATAAAAATGCATACGCACCTTCATTAACAGAAATATTCTTTATACGAGGGGGTACCCAAAAGAAACCGGACTAATTTTTTGAATCGGCACAGCTTCTGTGGTACCACGTTTTACCGCTAGGAGCGCATAGAATGAACATTCCAGAGTCAGTAAGCCGAGTGCCGTCGTTGAAGGAGGTCAGACTAGTTTAGGCAGAGTTTAAGAGTGACGACTGTTTTGTGTGAGTGTCGTTTTTGCAATGGCTGATGTTTGTGAACAGCATGCGCCGCTGAAATTCTGATGTTTTCTCGGAAACAGTGGAACGGAAACTCTTGAAATATTCAGAAAGACGTTCAAGGGCGATGCTATGGGGACAACTCAAGTGTTCCTGAATCGAATCCTGAACAAAGCAACAGTCATGCCAATGGAAAACTTCAAATTCATCTCGCCTCAAGAAAGCTCGTCAGGTGAAACCAAATCTCGAAACAATGCTGATTTGTTTTTACGGAGTGAGAGGAGTCGTCCATTCAGAATTTGTTCCGCAGGGTCAGACAGTTAACCAGGCTTTCTGCTTGGATGTTTTGAAAAGATTGGGCAACAGTGTTCGGTGGAAGCGGCCTGATTTGTGGCAGACGGGTGACTGGTTTTTCCACCATGGCAATGCCCCTGCTCACACAGCCCTGTCTCTACGACAAATTCGGACTAAAAATGGCATGACCTCTGTTCCTCAACCCTCATACTCACCCGATCTTGCGACGTGCTACTTTCTTTGTTTCGTAAAATGAAAAGACAGGTGAATGGAAAGCGTTTCGCTGATGTTGCTGAGGTGAAGAAAAAAACGACGGAGGGACTGTCAAGCATCACAAAAGATGAATTTAAAAAATGTTTTGAAAAATGGAATGAAAGATTCGACAAACGTATTATTGTAAGTGGAGAGTACTTTGAAGGTCTGTGCTGAAAATGTGAACAAATAAGTTCAAACAAAAATAAGTCCGGTTTCTTTTGGGTACCCCCTCGTATTGGCTGCAGTAGCGCTTGAACTGCACAATGTACACGCTTCCCCCGGGTATCCATACATTTCTACACGACATTTTTCTTTAGTTAAGGGTGCTGTATTTCCCCATGTCCAGCAAGAAAAAACTACCTACGTAGCGTTTTTCGGATATCTGGTCCGTGCGTGCTTATTGATATAGCATACGGAAGCACCTTCAATAATAAAACACAGCTTAGGCTGCCTGGTTTCCTCAAGTTCTTCTCAATTCGCGCTCTCTAAAAAGATACATGGATTGGCGACTGAAACCCGACCTCCTACCCCCCGCTCACAAAAAATACCGCAATCCCTGCATATCTTGCACTGCTGCCATCAGAAGCGCGTCTTAATGTTCAGCCTGCAAGCGTACGCAAATGGCGTCACACCAGTACAAACCTAAGCGAAGGAATATCGCGCATTAAAATTTTTTATCCAGGAAGACGTGTCGCACGGTAAGCCGCCAATTCCCCAATTTCATTAGGAAAGGCTCACGACACTTTCGCAGCAAAATTCGAACCTCGAGACACACGCACACTACATGGTGCGCTACGGATGGTCTGAAAGAGACCGCTGCTTTTCTAGAGCAAGCATATTCGTGCACTCTTTTTCTCATCTGTTAGCGTACTGTGCAGTCTTTTCGCGTTCCTTTCCATTTTCTTTTCCCGCTCGTATCTGCTCCTTGCCTCATATTGCAGATATTTCGCTACCCAATAGATGGAACTTGGATAGGGAACTTCCTTATAGCACTCGCAAAACGTATTTCATTTCCTCTCGATCAACGAACCTAGTTCTCTTCATGAACACATGCGACACATTAGGGAGTAGATCGCCGCACCTCTTTCGGCTGTCCAAGGCCATCTCCGCGAGCCCTGTGTCACTACTCTGAACGTTTCTGGGATTACCTCGCACTTCTGGTTGCCATAACAGGTTCCCTTACCGTACGGCCGGTCGGACTCCGCAGGGAGGGAGGATGGGGAGTGTAGTGCCTCTCTTGTGCGGGGGGCCGGCATCTGAAAGAATGAGGGCGTTAGTACAGCAGGCGTCAGCACAGGGCGCGTACGCGTGGTTTGCGCGAGCTTGACAGATATATTTCATGTACTAACTTCTCCCTCTCTTCCCGAGGCATTGACCCCTCCTTTAGCGGCAGCTGCCCGCATTGTAGAGCACTGTCTTCGAATACCTATCACGTGGTGTGGGTCTGCACCTCCGGACTGGGTGGCGATCCTGCTCGGCTGCCGCGACTTACAGAACCAACAAGCATTAGTCGGGTGAGCACGGACAGCGGACACCTTCAGCTAGTGCTTTTAAGGACCGGTCTTTCACGGGCTGATCGCAGCACTTTTCCTGTTCCTTCCTAATACAGGTTTTCACCATCCCTTGTCTCCCGCGGACAAAGTCAGACTGCCTTTGACGCAGCCGCCGTTACGCCGACGCGTTTTTGGACAGCTCACGGAAGTTCTGGCCGAGGAGGGATGGGCTTTGTTTCTTCATGGGAACAATGTCCCAGGCCTCGTCTCAATGGTCCACACCAACCACAGCGCCTGAGCAGTGCAAGAAACCAGTTCGAGAGCCGCCAAGCTGTTATGCAATACAAATTCATTGCAAGCATAACATAGACTCCCAAAATTTGCAGCTGACAACAATAGCCGCGGCCACTAAAGCGAGCCTAAATGCAACATGAACGATTAAGGGGTGGTCTCTCATAGCATATCATACCACTACAATTTCCCAAAAATGCGCAAAGCATGGATCCCCCTCATTATTCTAAACAAATATTACTTGGTTCAAAATCTTGCTCAGCTTGACCTTACATGCAGGCTCTTTCTGAAGAAATATCGCCCAGAAGCTTGCCATCGACACCTCGGTTTGCCAAAAATCTCACACTGTGTCCTCAGAACACACTTCACTACACTTTCCAGAGCGGCATGATCTCTTGGTAGCTTCAGCTAACTTTCATTTACACTACGTGTCTGTTTCTCTTCTCAAGTCATAATTATCGAGAAGTAAAAATATCCCCTTTATTCTTAATGATGCCATCACAGGACAGAGCGGAGGTTTTCAGGTGACAAGGCGAAGTTTCCACGCTCGTTCCCACAAAATACACAACGTATTCAGGATGCTCACACATAAACGATAAGCCTAGGTTCCCTCTCTTTTGTTCAGGGATTTAGCGTGTCAGCCGCGGCCGTCTCGGTGGAGACCACAAATGTGACAAAAACATGTGTCGAGTTACACAAGTGCAAACAGTGTAGCAGCCACCGCGGCGGTCGAATTTCGGTGGAGCCCAAATGATGCTGATGCTAGTTTTTTTCTTTTTTTTTTGGCGCAAGGGCATTTATTTTTAGTTTGGTTTGCTTTATTGGGGCTTAATGTCCCGAAGCAACCCAGACTATCAGGGAAGCCGTAGTGAAGGTCTCCAGAAATTTCGACCACCTGGGGTTCTTTCACGTGCACTGACATCGCACAGCACACTGGCCTCTGGAATTTCGCCTCCATCAAAATTCAGCCGCCGCGGCCGGGATCGAATCCGCGTCTTTCGGGTCAGCAGCCAAGCGCCGTAGCCACTGAGCCACCGCGGCGGGGCATTTATTTTTAGTCGACCCAAGGTAAGATACGTGAACATGTTAAAATCAACATCGCGCGTATAGGGGCGAAGAGCAGTTAGTGTGTGCAAGATTGTAGTGAGTCAGGAGGGTGCATAAGTCAGGTGGTGTGCTGCGCCTGAAAAGCGTCGTAAGAGTTGTTACATGCAAAAAACCAAGCCAGGTAGCCTCAACCACTGTCCTTGCTTAATCAGGAACGGTGTGGCATCTGGCGCTATGGTTAAGCTCATCTTTCTCCTCAGCAATGACGAGGACCTGAGGCTACTTAGAATACAAGACCTCTTCTAACTATCCAATGACCACATGCAGTCATCACCTCAAAATAAAAAAGGGGTGCATTGGTATCTGAAATATGTATAGCTGCGGGAAGTGCTGTATTCTCTCTGTCTCCAGTCTCAGCCCCAGGATTAATATGTGGACGACTGAGATGTCGGCTCCACGTCCTGCGCATTGTAGGGCAGGTTTATCCTTCAATAGATGTGTGTGATGTATGTATGTCCTATCCTCAGTCTGCAGAGAGCAACTTCTCTGAATCTATTTTGTTTTTCTGAGGCATACTTCCAATCCTTGGTTTTATTATGTGCAGTTTGTTCTCTGTTTCTTCTTTCCAAACCTCCTGCCAGCAAACCCATCAGATTCCCCATTTCCGTCTATTCTGCAGTGACCTGGCACCTAACATACAGTAATTTGAAGGTTGAATGTGCGTGCACACATAAAGCATTTAAAGGTGGAATCGCTTAGAGTGATTTTATATGGTTTCCCAAAGGACAGGACCATAACCGCACTTCAGGAATCTGAGTAAATAGCAGAGGTTGGAATTTTCTTTTCCACGATGGATCTAACAGCCAACAGGGTACCATCAAAGTCTGCAGTAAATATGCCTATGCGTCTATTCATTGTTTCTGTTTCGGAAAAGTTCAGCTATGAAATGCACACGAATCTGAGGAAGTCTTGGACACATCAGTGTAAAACTCTGTGCACTGATACTTTGCTTGTAGAGACATGAAGTGCTGTTCTATGCCAAATGGCGACCCATGCTTGCCAACCTCCAAAAAACGTGTCGCAGTGAACTGGAAGCCCTTCCCAGGTGGCAATAATGTCTTTGGAAGAAGTCACCAGAAAACTGGAGAATGATATGTTCGTGTCTTGGACAAGTGTGGCGAATCTAACGGGTGAAGGTGGGCTTTGAGACAGTCTGTTCGTAAACAGCAACGAACTGATTGGGTTTCGCAAAATCGCATTGCGTGGTTGCTCAGCATGAGATAATACCTTCGTAGCGTATGTTGCGTTTGTAAACTTCCGCCGTCGTTCAAGTGACTATCGGTCCGCCTCAGCTACAAACATCTCCAAGAGTGGGCTCTAAAGAACCCAATTTGTTGTTTACAAGTCCTTCCCACGCAGCCTGCCACTTATTTCTGAGTTTGCTGTGCTTTAATTTCAAGCAATTCATACGCGGTATGTTCACGTATTGTATCTGACCTAATCGTGCTTGTGCAGCGCAGGCATCTGCTTTTTCATTGCCCACAATTCAGACATCGCTAGGGACCCAACAGATTTTATTGTTATGCTTTTTTTTTGCTATGACTACCTATATTATGCACAATGTGCAATCCATTATTCCACCTGTGGGGTTCAGCAA
Source organism: Amblyomma mixtum (assembly GCF_055824585.1). Taxonomy (NCBI): domain Eukaryota; kingdom Metazoa; phylum Arthropoda; class Arachnida; order Ixodida; family Ixodidae; genus Amblyomma; species Amblyomma mixtum. The sequence continues at coordinate 33,775,788 of NC_143012.1, read as the reverse complement.
CATTTCTACAGTGCAGTCCTTTGAGCATACTGAGGGAATACGTGTAGCTGTCGTTATTTTTTATGTTATCTTTCACTATTTGCTGTACAGCTACAAAGATAGCACACCACTTAGTAGAAAAAACTGATGCGCACTGTGGAAGTGGCATCATTTTTTTCTTTCACTTTTTCCTTGAATTACTGCACTTCCAACACCACTTTTTGTTTTTGAGCCATCAGTGTAAAATCAACTGTACGTGTCATATTTTTCTTGCAGTATGTGCTCATGTGCCGTTTGCTTTTTGTGTAAATGTGTCAGTGTGAAGTAGATGCAGCTCTTCATGGCTGTGATCAATAGAGATTAGTCCGGTCGCTTCTCGTGTCACGAACAAACATGATAACACCCCTTTCCTGCGGCCTTGCGCGGACGAACGGACACTACAGTGATACGTGACAGTACGGAAGGGGGGCTGTACCATGGTGGCAAATATTCATGCTTTGTGCAATGTTCGCTAGGGCATCTATAATTGCTAACTGTTCGCATTGATCTTCAATGCGGAATATTTAAGGCCTGATAAAGTGTGGTTTGTTGTTGAACAATTTACAGATGCACACTTGGTGACAATATAATGACACAGGTGTTTCGGAAGGGAACGGAGTTTTATGACGCATGTGCAATGAGACTGTTCTATCCTCTAGAGTGGGCTCATTAGCTTCGACGCGAAGGCTGGCGAGCGACGTTGTTCTGTGTGCTCCAGATAAATTGGCGCAATCCAACACTACGAACATCTAATAGTTGCAGGTAGTATTTTATGGCAGAACCATATACTATGCATCCATATTGTATTTAAACTTCTACATCCCGCACTGGGTCCCCTATGCTGGTGTCGCAGAGGTCTCTCTACAGTTCTGGCATTTATTTTCCATCCGTACTGATTTCTCCTTTGCGGGCATTCTCTGGACAGAGGCCGCATCGTCGCACTTAACTGGTTACTTCACTCTGCCAGAGAAGCGCCTGTTGCCATTAAGGCAAGCATTCCTAACTCTTACTCGTATATGCCGAAATAGAGCTCTCTTCAGAGTTCTCCAGTGATCCATATCTGGTAGGCTCAGCACGACATCAGCAGCCTCCGGCGCAAAAAAAGCACTAACATGTAGCTCCAAGTGTGTGTGCCTAATTCTGGTCTCACAGATGCATTCAGTATGGTCCTTAAATTTTACAGTGTTTTCGCCTCTTTTCAACACTTGTAGCTGAGTGTGTGTACATCAAAATTTCTTTCGCGAACTGTCCGGTCAACTTTTGCCGATCTACGCTCGTGCTATGCCTGTTGCGCTTCTTCTCGTGATTGTAATTTGTACTCTACTTCAGCAAAACACTCTCCGGGGCATGTTGGTTCCTAGCTGGCAAGAATAAAAGCGCAACAAGACGACACACAGAAAGAAGGAGGAAAAAAGACGTCGTTTTTCCTGCTTCTTTGTGTCGTCTTGTTGCGCTTTTATTCTTGCCAGTACTCTACTTCCTTTGCGCCGCCGCGACGGCTCAGTGGCTATGGTGCTCGGCTGCTGACCCGAAAGACGCGGGTTCGATCCCGGCCGTGGCGGTTGAATGTCTTTGGAGGAGAAATTCTAGAGGCCCGTGTACTGTACAATGTCAGTGCACGTTAAAGAACCCCAGGTGGTCGAAATTTCCGGATCCCTCCACTACGGCGTCTCTCGCAGCCTTAGTCGCTTTGGGACGTTAAACCCCATAAACCAACCATCTACTTTCCCGCTCGTTCCTTTTTCTGAGGTTCCGCCTCTCCAATACTGGACCGTGCCTCGTAGCGTCTCAACTTCAAGCTGCATTTTTTCCAGTTACTGCTCCTCTGTGACTGCCGCCAGCTTCCTTTACTGCTAAGGTTTCAGGAGTTCGCACACAAAACTGATACTTTCTTCGCCAGCAGTTTCCAAGAGAGATTTACGAATATCAGACTTCTCCATCTTATCCTGTACTACCACACAAGTCTGCCTCGGCTCTGCTGTCAAACTGTTCTCGTGAAGTTACCACACACGCCTCACCGAACAACTACTGGTTCAGCACTTCAAATTTAATAACTCAAAATTTGAAGCGCAGCGAATCTCAAGAAAAACTTAAAAGCACTCACCCAAATGAGCAGCGCCATGTCGCAGTCGATCCAACCCCTGGAAACCAGTTGGTTGATGTGGGTCCTGATTTCTCCTTGCTTGCCTTGTCAGCGAACTTCACGTCCCCTGCAAATATGTACAATCACACTTTCTACTGAACTAAAATCGGTGGCTCTATCTGTGATGCTTTTTTTTTAAAGAAAGCACCGTTACCAGATGAAACTTCACCTAACACCTTTCGAACAAGCTCTGCATGTCGCCCTTGCAAGCTCTGGCTGATTTTAATGGAACCAGAAGCTTTGGCATTTCCCGAACACGGACTGGCTTGCCGACGAATAGACGGCGTTGTTTTCTTTCTTTCTTCCGTATGTCGAGCGATCGAATTCGGTTTTTCTTGATCGGGACGGAGGGAGCAAGTTTTTCATTATGGTTCTTTGATTTCGTTTTTACTTTCCTGATATTCGTCAAGACCTGCACTATGTGCCTTTGGGTTCCTCTTGTTTTATTTTTGTTTTTGTTTCTTACTGTCCTGCTTTTCCCTTTAAATTTTTTTTTCCCTTTCGTGCATTTAGACCTTTTTCAATACTCTTGAATTGATGTTAAGCCTGGCAAAGCGTTGCTGGTACTGGTACCCTCTCTCTTTCCTTTATGTTTTTTTTATACAATTCTGAGAGGACCACTAAAAAGGTAAACGAGTAGAAGGCGACAGTTACCGTGCCTCGACTTCTTTACAGCCACCCGTGCCCCGAAAATTGTTAGCATCATTTCAAGCAAGAGGCCCAAGAAACACTTATTAAACCAAGAAGAAGCAATGCATCTTGCATGCATGCAAAAGGTGTCAGCCATAAGTGAACTAGATGCGCTAGCACTTCGCGTTTCACTTTCTTTTTTTTTTTTTTTGGGGGGGGGGGGGGGGGGGGGTTCGAGGCTACGTTTTCAAGGCCCAAGCAGGCTTCCGACAAAGGTCCGTGAAATCAGACTTCCGCTCCGCCTTAAGGGTATTGCGCGATAGCCCGTGTGAGCTGAATTGGTCATTGTCTACTTTACATTCATAAATCGCAGGGAGTCCACATACCACTCCTGGTGCTGCCACTGGTGTGGCTTGTGCTTCCCGAGCAACCTCTGGCGATCAGTTAACCGCCACCTGCCACGGAGGGCAGTTCGCTTACACTCCGATAGGCACGTTGGGTTGACCTAAGTGGTCCACCTGCCAACTTAGAGCCGACCTAGGAAGAGTTTTCGGACAAACATCGGCGAAAACTAAGATTGCACATTATAGGGGCCAGCGTGCAATGAAGCGTCGTTCCGAAGACGTTGATGAGTTTTGATCCATTCTGACTAATGCCGAGGGGTTGGACTTCTCATTTTATTGCGAAAGCAATACTACTTGCACTTTCACGCCTTTGCCGTGCCGCGGCGGTGACCACCATTGACCTTCATTTGACCTTGATTGCATTACATTGGATTGGATTGTATAACCGATGTACCACCACCAGCTACACTACCAGCTGTACCATGGCGTAGGTACGGATATTGCTTTCGCAATTGCTGGGCTTAACCAAGCTAAGCCACAGCGAATTTTTTTATTCTAATTTCCTTCACGGTGACGTGCGAGTGAGGCCCTTTCGTGTTCAAGACTTCCGAGCGCCCTGGCCACAATGCTTTCTGCGTGACTGCGACGCTTTTTTTTTTCTGGCTCTATGATGACCGAATAAAGGCTTCGTCTCGACTGGCTTTCAACTGTCTGCATATCGCTTAACATAGCGGTGAGTGGTGAACGCTTTAAATGTTCCGGACGAAGGCACGGAGCTACTTTCAGGCCGAAGTTGACAGAGGCGTGCGCGTTTTGTACGTTCAAAGCAGGGTCGAGGGCGCTAGAACTCGTTGACGCGTTCGTTTGTTTCTTCAATTTTCGCGGGCTTTCTTTGAATGCCGGGAAAATGGACCACGCAGAAGGTGCCGTCTTTGCCAACAAAAAAACACACAAAAAACTGGGTTTGTTTTTTGGCCGCGTAGCGGAGCACTTTTGTTGCTTCTCGATCTCTTATTTTGAGAAAACAGCGGTTACGCCCAAAATGACAGTTAAGATTTGGCATAAATAATACGATCTGACTGAGTGTTTATGCGCAATATAACGCGATACTCTGAGCTGGGCCACACGATGGCAAACAGTATGTCTTTGGTTTGACGCGTCTGCGGCGCAACACTTGTGCTGTTTCAACGCGATAGCGTTAGGACTCCCGTTGTGCAGACAGTCCGGCGCTGTCGGCGTTGCAAGCGATGCATAGCGTGGCCCAGGCGGCCACCCCCGGAGAAGCAACCTAGGTCACGTGACCTTCTGGCGTCATCACAACCTGCTCACCGGATTGTGAGCAAACCGACCACCCTGGAAGGTGGTGTTAAACTAAGGATCTATCGCGAGAGGTTGCACGAGAGGAGCAACCGGTGGTAGCACCTGCCATCGCAGGGCAGTGGCGCATTGCCTAACCACTGCACCAGGAGAGATATGAAGACTCCGATGGACATATGAATGTAAAGTTGGGAATGACCAATTTTGATTACATGGGCATGAACTCATTAACGTTATTCTGCCCTACCCTTGTATAGCCTCCTATATTCTCCATGCCCGGTCATCCACTCCAAATCCTCTGTTCCACTTTTCCTGTCTACCATTCTAAGATGCGAGGTATGTACGTGCAGGCTAGGAGGGAGCGCCTCGCCGCGCACCTATGGTCGCGTACTGCACGGTTCGTGAACATGCGTGGGTTAAATGCATTATTGCAGGCGAACAAGTACTACCAAGAGCAGTGTACTTGTGGATGGGAAGCAACAGGAAGGCGAGGAACGAAGCTTGGGTCAAATGTCTATTGGACTATATCAAACCAATGCGCTTAGAAGGAGAGGTTCTTTACTTGTGTATATGCAGGCTCATGTAGAAGACCTAGATGCCCAAACTGTACCGGATAGATGATGTTGGCCATGTGTGAGCAGCATGAGCTTATTATAGTAAATATGGAAGTGCGATGTGGCAGCACAATCACTTGGGAATCACGCGCTTCCAACTCCAGGATTGACTACTGCACAATGACGGGAGATTTATGTAAAAGGCTGAATGTAACAATAATAGACGAGGAAGGAATAAATTGTTTCGCAGACTATAATACGAGATTAATCGTAGGGGAGGTTTTTTGACGTAGCCATAGACAAGTTACGCTGCAAAAAAGCGCCGAAAAGGGCCGCTTCGCACACAGCAACAGGCTTGGGCAAAATGCAAATCAGACTAATTCCATTGCATGGTAAAGAAACAAAAAACGCTTTGTCATCATCACCACTATTATCATCCTGATTACGCCTACTACAGAGCAAACACCTCTCCAATTCTAGTGTCCTGAGCTGCGGCTATCTTTCATTGCAGCTTTAACTGACGTATTGAGAACTAAAGAAATACCAGCAAGCTGTCGAGACAATAGGATGAGCCTGATATACAAGAGCAATGGTGAATATCACAGCGAGTATTACAGATCTCTAACAGTGACGTCGGTATTGTATGGAATAGCGATGCAAGCCTTCTAGGATACACAGAAGATGCCGAGGGTTTGGGAGGACTGCAGAAGGGACTCGCGTTCGCAGCCACCGAACGCATCGAAATTGCTTCAACTGTAGAACGACCACTGCGGATTGCATTTCAGACAACTTAAATTACGCTCTGTTGTGGCAGATTTTGAAGTAAGAGAGTAGGTATGTTTATTAACAACGAGAACAACCTAGCTTTCAGTTGACAGGAAATGGAAGGTGCAGAAAGAGTTGCAGTTAAAAAGGGACTTAAGCAAGGATGTCTTTTATCGCCACATTTATTTATGCTCCACACCAGGGAGATCGAACGGAAGATGGAAATAAGCGGATTAGTGTTTACTGAGTCACGGCGGCGAAGAGGCGACTGGAGCCAAGTGGCATGCCGGGGATGATATATGCTGAGGACATCGTTCCTCTAGAAGACGGCGCGAGAGGCCTTCAGGAATTGACAGACATTTGTGGAAAGAGGAGGAGGCTCTAGGGCAGATTTAGTGCTGAACAATCGGAGGTCATGCTTTATAATGACAAACCTGGTAAGATCACGTTACCAAACTTAGAGTGGCCTATAGTTAAGGCGTACAAGTACCTTGGTATATGGATAAATTATGGCAGAGACTACATGCGAGACCAAGAAAGAAAGCAGAAAGAAACGCAGCTTCCACGAGGAACCGCGCGCTATGTAAGTATATCAAATAAAGTTATTCGGGGAAAGGCGCAATGGTGCCGGGCTGCAGGTTTGAAAACGCTGTGGTGTGCTTGGGATCTGCCACAAATTCGGCACTTGAAATAAAGCCGAGAAGAATAGGTAGGCCTGTCTAGAGGGCACACGGAAACGCTACTCATGAAACAGTTCAAGCTGATATGGGGCGGTCAACATTCGAAGCTCGTGAGGCAAAAAGTAAGGCGCAGTGTAAAGCACAGTTGAGGCCCAAGAATGAAAAGAGATGGGTGACAAAAATTTTCAGGTGCTTATACCGATGCAGAATCGATACTACATGGAGACGAAGAACTAGTTAGTTGGCTAATGAATACAAATGACAAAGGGAAGAAACCGATATAAGACAACCTTGATACAGAAAGTATGATACTCACTGGCAAAAGAAAACGCTGGATAAAATAACGTTGGAGCTTTATAGGACGACTAAATCTAAGATAAAAGCCAAAACTTTTTTTGATAATTCAATAGGGATTAGTTTGATCTTCGAGGCCAGGGCTGAGTGCTTGAGGACGAAGGGCTACCGGCAAACTTCGACACTATCGATGACGTTTGCTGCTGCTTTATGCAAGACAAGGAAACGATAGAACATATTCTTGTCTAGTGTAAGACCTTCCAAACCTCAGTGCACGATGCCGCCGCAGGAATCCCAGCGAAGCACTTGGTATAGGAATAATATATGCTCAATGTTCAAAGCGTAGAAACAAGTAAGCAACGACTAGAGGAGTAGTGGAGAAGTTCAAGAGAGTAGTTTAAAAATTGGAAGCAAATAGGCTGTTAACCCTAAGTTCAGATAAAAAATGGACACATGGCTCATACGTCGGATGAAAAAACAGAACTCACTGCGTTCGCGCACGTTATGTCCGGTAATATCAAGCTAACAAAACGTAATGTGCAACGAACAACGCTCACCTACTGCGCCTTCCTGAAACCTGGCAGCGTCTATGAACGGTAGGTCGAAACCTGAAAGGAGTGCATAGGATGTCACAGGTGTTTGTGAGGCATTGCTGAGCCGCGAATTGTGCAGACGGGTCAGCGTGAATACACACCTAGTATTTTTTCTCACGCCGGCCCCAGCTATGCGATGGGTACAGTGCCTATTAGCTGAATTCAAGCAGACTACGCGCAATTTTTTTTAATGCAGTCGGTAACTTCTCCTGCACAACTCTTTATAAAGCTGGCCATTTCAATTCTGGGGTTACATGCATTAACGAGTACAACACGGACTGCATAAGCGACTAAAACTGGACCTCCTACCCCCCGCTCGTAACATCACACCAGTACAGAACTAAGCGAAGGCATATCGCGCATTATAATAATTTAGCCTGGAAGACGTGTCACGCGGTAAGCCGGCACTTCACCAAGATCACCGATTTCATTAGGAAAGGCTCACGACAATTTGGAAGGAAAATTCGGATATCGACACCGCTGCTTTTCCAGAGGAAGCATATTCGTGGACTCTTTTTCCTTTCTGCTGGCGTACTGTGTAGTCTTTTCGTGTTCATTCCATTTTCTTTTCCTGCTAGTATTTGCTTCTTGCCTCATCTTGCAGATATTTCGCTACCCATTAGGTGAAACTTGAATAGGGAACTTTATTATAGCGCTCGTAGACTATTTGCTCTCGACCTTCGAACCCGGAGGTGTTCGTTCTGCTGGAACAGCGAACACAGTTCGTTTCATGAACCCATTGGACACATTAGGAAATAGATAGCCGCACCTCTTTAGGCTTTTGTCCAAGGCCATCTCCGCGAGCCCTGTATCGCTACTCTGTACGTTTCTCGTGTTACCTCGCACTTCTGGTTGAAATAAAAGGTTCCCTTACCGTACGGCCAGTCGGGCTGCTCAGGGAGGGAGGATGGAGGGTGTCGTGCCTCTCTTGTGCGGGGGCCCGTGATCTGAAAGAATAAGGTCGTTAGTACAGCAGGCGTCGTCACAGGGCGCGTACGCGTGGTTTGACGCGAGCTTGACAGAGATATTCCATGTACTAACTTCTCCCTCTCTTCCCGAGGCATTGACCCCTCCTTTAGCGGCAGCTGCCCTCATTGTAGAGCACTGTCTTCGAATACCTATCACGCGGTGTGGGTCTGTACCTTCAGACCGGGAGGACTGGGAGGCGATCCTGCTCGGCTGCCACGACTTACAGACACAACAAGCCTTAGTCGGGCGAGCCCGGTCGGCGGCCACCTTCATCTAGTGCCTTTAATGACCGGGTCCCCTACGGGCTGATCCAAACATACCTTCTGTTCCTTCCTAATAAATGTTTTCACCATCCCTTGTCTCCCGCGGACAAAGTAACACTCTGCCCTTTACGCAGCCTCCGTTACGCCGGCGTGTTTTTGGACAGCTCACGGGAGTTCTCGCGTGACAGTGCCTCTCCGGTTGGCCGCCGCCGTTCTTAGTAGCTCTTCAGCGGCCAGGAGAATGTCGACCGGCCAGTGGTCGCTATCACTGGCCGATGAGAGGTGGGCTTCGTTTCGTCGGGGGATACCTTGCTCTTCTCTGCGAGCACGAAACAATTTCCCAGGCCTTTTCACAATGGTCGACACCAACCACACCACACAGCGCCTGAGCAGTGCAAGAAACTAGTCATAGAGCCACCAAGCTATTATACAATACAAATTCGTTGCAAGCATAACACTGACTCCAAAATTTTGCAGCTGACAACAGTAGCCGCGGCCACTAAAGCGAGCCTACATGCAACGGGTACGATTAAGGGGTGGTCTCTCATAGCTTATCATTCAACTAAAATTTCCCAAAAATGTGCAAAGCATGGATCCCCCTGCATACCCTAAAGAAATATTACTCGGTTCAAAATCTTGTTCAGGCTGACCATACAGGCTCGTTCTGAAGAAATATCGCCCAGAAGCTTGCCATCGACACCTCGGATGGCCAAAAAGCTCACACTGTGTCCTCGGAAGACATTTCACTACAATTCTGAGAGTGGCATAATATCTTGGCAGCTTCACGTAACTCTCATTTACACTACGTGTCTGTTTCTGTTCTCAAACCATAATTATCGACAAGTATAAATATCCCCTTTGGTATTATTCATCCCGTCGCCAGGACAGAGCCCAAGTTTTCAGATAACGTAGTTTCCTCGCCAAGTTCCCACAAAATACACAACGTATCCAGGATGGTGACAGCCAAACGGTAAGCCTAGGTTCCCTCTCTTGTGTTCAGGGATTTAGCGTTTCAGCCGCGGCCGTCTCGGTAGAGACCACAAATGTGTCTAAAACGTGTGTCGAGTCTCAGAAGTGAGACCAATGTAGCCGCCACCGCGGTGGTCGCATTTCGATGGAGCAGAAATGATGATGATGCTGAGTTTTTTTTTTTTGGCCGCCCAAAGGTAAAACACGTGTACATGTTAAAATCAACGTCGGGTGTATAGGGGCCAAGAGTAGTTCGTTTGTGCAAGATTGTAGTGAGTCAAGAGGGCGTATAAATCAGGTGGTGTGTAGCACCTAAAAATCGTGGTAAGATTTGTTACATGTTACAGCGCTATAGCAAACCTGCCTCTGGCCATCTCATGGGATCAATGCTTGCTGCTCCTAGCTTCAGCTCTGCTGTGAAACTGTTGTCGTGAGGTTAACCCACACGCCTAATTGAAACTGGTTCCCACCAGTTCAAATTTAATACCTCAAAATTTGAAGTGCGGCGAATCTCAAGCAAATTTGGACCACTCACCAAAAGAAGCGGCACCATGTCGCATGGTCGATCCAATCCCTGGCAACCAGTTGTTAGATGCGGGTCCTTCTGATTTCTGCTTGCTTGTCTTGCTAGCGAATTTCACGTACTCCTGTAAATATGTAAAATAATCTTCTTGTACTCTCCTTCCGTCGATCCCGCCCCTGCTTGTCACATTATAGCAGCAGCAGCCTTTCGAGACGGGACCCCTGGACTTCGACCTGGTCGAGACGACCCAGGCAAAGCAAAGCTAGGCCCACAACTAACAGATGACGACGACACTGGGGATGGTCCGAACTGCATAAATTTTTTACCACGCGTGAAGGGCGTAACCTTCTGATGACCCTTCTTGTTAAAAACAGCCGCAAGTTCAGTGGCGCCAGTTGAGAAAGGATAACACTCTCCAGTGAACTAAAATCGGTGGCTCTATCCGTGATGTTTTTTAACACTGTTATCAGGTGAAACTTCACCTAACACCTTCCAAACAATCTATGGATGTCGCCCTTGCAAGCGCCGGCTGATTTTGATGGGACCAGAAGGCCTGGCATTCCCGAACACGGACTGGCTTGTCGATGAATAGATGGCGTTCTTTTTTCTTTTTCTCCCTTACTACATGCGACGGAATTCGGTTGGTGTTGATCGAGACGGAGGCAGCAAGGTTTTGATTGAGATTGTTTTCATTTTGTTTTTACCTCCCTGATTTTCGTCAGGGCCTGCACTCTGTGCTTTGACTGTCTGCCTGGGATTGTGACTGACTGCGTTGTGCCTTTGGGTTCCTCTTGTTCTATAAGCATTAAATGCTATTATCTCCCGTTGTCGGCAGTGTGGTGACGTCACGCCGAGAGCCAACATCCGGGCACCGAATTCCACACATCCGAGAGCTGAAACAAGTGCATCCGGGCACCGCACAAGATTTAACGAGACTCATACGTGATCTGTTAGGGGCTTTGAGAGAGGACCCCTTAGAGCAAGAGGGGAGCTCCAGGGTGGGAAGGGCTTTGGGCGGAAAAACTGCTTCCGCGCCGTCCCGAAGGATGGCGACGCGGTCCCACACTCACGCATGTAAAAGACCGACCGCTGGGCCTTCAGCTCATGACGTTTCCCCCTTTCGCAGGCAGATGTATACACGCTCGCGGAGTATTCGAACGCGCTACATATACATTCTTGTTAGGCCTGCGTCTCGTAGTGTCCGCGTACGCTTCTGCATCGTCCTGCATTGCAATGCCGCCACCGTCACAGCTGTTTAAGCCGAGCAATGGAGCCTGATAAAGGGGGGGGGGGGGGGGGGGAGGAAGCGTCTTGCGGAAAGCGATCGCTTTGCGAGTGATACGCCACAGCAGAAGACTGCTCGCCCCTGCCGACAACGCCATGATTATGCGGCCGCTCCCGAAAGCGACAAGGCCGCCACGGTTCGCGGCTGCCTACCTAAACCCGCACTATTGCAGGCGATCGCTTCGACGCAACAAGAAGAGTGTGGTGTGTGTGTTGAACACTAGACCCATTTCAAGATTTTGACTAGTACCATCTACAATCAATGTGTTATGCCCGTAAACATTTCATGCTTACTCTGCTCTCGGTTACGGGAGAGGCAGAGATTTTTTCTTAGTGTTCTGCTTTTCCGTCTGAATTCTTTTTTGCTTTTGTGCATGTAGGTCGTTTTCATTCATCTTGAATTGGCGTTAAGCCTGGCAGAGCGTTGCTCTTACGGGTACGCTCTCTTTTTCTTTTGTTCTTTTTTTAATATTTCCTGAGACGATTACTTAAAGGTTAAAACCATAAAGGGTTCACTGTTGTCCAGGATACGCGACAGTTACCGTGTCCCGATAATTCGTAGCACCAAGTAGTTCACGCAAGAGGTCGAAAGAAATACTTATTGAACCAAGAAGAAGGAATGCATCCAGCATGCATGCAAAATGTATCAGTCGTATCAGCCATATGTGAATTAGATGCGCTAGCACTTCGGTTTTCACTTTTCGGTTTGAGGTTCCATTTTCAAGGCCCAGGCAGCCTTCAGACAAAGATCAGCGAAATGGGACTTACGCGATAGCGTTAATGCCTATGTAAGCTGAATCGGTCATTGTCCAGTCCAAATTCATAAGTCGCTGGGAGTCCACATACCATTCCGGGTGCAGCGGTTAAGTGATGCGCCACTGCCCTGCGGCGACAGGTGCTGCCACCGGTGGCTTGAGTTTCCCGAGCGATTTCTGGCGACCAATCATGATCTGAGCCGCCACCTGCCACGGAGGGCAGTTTGCATACAGACAGATGGGCACGTTGTGATGACGTCACTGTGTCAGGTGACCTAAGTGGGCCACCCCCCTGTGGGTAGAGGTTTCGGGCAAACATACATCGGTGAAACCAAAGATTGCGCGCAATGAAACGTCGGTTCGAAGACGGTGATGAAGTTTGATTCATTGTTATTTATGACCAGGGGTTTTACTTTTAAGCCTTTATTCTCATTTCCTTCACGGCGACTTGGGAGTGATGCCCTTTCGGGTTCGAGACTTCCGAGTGCCCTGGCCCTGGCCGCAATGCTTTGTGTGTGGCTTGAATGCTTTTCTTTTTCGCTCTATGATGACCGACTTTTTGATGACCGACTATGAAGACTTTCGTTACTTCCTGGGCTCTTGAGAAAACGCGCTTAGGCCCAAAATGACAGTTACCAATTTCGCACTAATAATGTGAGCTAACTGTCTGTTTATGCGAAATATAAACAGATGCTCTCAGTAGCGCCACACGATGGCAGACAATACGTCCTTGGTTTCACGCGTCTGCGGCGCACCACTTTTGCTGTTCTACCACAATAGCGTTAGCACCCCCGTTGTGCAGACAGTCCGGCGCTGTCGGCGTTGTGAGCGATAAACAAGGTGGAGTAGGGTGGCTACCCCCGGAGAACCAACCTAGGTCACATGACCTCGTGGCGTCATCACAAACCGGTACCTACCCACACCTGCACAAACTACACAAGATTTTCCGTACACAATATGCAGACGAATGTCCGGGGTGTCAGGGTAAACCTACACTGGAACATATCACACGGACCTGCCCTAAGGCAGACTTAGAGCCAAGAATAAACAACCCGAGTGTGACGCAGTGGGAGCACTTGCTGGCCAGCGAGGACGAGGAAGCGCAACGATTCCTTGTGCGCCGAGCCACGATGGCAGCAGTCAAGTGCGGCATCCTGGACCAAGGATCGACCACGGCGCCCAGTGACCCGTAAGGGTCAAGAACACCAATTTATTAACAGTAAAGTTTTTTCCATCCATCCATCAGCGAAGTGTGAGCAAACTGATCGCGAGAGGTTGCACAGGAAGAGCAACCTCCCGCCGGTGCCAGTATCTACCATCGCAGTGCACCGGCGCATTGCTTAACCGCCGCACCATTGCGTACAGAGCGGTAGGAGGACTCCAAGGGACATATGAATGTAAGGTTGAGAATGGCCAATTTGCATATATTGGCATGAACTCATTAACTCTATGAAGTCGCCTCCATTTTTTCCCCTTAGCCATCTCCTCCTATATGATTCATGCCCGGTCATCCACTCCATATCCTCTGTTTCATTTTCCGTATCTACCATTCTAAGATGCGAGGTATGAGAAGATCAGGAGGGAGCGTCTCGCCTGCACCTATGCTCGCGTACTGCACGGTTTGCGAGCACGCATGGGTTAAATGCGTTATTTCAGGCAAAGAAATACTACCAGGACTGGAGTACTTGTGGATGGGAAGCAACAGGAAGGCGAGAAACGAAGCCTGGATGAAATGTCTATCGGTAGATATGAAACTAATGCGAGTCGAAGGAGAGCTTTTTATACTTGTGCAAATGAACGCTCATATAGAAGAACTAGATACCAAGCCTGTGCCGGAAAAGTGATATTGGCCACGGGTGAGCAGCATGGCATTATTATAGTATATATGCAAGTGAGATGTGACGGCGTAATCACTTGGGAATCAAGCACTTCCCACTCCAGGATTGACTACTGCCTAATGACGAGAGATTTATGTAAAGCGGCGACTAGAGGAGTGGTAGAGAGTAGTTTAGATATTGGAAGAAAATTGGCAGTTAATTCGGAGATATTCGAAGATTTCTAAAAACAAACCTCTTGTACGTTAGAAAAAAGCAAGAACTAAAATGCAGGTATCGCCGCCTCAGGCCAATCGCGCAAGTACGAGCGTCCTTATGGAACAGGAAAAAAGCAGCCAAAGATCTCTGAGGCTAACAAACGTGCATAAAGGTTACGTGTTTGATCGATATTGATGTACATAAGCTTTGTTTTGAAACCACTAGAGCGCTTTTATCCCGCGACGAACACAGAAAAAACACAACCTCGTCTATGTGCAATGCTAGGTAATGTGTTCAGTGCGCCGAGATTCTGGCACATCTCTTCAAAACGCAAGAGCAGTGGCCTGGTAGTTTGCTGTTTGTTGTTAGACAGTGTTCTAGATGGGCACTTTGCAACTATGTAGTGGCAGCTGTGTTTCGGTAGTGAACGAATTTTTAGATTGTATGAGCACGTGAGCCCAGTTCTGCTGTTTGTAAGTGATGGTTCGTTTGTTCCTACATAAAGACTGTTCATAGACGAGATCCTGTATGCACCAGTTGAAAGATGCAAAACTAAATTTTGTTTTGAGTTTAGTCTAAACAGCCCAGTTGAACCGTGTACTATGCAACCATTGCCTAACCAGGATCGTACCACAGAGCGATAGATTTGCAGAAGTCTTGCCCCGCCAGAACCCCAGCGTTTGTGTGAAGTGATCTGGAAGCTTTCTTGTTCAACGCGTTTATGTAAGGCAGGAAAGTGAATTTTCTGTCAAACTTTGTGCCTAGAAATTTATGTTCATTCTTTACGGGTAACTTTGTTTCGGCGAGGTGCAGGGTCGAATCTGCCTGTAAGCCTCGTTTAAGCGAGAAAAGAATGGCTACTGTTTTCTATGGAGAACATCGGAAGCCATTTATGTATATCCATGTTGCCAGTTTGTTTATTGTTAATTCTATTTGTCTTTCGCATGTAGACATGTTGGACGATGCGCAGCTATCTGGAGATTGTCTACGCTGACTGAGTACATAACGGACCATAAGATTATTTTACTAGGAGTTTATTTACAACAGAGAGAGTTGCACTTGAAATGCACCCTTGAGGTACTATATTTTCGTTAATAAAATTCTTCGAAGAGGTTCAGTCCAGGCGGACATTAATTGAACGGTTATACAAGAATTCTTATAGGCAAAACATTCCGCCACGGATGGCAAACTCAGCTAAGTCTTGAAGAATCCCGAAAATCCAGGTTGTGTCATATGCCTTCTCCAAATCGAAAAATACAGCAAGACAGTGTTATTTGTGTACGAAAGCTTCTCCGACAGTATTTTCTAAACGAATTAGGTAGGTAATCTGTAGTGTAGTATTCCTTTCTACAATCACACTGACGGATTGACGCAGGAAAGTTAATCTTATATTCAAGACACTTTCAAAAGGATTTCGCGAGGCAACTGGTAATAGCTACGGGTCGATAGCTGCTAGAAGAGGTTGGTGGCTAGACGTGTTTAAGAAACGTTTCAATAACTGCTTTTCTCCAGGCTTCGGGGATCTCCGACACCCAAACTTTATTAAAAAATCTTAAAAGTTCCTCAATGCAGGTTCGGAGAGATGGGCTAGCGTTTGATAATGTATTTCACCTGGGCAGGGTGCAGTCTGTTTACGAGCTGAATGTACTTTCTGGATTGCTTGAAGTGTAAATAAATTATTATAACGTTCATCTCTACTCTCACTTGTCGGCAGTATTTACTTCTCTGCTGCGTTTTTGTGTTTTCGAAATGATTCTGTGTAGTGCGATGAACTCGAAGCTACAGAAAAAAAAAATCACTCAAAATGTCAGCCTGCTCTGCCATATTTGTTTGTACACCGGCAGCTATCAGAAGGGGACCTATGAATGGAGAATGGCTGCCAGTAGCTTTCTTGCCTTTTTCCACAATTGTTTCGATGTCGTTGATTTGTATAAATCCTCAAACAGTTGACCTCTAGTGTCGGTTTTGTCAGTATCCATAAGGCTGGAGTGGGCGTTTAAAGTCTCCGACCGTAAAGAACGGTTCTGGTAGTTGCTTTAACAGGTCTTCTAAGTCATGGGTCTATATATACGCAGTATACTGTAATTGTTTTAAATGAATGTAAGGTGGATAGCTTCTAATCTAGTTTTAAGCTTATGTTTGCAAGCTGCAACTCCATTTTTAACGACGATGGCAATGCCATCCGAAAGCCTGTTCTCCTGTTCTCGATAGGGGCGAAAGTGAATTGGTAAACTGTTTTTTTTTTTTTGAGGAAAGGAAATGGCGGAGTACCTGTCTCTCAAGTCTCGGTGGATACCTGAGCAGCGCCATGAGGGAAGGGAGGAAGGTGGGAATGAAGGAAGAAAGAGGTGCCGTAGTGCAGGTCTCCGGAATAATTTCGACCACCAGGGGATCTTTGACGTGCACTGACATCGCACAGCACACCGGCGCCTTTTTCGTTCCGCCTCCATCGAAACGCGGCCGCCGCGAGCGGGTTCGAACCCGGGTACCCCGGCTCGGTAGACGATCGTCTTAACCACTGAGCCACCGCGGCGGGTCAAGACCTTATACTGTTTGAGAAAGTTTTCTTGCTGAGACCCTAAGTTTTTCTTTTGTAAACACAAGGCCACAGGTGCGTGTGTTGCTAGTATGTATCTTATGTCATTTAGGTTATGTAGAAGTACCCTGCAAGTCCAGTGCATGAAAGCCACTTGTATTGTGTGGGTAGTGAAAAACTAGGTTGTGTTTTCAGATGCCCTGATTCGGAATTCTTTTTTTCTTTTTGCTGATCTAAGGATCCCCGCCGTCCTTCCAACGTCGACGGCACAGGACTGCCTTGACTTGTGTCCACTACATCCAAGGAAGCACAGGACGAACGTGCAGAACACACGGTTGTGTTCTGGCAAGGGCCACCACGGACACGGGTGCCCCTGATTTAGGCTCCCTATGTGTGACCTGCGCAGTTGCCGAATACCGCTGTGATGCTATGCGTCCATATTTTGTCTCCAGCATTGTGGTCCACGAGTGTGTGTGTTGTCAAGCTCTTGTTGTATCCACTCATGTTCCCTGTTTATTGGAGCGCATATTTGTTTATGCTTTTCAGATTTCAAATTTCACTTTGTTATGTACGAGGGTAATCCCAAAAGTAAGGTCTCCAAAGGGATGCGGCCGCAGGGAAACTATTTGCGTGGCTGGTCGCCACACTTCTGTCTTCATTGTTCCCCGTCTTCCAAACAAGTCATGACTCAGCGCGAAAGGCATTGTCAGTCTTGGCACGGCAGCTATTTGAAATGGAGCTCCCGTTGGTTGCTACCGCCAGGTGCGAAGTTCGCGCAGTTAGTCGATTTTTGAACGCAAAAAGCGTTACACCAATTGAAGTTCATCGCCAGCTGACGGCAGTGTATGGAGAGTCGTGCATGCATGTTAAAAACGACCGCAAGTGGTGTAGGGAGTTCGCAGCTGGTCGTACTGAAATTCACGAGAAAGAAAGAAGTGAGAGACCGTCAATTTCTGATGAGACAGTCGCGGAGATCGAAGAAATGATGCGGCAAGATCGGAGGATCACACTCGACAAAGTTTGAATTTTGGTTCCTGGCGTTTCTAGAAGCACTATTCATAAGATTCTGACAGCAAAGTTGAAATATCGGAAGGCGTGCGCAATGTGGGCTCCGCGAATGCTCAGAGACGACCATCAATAGCAACGCGTTGATTCCCCCCGCGAATTTCTTCGGCCTTATGGAGATGAAAAGGAGACCTTTTTGGATTCCATTGTTACGGGTGACGAAATCTGGGCATTCCACTTCACAGCTGAGACCAAACAAGAATCACGGGAGTAGCGGCACTCCTCTTCACCTAAGCCGCGAAAATTCAAGCGAACAAAGCCTGCTGGCAAAGTCAGTCTGCTGGTCAAACGCAGCCTCAATGGCATGGCGGCGAGCTGGTATGACATGCACACAAAAACTGCCCCAGCGTCTGCGAAAATGCATAGACCGCAACGGCGATTATGTGGAAAAGTAGAAGAATGGTCTGCCTTTTAAGTGATTTGTAAATTGCTTAAGATAAACATTTCCTTCGATTTATAAAAGAGCTGGAGACCTTAACTTTGGGATGACCCTCGTATTACCATGACTATGTTTTATGGACCGCCCTATGCTCGTAAGGGGCCTTTAGTGTACATAAATAAAAAAAAACGATCATTATAAGCAAGGGCGTGCTCAGACGTTTACGACAGGACATTTTTGCAAAAGATGCTGGTGCATGCCAGGTTTGCTTACATTTTGCAACGAATAATGTTAACGGCGGCAATAAAAAGGATTTGCCTTAGCTTCGAACGCACCTTCTATTTTCTGTTTTCTTGCATCTTCCTCGCTTTGGGCTTAGTAACAGCAGTGACAATACACCACAGCAGAATAATTTTTCGCGACGTAGAGATCCTCACCTTTGGGCTTGGAAACGTTGTGTTGGGAGGAGAGGCTTAAAGGGCAGGGACACATGACACTGAGGCAGCAAACCAGCAGGCAACTGGAAAATACCAAGAGCACTGTAAGCGTCATATAGTGTCACCACTTTCAACAGTCGCTGTCATCAGGGGTGCCTCAATATACCTGGAAATTTGGTAAGACCATTCCAGTCCGTCCAAAAAGGTACTCGAATTTTGTCTAAAGTCTACCGCCCAGATTCCACTATCAGCCTTTCCTTGAAGTGAACACGTCGTTTATTCTTATATCATCGAATTATTTTCTTTAACAACAACCAACGTTACCTTTAAAAGTCGATTCCTGCGACACACAATTAATTCGGCTGTAATTCAAGCAACTTAATTTTAAACTTAATGTAAGCTTCAAGCTTGATTTGATTTGATTTGATTTATGGGGTTTAACGTCCCAAAGCGACTAAGGCTATGAGAGACGCCGTAGTGGAGGGCTCCGGGAATTTCGACCACCTGGGGTTCTTTAACGTGCACTGACATCGCACAGTACACGGGCCTCTAGAATTTCTCCTCCAAAGAAATTCCAGCCGCCGCGGCCGGGATCGAACCAGCCGCCGCGGCCGGGATCGAACCCACGTCTTTCGGGTCAGTAGCCGAGCACCATAGCCACTGAGCCACCGCGGCGGCGCTACTTGATTTAAACATTTTCACTTACGCTCTCTGTCTAGAGTTTCAAACAGCATTCGATAAACTTCCGCATAAAAATTTGCTACTATTCAATAGACAGCACGTACCCTTAAGCTTTGAGTAATAAAATGATATTGCAACTTTCTCACGCACAGAGAGCAATTTTTTTATGCTAAAAAGCGGTGCCCTTAAGCTGGCAAATGACAGGATTAATTGCAAATACATGGGAGATGCCTTTGACGGCAGTGGGTATGATGATGATGACATCAGGCGTTACAAAAGGCACAGCGCTTGTACCCTTTCGTTTTGTTGTTCACATTAATGATATTTCTACCGATATTTCCTGCAACATACGATTATTTGCTGTCGATTTTCGTAAAGCACCTCCCCATACACTACTGACGCCGACGTCTTTCAACAAGATGTAGTCCGAAACGAAACCTGGTGGCAAAGCTCGTTAATATTTTTTTAATGTTACTGAAAACATGTTTCATGTCTTTCTATCGCAGGTAGTGGTACATTTCTTCCTTATACGTTCTGTTCTGTTCTAAAATGTCATGTTTCTTCCTTTAAGAGTTTGGACATTAACGCGTATGATGCACATCGCTTATGACTTATAAAGACGACATTATAATTTGTTAAGCCCTAATTCCTGTTAAGCCATAATCACATTCATAATTAGCATACCTCACTTTTGTTTGTCTTAAATTAGAATACGCGCAGGCGGTATGTAACGCTCAATCCTCTATACTCTCTTACACCGCAGAAAAAAATAAATACGAAACTGTATTAGCCGTTACTTTGCTCTTCTTATTCACAATAAACTGCTGTGTTTTAAAATTTAAAACCCGCCTATCTTGCATTTAAACACAGCCAAATATTTCTCGATTCTCCAGATTGCGCCTTTTCCATAAGCTGTATCATTAATCTTCGGAAGCTTCACTGATATGTCCAGTTCATCGCCACTCCAGCCCAAATAAGTCTCCAGAAGACCATCTCTGCTCTCCGCTCATCTTCAGTGATTTTTTGCAGTCTCGGAGCTGGCATGATCAGCCGTCAAAAGCACTGCTCCCTTTCAACCTCGTCCATTTCCAGAATGCCGCCGAAAGCATCATCATATACTGCCATAGATATGTAGGAAAAAAATTGGCAGTGGTTTAGCTCTGGTTAAACCTGGAGGATTGCGAAAGCAACGAGGAGAGAGAGAGGCGATGGAGAGCGCGCGGCAGCGGCGGCGGCCCCGGCACGCTAGCTATGCGCCGCTACTGCGCATGCGCAACTGGCGAGCGCGGTGGCGCGCCAGCTATGCGCCATGTGACGTCACTGCTTCTCGCGCATGCGCAGTATGGCCTTTCCTCGGCTCCGCGAAATGGCTCTGCGACTAGCGTAGTGTTGCTTTCGCAACAGTAAATAGATTGCTCAAAGGGCATACATAGTGCAAGAAATTTTCGAGTCTACTCATTCTCCCAATGTAATTTCGAGAATATATTAAACAAAGGAATGCCACTGCCGCTAATGGACGCCCCCCCCCCCCCCCCCCAACCAAAGAAAAAAACAGTATCCCTAACCGCTTCCCCTCCACCTCCGCCTCTTCCGCCATAGAGAGACATGATTAACACCTATGCTGAGCTGTACCCGTACGTCACAAGGCCAACATGCTTGTTGGAACTGGTGAAACTGCACGAGGCACTGGAGTTTAGGACAATTAAGTAAAGAAATGCACCACTGCTCTGTAATGGCAGGTGCTGCCACCGGAGGGGCTTGTGTCACCCAGATTGCTCTTCCTGAGTAACCTCACGCGTCCAGTAATTAATTTTAGTGCCACCTGGCGGGGTGGTTAGTTTCCTCACAATCCGCTGGACACATCGTGATGATGCCACATGGTCACGTGACCTAGGTGGTGCACTTAAGTTGCTTCTCAGGGGATTTTCCAGTCACAGCACTGCGCAACCAGATCTTTACTGCATCTGCGTGTAGAATTCAGGGAAGTCGTTCCATGTTAGTCAACGTCCATAGTTAGTGGTCCGGAGCCTGCAACCCCTGGCGTTGACGGAGTCACAGTTGGTGTGTTGAACGTATTAGCCCAAGATTTTACCCAGGATATCCTACACATTGTGAATTGGTCTTTAGAGAAATCCAGGATTCTATTGGATTGGAAAACAGCCACAATATATTTGTTGCTGAAATACCTGGGAAAAGGATTTCATCTGGACATCCTTGAAAAAGTTCAAAACCGCGCTATCCGTTTTATTTATTGTGACTACTCTTACTATACTAGCGTGTCCTCTATAAAATCCAGAGCATCCTTGCCTAGCCTTGAAACTATAAGAAAAATATCTCGACTATGCCTATTCCACAAGTTCTATCATTCACCTTTAGGATCATCTATCATATCAACAGCTCATCGTCCTTCTAGCCGCAACAACCACATCAAGACCGTATACCCACCCGCTGCAAGAACTACATCTCATTTCCGTTCTTTTTTTGTCATATCATCTCGGGACTGGAACGATCTGCCGCCGGAAGCCGTACTCATCGTCAAGTGCATCGACTTCAAGAAAAAGATTGAGGCCATCCTTATGTAATCAGTAATCTTTATGTACTCTGTAATCTTTATATAATCTGCATGTAATCCGCCCATCCCTCATGTAAAGTCCCACAACCGGGCCTTCGAGGTAATAAATAAATAAATAAATAATTCGGCCCATTTCTCTGCCTTCAAATTTGCTAAAACTTGTAGAGCGGGTGGTACGTGGTCGCCTCACGAATCACGTATCGACTCGCCGCGCCTTCAGAGGCTTCGATTGACTTTCGCCGTAGTTGTTTAATATGGTGCGCTCACATAGACTCGGAGAGGCGAATTAAGGTTGCAATGAACTAGAAGGAGCTTTCAGCTATAATTAGTCTAGATGTTGCAAATGCGTACGACAGCGTTGAGCCATGTATTCTGCTTCAGAAAATAGCTTACCTCAATCCTCTTTGCGTGGATAAGAGAGTTCTTGAACGATAGGCGTTTCTTTTGCACGGACGGCCAGTAAAACTCAAGCACACACGCTCAGTCGAGACGTGCGCTCGTGTGATCAAAAATCTCAGTCAAAAGTTTTAAGTTCTTCAATAAAGGTTCACAACTGCGGACTGATGCTGCTATTCCCTTTGACAACACGCTCCCAGGAAATTCGAAGAATTTCCCTGCAAATGCATTAAACGGACTTATAGAATAGTATCTGGACCAAGTTCCAACACATTCTGCAGTTTTCACAGATGC
Source organism: Amblyomma mixtum (assembly GCF_055824585.1). NCBI lineage: Eukaryota > Metazoa > Arthropoda > Arachnida > Ixodida > Ixodidae > Amblyomma > Amblyomma mixtum. The sequence goes on along the minus strand of NC_143012.1, from coordinate 33,753,294 downwards.
GTCTCAGCAAAATTAAAAGGCAGTGTTTGGGATTTATTCCAGGGCTCTTGTTCGGAGTTTTTCTTTTCGGACCACTGAATATGCATCTATATTCGTTGTTGAATTTCTAGCGATTCAATTGGCCTTGTAAAAGGTCCCTTGCAATGTTAGTCAGGTTATTATACTTGCTGAAAGCTCTTCTGACCTGACTGCACTCGAAGGCTTGAGGGTCGCTCTTCTGGGTCGTTCCCTTAGACTTTGTTTTACCACATATTAAAGAAGGGTGTTTTCACTGGATACCTGGACATTGCGGCATTGATGCTAATGTGATGGCTAACTTTTAGCCATGGCTGCTCACTGCGGATCTGTGGTACCATTAACTCCAAACACTGCGCATTTGACAACAGCCCGCTTCCGACGGTTCCTGCAGCTGTATTCATTGAGTCATGAACATGTCCTTGCTGCAGCGCATTTCAGCATTTTGCATGTCCTTAGAGGGCACGCTTACGTAATTCACGGCAAAGCACGGTGTCTATGGCTCTGTTGCGGCGCAGGATTTCACTACTAAGTCTCTATATCGGGGTTCTCTCTGTCGAACCTTTGTAAAGCATGAGGTGAAATCGAAACACTTGAATTTTGTAATATACGCCGATGATAGCACAATACTTCTTTCAGGCCCTAACCTTAACGATTTAATTGTGAAATGTAATGACACAATAAATTATCTAGGTGGTCAATGATGAGTAAATTAAAGAAAAATCCTAAAAAGTCCAAGGCTATAATATTTCGCGCTAGAAACAAACCGATAGCACCCAGCTGCATGCTCAACTTTGAAAACCAACAAATAGAAATAGTTGAAGACCACACGTTACTTGGAGTGTATTTTTCGTGGTGTCATTTAAACTGGGATGCCCACGTCGAGCACCTCTGCGAAAAAACTCTCTTCTGTTTGCGGGGCCCTTTCGCGATGCCGTGACACCTTACCTTTGAAATGTAAATTACAAATTTATTATGCATTATTTTTTTTTCTCACCTTAACTACTGTAGCTTAGTATGGGCCACAATGACTAAACATAACATAAGTAAGCTTTTAGTATTGCAAAAGAAAATTATTCGAATAATCGCCAATATTCATAACATGACTACCACCAAATACGCCTTCCAAGCACATAACATTGTTCGCGTTGATTTTTTATATCATTTTAAGTTATTGCAAAAAATGTATTTTTCCACGGTATCAATTGTCAATTTTTACTCGGCCCTATCATCTTTGGACACGCGTCGTGCCAACATACATACAAGAAGTACTAACTCATGGAACATACCACGTTTTCGCACCGATTATAAATTACAAATGTTGTCTTATAATCTCCCCCATGTTTTAAATACATATCAACATACAACGGGATATAAAAAAGCTGAGCTGCGGAAATATTTTGTTCATATGCCATCCCATGCCTCCACTTCTTGATTTTTGAACGTTTGATTGAGTGTTAATCGACTTTTCCCCTCACCATATGCATGACCATTTTCAGTGTTCTCATTTTTTTTCTTTTCTATTTTTATTATTCGAGTCAATGTATATATGTGTCGAGTGTTTTCTGTATTTAATCTACAACTTTATGTGTGACTGGTTTTTGTAAATTTCTTGTGCCGCTCGTGAGCTACTGCTTGTAGGGGTTTCCTGGACCCAGTCAAGCTACCCAGGCAGCTTTTAGCCAGGAAACCCTCCAGTTGAAACAGGAAGGTAAACTTATTCACTATTGACTTTCTCCTCTACTGTCGGGGGTAAGCTTCTCTGCAAAAATCTTATCTGCAGATTTCCCTGGCTCGATTAGGGCTTCCTCTTTATATCCCGGTTCTTCTCTCTTTTGGGGCAAGTGCAAGGGGATATGTCTTAAAACCAGTGTGCGATCATCTTCGCGATTATATCACTGCGTCAGGAAGACTCCTTTGTTATAATCTTCAGAAATTCAACCTCGACCACCTCAAATGAGTCAATGTTTCACAACTATTTTACTGTGCAAGGCACCCTGGCCAATCTCCCATTGTGAGTATGTGCCACTCCAAGAGAGGACAACAACAACAACATAAATACAACAAGAGCCTTAACGCTGTCACGTTCATATGATAGTGACAGACGATGTATCATCTGAAGCAATACGAAGCCAAGCATGCAGAGTCTTTTTATAAACATTCCCCAAGTGCTTCATCTTCATTTAAGCATATACAAAACTTGTTAGGAGAAGGTAAGTGACGCCAACCAAGTAAAATACAGGAAAAACACTACGTTTCGGGACCGGCTCGGCCCCTTCTTCACGGTGTGACTACGGGCGAGCGCAGCTTGGCTTTTTAAGCCCCTGTGTGGAGGACCTGCGGGTCAATGGCCGCAGCCCATGGACGTAGGATGAGGGGAGAGTCCCCAGGGAACGATTAACATTCTCTCGTGTTTGCTGTATGTGCCACGACTCGAGTAGAAGCCTCCTGCGTGGGTTAGCTTCCGTTTCCAATACAATGGTGCTGTCGAAGTCAATTGGGTGGTCACACCCTTCACAGTGTTCGGCCACGGCGCTGCGTTGACGATTCATGTGACGGACGTCCGCTTTGTGTTGGTTCATCCTTTCCGCGAAGTTCTTCGTTTCCCCTATGTACGACGCCGGGCAGACGGAACACGGAATTTTGTACACGACGCCCTGGGCCTTTTCTCTGGGCTGCCGGTTTTTTGGGCGGGGGAGAAGGCGACCGATAGTGCTGGTCGGTTTGTGCGTTGTCAGCACCCCTTCTTTTCCGAGAATGCGACCGAGCGTCTCGCTCACGCCTCTCACGTAGGGGACGCAAACACGTTTCCGCTTCTGGCATGCGTCTGAGGAAATAATAGACCGGATTTTGTTTTGCCTTTCTTGTTTCCTGATAATGCGCCGGATGAATGAGCTTGGGTAGCCGTTCTTTTGGAGGTCAGAAATGACTCGGTTGTTCTCCTTCCTTTTTTCTTCACTTGAGGAACATATGGAGTCGGCTCTCTTCAGTAATGACGTCACGACAGATGCTTTGTGCGGGATGGGATGGTTCGAATCGAAATGTAGGTACCGTCCTGTGTGGGTTGGCTTCCTGTGCACCGAGGACTGCAGGCCTTTGTCGTGCCTTGTAAGTAGGACATCCAGAAAAGGCAGGCTGCCCTGCTGTTCATGCTCAACAGTAAATTGTATGGCCGGTTCAACTGAATTTAGATGACTCTGGAGGTTTTCTATCTCTGAGGTTTTCACCACACAAAAGCAGTCGTCTACATAACGGAGGAATAACTTTGGCTTGGGATTAAAGGAGGAGAGGGCCCGGCTTTCGACGTCTTCCATGGTTAGGTTAGCCACTGTGACTGAAATTGATGCCCCCATAGCAGTTCCGGTTGTTTGCTTGAAAAATTCTCCGTTGTAGGTGAAAAAGGTACTGCGCAGACAGAGGTCGAGAAGGCGACATACCTCATCGACGTTGAGTGGAGTTCTCTCGTGCAGCGTTTGGTCGTTTTCGAGTGCGCGGCGAGCAACGGACACAGCAAGGGGAACCGGTACGCAGGTAAATAGCGACACCACGTCAAACGAGACTAGGCTTTCGTCTTCCTCCACGGTAAGGTTCGAGACAAGTTGGACGAAATGCCGCGAATTCTGTACATGCGTGGGTGTTCTGCCGGCGAGCGGCGCCAGTACCTTGTGCAGGTAGTCAGAGAGACGTCGCAGAGGAGACAGGGTGAAGTCTACAATTGGCCGAAGGGGGACGCCAGGTTTGTGAGTTTTAGGTAGCCCGTAAAAACCTGGAGCTGAGCCGTTTCTGGAGATGAGGCGGAGGTAAAGCCATTTGAAATCAGGATGCCGCTTGAACATCTCTGCCAGGGTTTTGTTGAGTGTTGCCTGAGTGTTTGAAGTCGGATCCTTGCGAACCTTCTCATACGCCCCACTGCTCAAAAGGGCTGACGCCTTCTCCTCGTAGTCGCGTCGGTCCATCACCACTGTAGAGTTGCCCTTGTCTGCCGGGAGTATGACGATGTCGGTGTCGTCCCTGAGACCGCGTAGGGCTTTTCGTTCCAGTTGAGACAGATTGCTCGGAAATTTGGGGGGTACCTTGGCGATGACACCAATCGCTTTCAGGCGGACCTCTTCCCTGACGTGCGGCTCCAGGTGCTGGATCGCATCTTCAACAGCCGCGACTAGTTTTGGGAGGGCGGGACCAGATGATATGTTGAATCCATGTCCTTTTGCGAGAACAGAGGATTCGGGCGGTGTTAAGCGACGGGAGGAGAGGTTCTTTACAAAGCCAGAGTTATGGGGGTCAGGCTGTTTCTTCTGCCGCTGCTGTAGGGCAAACAACTTCTTGTGTTGACACTCACGATGTTTGTTGGCTGCAGTGGAGGCCGCTTCCATGGCAAAGGCGTCCACCCGCGGGAAGAGCTCAGGCATCCTGTGTTCTAGTTGGCGGCGCGCGAAGAACCGGTCCAGCTCCTTTTTGCGGAGAACGGAATGGCACTCGTGTATCCGCGCACTTAATAACTGTTGCTCCGTTTTGGACACCAGCCGTAGGCCTTCTGCGGTGGTTACAGGGCGCTTTAGGCGAAGGCTCACGGGTATCACATCCTTTTCCTTGCAGGTCTTGTTGAAGTTTAGATGTGTCCGGAAGACAGCAATACTCTTGGAGATCTTGACGTATCGCTTCACTAGCTGCATGGTCTCGATGCCGAAGTCTTGGCGTATAGACTCAAAAGAAAACATTCGACAGAAGTCTGTCGAAATTTCCCAACCAGACAGACTTCTGTCGAATGTTTTCTTTTGAGTATATACAAAACTTGTTTCTTCAGTCTGTGTCAAGAACAGGGTCTTTACAAAATGTGTGTGCTCTCTAATTTTCTTCCGAGTTCACGCCTATGCATGTGCATTCCGTGATATCCTTCCGAAGTGTTTGCCGGGTTTCTTTTGTGTATTTTTGAAGTTCTTGCTTTTGATTATCATTGCAATTTTCTTTTTCATGTCGGCGTAATTGGTAACCTGTGTACACTAAGTATGTGTCCCCCTCCCCCCTTGTACTATTACCAGCATTGCTCGTCGAATACGCATAGGTGATGGGAGCTTGTCAAGCTGCAAAATGAGGCTTTTTGCTCCCACTTGTTCCTCGAGCATGTATCGCTTGCTTGGAAAGAAAGAGAGAAATGAAGGAAGAAATAAAGAGAAATAATGAAAGGAAGAAAGAAAAAAAGGAAGGAAAAGAATGAAGGAAAGCAAGAAAGAAAGAATAAATAAATAAAGAAAGAAAAGAATGAAGGAAAGCAAGAAAGAAAGGATAAATAAATAAAGAAAGAAAGAAAAAGAGAGAAGGAAAGCAAGAAAGAAAGAGAGAAAGAAAAAAAAGAAAGAAAGAACGAAGGAAAGAAAGAAAGAAAGAAAGAAAGAAAGAAAGAAAGAAAGAAAGAAAGAAAGAAAGAAAGAAAGAAAGAAAGAAAGAAAGAAAGAAAGAAAGAAAGAAAGAAAGAAAGAAAGAGAGAAAGAAAGGAGGAAGCGAAGAAGCCATAACTCATATGGCCAGCACCGTGTCCCAGAGTGCAGTAGCAGCTAGCATAGGGTAGCCCGTTTCATCCTTTCGCTTTTGCTTCTCGGCACGTTGCGTCTATAATCGGACTCTTCCTCCTTTTGTCTTAATAGTACTTTTAGCTTTGAAGCTGGTCATAGTCTCTATTTTGCTCGCGGGGAAGAATTCGGGCAAACCAGGGAGGGTTTATCGGGGTTTAACGTCCCGAAGCGACTCAGGCTATGAGGGACGCCGTAGTGAAGGGCTCCGGAAATTTCGACCACCTGGGGTCACCAAGTATTTGACAATAAATGTTCTTTGTCTCTCTCACCTTCCTATATTTTGTGACTAGGCTTCAAGGTTAACGCTGAACGCTCCCTCAGAGTTTAATTTCCTTCATGCTTGCATTCTCGAGCCGTCGCGACAACGAAACCTCAACGCATAGCCGCGTGCGGAATGCCGCAGGCGAAAGGCGAAAGGCGAACGGACACGATCGGACACAAACGCAGGGACAATGAAATAAAATGGCGCCCTCGCTATCCTTAGCCGCCGCAAACACACTGATAGCACTGTCTCGGACCCAGCAGCCAACGCTTCACAGCGCTGGCGTCAGTACAAGCCATGCTCTCGGGCACGTTAAGTGTGCGTGCGGCGGCACACACGTTGAGACTAATAACTGAAACCACGATTACGAGCGTGCGGCGTTCAGATGAAGTGCTAAGCGCTGTTAAAATGCGAGCACGGTAGACAAATAAAAGTTGCAGAGAGCAACTGACCGCTGACAGCCAAGCTCGCATGGGTCGCGGCAGCGCATGCTCAACTCCGTGGAGTGGCCACTGCAGGGAACGACAGCCGGATGTTGAAACTGAGTTTCTCAACTGGTACGACAAAAGAGCTCTGATTTCTCAGAAAGCCCCGGAATTGGTTACAGCTGGAGCGTGGTAACGTTTAGGGACAGCTATCGGATTGGAAAGAGACGACAGCATCTGATTGCGCTTTAGTTGATCGAATCGACCAACGTACGAAGAGCCAGTCACGCCGAGCGTTTATATGTGGCGCTGCTCTCCACTCGCTGCGCTCATTAGGCGCTGATTGGACTTTCATTGTTATGTTGGAAATGTCAGGAGTCGGCGGTCAGCAACCAATTCGGTTTCAGGGCCTATCCCGGTTTAAGAGGACTGGTTGTTCAACCTTCTTGGCGATTCTTATGTGGCAAAGGCAATACCCTGGCCGGCAGCTGGAGGTGAAGGTGCCTTTTAGACACCGCAGGAAATGGCGATCAAGTGCCTCGCAACTGATCTGTGTACTGCTGAAGCCCTCGCATAAACTCTCTTTACAGAGAACAGAAAACGTCAATGTCATTCACCAGAACTGACAAGCCCCTGCCGGCAATAAAACGTAAAGTTCGCAACGTGGCTCACACAATCACTTAACGATGACATAATGCAGGCAGGACGGTAAATACTACTTCCAAAGCAAACGGTATTTTGGGTGAACTTTTGCCTGGAATCATCGATAGAACTCGGTATAGCAGCGACAGTGACTACACCAAGCCGTCGTGGAGGTCGAAGTGGCCAAGCTATAAGCCCTCGGTACCGCGCTGTTCAAGCGAAACTCTCAACACTGTCATCATAGGAACCTCGAACGCACCCCATGGCGCTCACTATGACTTGAAGCAATAAGGTTATAGACGGAGCTCCAATCACAAACCAGTCTAGCTCAACGGTGGTGGAAAGTTGTGAATGCATCTGGCAATCGAAATTATGTGGCCTACTGCAGTGTCCATCGCGACACATACAGGCGAACATATAGCGCATACCGCCCCATGGTAGACGCCGAGTGCACGGGCTCGAGTGAATGCTGAGACCAATTATACAGCCTGGCAATTTCCAGGTGATCAGGCCTAATCCTACCCGAAACAATCTCTAAAGCCGATAAATGCTGCAAGAAGGCTGAGCAAAACAAATTTTACTGGTGAATAAACGAATTTTACGTCAGTAAAAATTTATCGCTGCAACTCGCAGGTCCGCGAACTCACTCATTAGTCGACTCACTAGAGCTCACTCAGGCTCATATTCAGTTCGTGATCTGAGTGGTGAGTCAGTCGGGACTCGCGTTAAGAGCATGATCTGAGTAGTGAGTCAGTTTGGGCTCACATACATTTAGATCATGATCTGAATCGTGAATCAGTCCGGGCTCAGGCTCAAATTATGGTCTGTGTTCTCGCGACGACAGCGTGCGATTAGTTCTTTTTTTCCTTGTTCGCTGGCAGAGGAGGGGAGGGATGATTTACTACCGCGATCAAGCACTCTTGAGAGCGAGGCTGCTTTGCAACGTCTGAGGGGAACCGCAGAGGATTCCGCTGCAGCGAGGAAGACGACGTTGCATCTTTTCCCCATTGCTAGTTTACGCGGGTGCAAGTGCGGTAATGAGTCCCGCGTAGGGATATGCAGAAGCTTTGTCAGAGTTGCATCTGGCGCGGTACTTGAGCATTTCAGTGAGCCCATGTGTGTCGAGTCAAATTGAGTGAGTGAGCCGAAATTTGTCGTGAGCTAACTGAGTGAGCCCAAAGGAGTCGTGAGTCAAAACGAGTGAGCAAGCCCACATTAGTGAGTCAGTTGAGCTGCGAGTCGAAGTGGTAGTGAGTCGTAACGAATGGCTGACCCCGGAAGAGTCGCGAGTGAGAGTGAGTTCACATGAGTGTGAGCCTAAATTATACTGAGGTCACGAGTTTGGGTGAGCCCGGGGCTGTGTTAGTCAGCGAAAAAAGGTTGTGCTAAAATGCATTTCAGGCATAATGTATTTTTTCATATTAATTTCGTATTTTTCTGTCCCTATGCTTAAAAACCAATACGAAGGCTTTCTAAGTATGCTAGGAGTAATATTTTTGAACATTCTTACAAATATGCCAAAAATACAGCTTTTGCCGTCTTAGTATCCTTATTGTTCGTTAAAAATATACTAAAATATGCATTAACTACATTATGTTAAAAATTCAGAAAATATATACTGAGTTAGGCTTAAAAAAGGGCTACTATTCTGCTTACCGAACGAGACTAATTAAAGTTGTCAACAGCAGAAGTAACCAGTAAATCCAGACAACGCAATAACGTCCTCAGTACGACCTCAGGATGTCCGCGTCAGGATGTTCAGACGTCCTCAGGTTGCCTCTAATTGGTCCTGAAACGTTTCAACTGGGATCCATTTGTCCATTCATTGCGCATACTCAGGATGTGTTGAAAGTCATATTTGGGGATGTATCAGTAATGCTTCAGGATTTGCATCAAGACCTTTTTTTTTTTTCACGGGAGTGCCTTAATCAAAGAACGCGTTTAAAAAGGGCCGCAGAGAGTAACTCAGTGGAGTTGAATTTGCTGCCTGAATGGAAAAAACGACTAGTCCAAAAATCTAAACAGTCAAACCCCATCAAAAGCATGCGGTGCATTGAACAGGTTAATGAAAGCAAAAATATTTTAAGATATCTACTCAAGGCATGTCATTTTTGAGGTCACAAAGGTTTTTTTTCCATTAGATCACTACTGTACACCCATATTAAAATAAACCTGCAACTTTTAATTAGTGAGAGCTGAGTGCGAGAGATAAAGCTGGCTTGACCTCAGCTCGGTTCCAGATACTATCCTGCGATGGGACGACTGTGTCATTTGAGGAATTTTATGTACACACTGAGGACATCCTCATGAGGGCATTTAGCCGTCGATGCACTCAAAAGATACTGAAAATGTCCTGTTCGGGATAACGACGTTCTGATCATTTGAGGACGTCCTCAGGACGTTTGGGTGTTGTCTGGGGCGGGCCCCTAAGTGATAAGCACAAGGAGCTAATCCCTGCGAAAACGCAGTGTTGTCATCAATGAAGAGGTTCATGACATTGCAAGGTTTCGTAACGCAACTTGACCGGGGTAGATGTCGCCGCACAGCAAATTCCGACAGCAAACTCGAAGTGCTCCGACAAGAGAGATACTTGGCTTGCCTTATATGTGTCCCCCGAGCGATGACAAATTTGCCCTTGAGGCGTTTTCGGCGCGAAGACTGTGAAGCCGCAAATTGTCGCACAAGTGCGAGACTGGCCGTGCTCGAATCTGGGGCGATGTAGAACCGAATTGCTATTGGTAACTAGCGTCGGGCATCGGTCAGGTGTCAAATTGTCAACCTACAGACAAATGGATCCCAGTTTGACTGCTTGAGGACCAGTTATAGACAACCTGAGGACGTCTGAACATCCAGACGCGGACATCCTGAGGTCGTACTCAGGACGTTATTGCGTTTTCAGGGGTTAATGCATGGGCGTCTATGAGAGATGGTCGGCCTTGCCAGTCGGGGTCCTTTTCGCTGGCAAGTTTGGGTTCGGAGGTGCCCAAGGCACTCTTACCGGTGTAATACTGTCGCGTTCTCCACACGTAAAGTAAATAAGCGGTGATTGTTTTTTTTTGCCAGAAGTCACCATAAACGAAAGGATGACCGAAAAGGAGGAGTTCTCATTATTCACCGAAACTTGATTTCAAGCACTAGATTGTCGCACGGCAGCTTGAAGTATGCTGCAAATATGTTTACAAGGACTGCTCATATCTTAGAGGCCCGTGTACTGTGCGATGTCAGTGCACGTTAAAGAACCCCTGGAGGTCGAAATTTCCGGAGCCCTTCACTACGGCGTCTCTCATAGCCTGAGTCGCTTTGGGACGTTAAACCCCAAAAACCAATTAACCAACTATTTGTTATAATTGAAGTATACTTCGGATAAATTGATTTCTTAGTTACTAAAGTACACTTTTAATATATTGACAAGATGCTAAAACTGCATACATATTTTGTCACGCATTTGGAACGTGTTCGAAGCTTGCTTCAAGCCTTTCGAACAACGTGAAGTTATCAGCGATAAACTGCGATATTTTCCCTGCCTTCTAATCACTTCTGGCGCGCACACACGAGGCGTGGCGGAAAAAGAATGACAAGACCGCGCGTCGTAAGCAGTGAACAAGAATGCTGAAGGTGAAGTTAAACGCAACACGCGCCTAGATAGCCGAATGAATCCCGATGGCATTGGAGCTTGGCAGCACGTCGCGTCTACGATAGCTTGCGTGACTGAGGTTCTGCTGCTTGATGAGGTCGATCAAAAGGCATCCAAAATAAAAAGAACGCGGCGAGTTAATGCCGACTTGCGCGACAAGCGATACGTTCATGTACAGTCATGAAATTTATGAGCGTGAACACGGCAGCGCGTGGCAAATAGCCTCCAGCCCTACTTGTGGCGATACGCGGCGGCTGCTTTCCGCAACGTGGTGGAAAGGGTTATGCCGCGTTGCCTGCTTCCGGAGAGCAGAAGGACAGACCTCCCTTTCCACTTTGTTTACGAAAGCGGCCGCTGCGTATCGCCAAGAGTAGGGCTTGAGGCTATCTACCATGCGCTGACGTGTTCACGCTCATAAATTTCATGGCTGTACAGAGGGCAAAACACATGCCTAGAACAACCAGATTGTGTGTTCCGCACCTCCCAAAGCAGCTGCGACCAAGAAGACAAAAATCACGATGAAATTTTATGACTTCAACTAACTGCACATGTTTACATCCAGACCATTTTTAACCAAATCTTATCGCTAGTTATCGCGTGTTCAGTCAGAAACACGCTGAGAACATGTTCTAGACATGAGTTTTGCCCTCTGTACGCCAGTGCTGAACAGAGAATTTCACGCCAAAGGCTTGTGAAAACATGACGAAGGCTCTCAGCTTCTGCGTACAAATTGTCGCTTATCAAAGCGGTGCGTACTCAGAGGCGCGAACGTAGAATTACACATCAGTCTGACGCAGTTAGTCAGCAGTAAAATTCCGTCCACACAGAGTTCATGTTAGTGTAAAAAGTGTTAGTGAAACTTGAGTAGGCTGAAGTCTCAGCCAAATTTGGGGCCTCTTCCTCAGCATGTGCTTAAAGGTGCACTGAAGAGGAATCTGAACTTGTCTTTTTGCCAAGGGAACTCGATCTACACGTTCCGAGCATTCTTAGAAACTGCGACTTATTGCCCTGTGTGGCCAATTTCCCTAATTAAATCGAATTAACGTCCGGCTCCCGCCCTTTTTTTTTTTAATTCTGCCTCGTACGGTGGGCGGAGTCGACCAACGCGTGGAGCGCCTTTCACCCAGTCCCGTGGCGGCTTGCCGCTCTGCCATCGGCGGAGTAATACGTAGTAGTCCGTAGTAGCAAATAGTCCGCGCGTATTTTTATTTCTGCGGGCTTATTTTGCGGCTATATTATCTGCGAATGAAACTATTTATTCATGGAAACCTAAAAAACAAAATAAAGCGAAAGCAAAGCCACCACGGAGCTGGCTGAAAGGAACTTCACGCGTTGGTCGACTCCGCCCATCGTGCGAGGCAGAATTCAAAAAGAAAGGGCGGGAGCCGGACGTTAGTTCGATTTAATTAGGGAAATCGGCCACAGAGGGCAATAAGTTGCAGTTTCTAAGAAAGCTCGGAACGTGTAGATCGAGTTCCCGCGGCAAAAAGACAAGTTCAGAATCCTCTTCAGTGCACCTTTAACAGTGCAATCGATACGAGCACGCGACGCATATCTATGGGAGCCAAACGCGTGTCTTTTTCTAACCCAGAAATTCTAGGCTTTTCCGATATTTTGAAGGAAAGCAGCTTTACGGTCTTCACAGAACAGCCCTTTACCATTTCTCATACACCTTCACATCCCTTCATCCATTTCCCGCATAGCGGGGTAGTGAACCGGTATCCTCTCCCGGCTAATCTCCGCGCCTTTCCTATTCTTTATTACCGTAGGATGCTTGAACCTATTGGAAAGCACAGAGCTTGTAATTCCAAAACCTGCCGTACTCGCTGAGCGACAAGCTCGGTACTTACTTCCCTCCCTGCTTGCTTTATACAACAGACGATCGCGTTAGGGCGTGCCTTTCACTTCTAGATCTGCAACAGGTACGAGATCGAACCCTCAGCGACCCATTACTGCCTGTTGCCTATCATTGATTGCACCTGTGATTCGCGATTAGCGCAAAAAATCGCCTAGGGTAAATATAGGCCTTTACGGTGCCTTCGTATTTGCGTTCAAAGCATTTTCCACGCTAACAAAAGCTCGAGTGTTGCAATAGTCGCAGATTCAGCAGCGCGAGTTGCAGGACTGACCGGTGGTAATCAAGCTTACCTTCGTTGCTGACGCGAATGAAGCTTTAGGAAGGTATCGTTCATGCAAGCCCTTTGAAGAGGCGACACCGACAACACCGCACTTCCATGACGAGCTGGCACAGGAGTTCTTTCTTACGCGATCGAAGAGGCGACCTGCCGTGTTTAGCGACGGACAAGCGAACCGCTGGCACGAACACGACGTTGTCCGGAGCCGGTAGTGGCTGGGCCGGCCCCTTGAAGCAATTCCACCGCAGCTAACACAGGGTTTCAGCCGATGTCACAGTTCGAGGATGGAAGCAGGAAGGGCTTCATTAGTTAATTAGTTCAAAAGTAAGTTTCGAACGTCGTCACGAATAACTAAGAAAATAACACCCCGAGCACCACTGCAAAGGGCGACGCCATGTTGTCGCCGCATCGCTAAAGCATGGTAGGCTTGGGCCTAGTCTCGCAAATTCTCGCCCGGTGTGCCGAGAACAAGCGGGTGGCCTTATCATCGATATTAGTTCGCACGTGTTCTATCTGAGGCCATAGCGCTTCCGTTGTTTTCTTTTTTTTTTTTTAGACGGTGGACCGCTTCGTTTCACTCATGTTTTAGGTTCTCGCTCTATCGCATTCGACTGCCTGGCTTCTTCCAGGCTTCTGTATGCAAGTGCCACGTCACCTGTTCATTTCAATAGGACAGAGGGTAGCAGAGTATAGTTGGCTGTCGCCAAAGCTGCGTTCAGTTGTTCGCGTGCTCTAGAACGTTGCCATAATATTACGAGAGCAGAACCAGTGAAAGAAGACACGTGGCGGGTATCAGTTTAGTCCCACGAATTGAACCTTGCCGGCTTCTAGGAGTCGAACAACTCCTTTCTAGCTTGACGATCACTTTCACAAAAAGGGCCCACTAAAGGTTGGGGGCCAATGCGCCAGCTATGCCTATGTACTTTTTTTCGTCCTTCTGACACAAATGTACTGCGGCAGAGCACTAGCGGCAGAGGGCGGTACTCGGCTTAAAAAAGCTCTTGCCACACCCTTCTGCCAGGGTAGCCCTTCTGCCACCCTTCGGAGGGTGCTAAGCGTGGGAACCATGCCTTGGTTACGAATACCTCCGCTCGCGTCATAACCTCCGGCTCGAAGTCGAAGCGGAAGTCGAAGAACAAGTGTGTGCGGATAACTAGTGTGTCCTATAACTATGCACACAAGGTGTTTCACCTAATATTTTACACTGTTTTGAAAAATGGCCTTTCTGAGTTAGAAGAGTGTATTTTTTTCGGAATAGCATTGTCAGCGGGGTATTACAGCAAAATACAGCTAAGGCGTACTAACTAGCAGGTTGGTTAACTTTATAACTTATACTATTAGGCTCCTTAATTATTAAGAAGCGTGTATCCCGCATAAAGTAATATCAATATCTGTTTTAAGAATTTCGAAAACGCGGTTAATCTAGGCTCTGTGGCCAAACAAACTATGGCTACATAACGGCAAAATGCATTCGCTTTTGAGAAGCCTACAGGCAAAGCAACCTCTCCAGTGCATGAAACTCGTGGAAAAAGCCAAAATTTGTTTGGTCACAGCGTCGAGGGTAAGCGCGTTTTCGAAATCATAAAAAATTATATGGATTTTAGCTACGGTGAGCAGCACACCTTTCAATAATTGAGGAGCCCAACAGGAATAGTTAGAAAGTTAACCACTGAATATTCGTTAAACATCCTGCTAGTTAGCACGTCTTAGCTCTATTCTGATGTACTGCACTGCTGACAGTGCTGTGCTGAAAATAGCGGTCTTCTAACTCGAAAAGCCTATTTTTAAATATTCTCTAAAGAGTTATGTGAAACACCCTCTATATGCATGGTGCTCTCAAATTATTTACTTCAATATATTGTGAAATGAAAATACCTCAATTACTATCGTTGAACCTCGCGTTCCACAGTAATGCTGTATTCCAGAGTTCCGATGGAAATTCGTGTGGTCAAGCATGGTGATCCGATAAAACGAACAAGCAGTCAGTGACCATAGTCTCAAAGAAAAGGCGCTGCGAAACCAGCCAGCAGTGGTCGCATATTTCAGTCTCGCCTTACAGCTAGAATGCGTTACCGTCACGAACGCTAGCTTACATCTTGTGATTTAATATGTTTAGCAGAAAATTGGAGATGCTAACAACAAGGGAAGTACACAGCATCACACGTAAGAGACAGGGTGCGCAACAGTTGAAAACCTGTAGCTCTGTTGGCCATTCTGTAAAGAACTAAACGAGTCGGAGTGAGTTGGTACGTGATATTTTAGTAGTTTAAATCCTAACTCAGGCAGGCGGTACAAAGAACAGTTAACTTAATCCAGAGTATGGTGCTAACAAAGACATCTGCCTGAATATTCTTTCTACATCATTAAAATAGGCCCCCATCCGTAACACCAAAGTTCAGATAACGTTTAAAAAAGAATCACTGCAACGGGCTTCGTAATATTAAGCCTAACTTCTGAACCATTAAACTGGCGCGCTCCAAAGTGCCGCTGTTCCAACGTCATAATTCTTGTTCTTAAATATGGATTGAGTCTTTATATTCGCGATTTCTGTCTTTTGCCGTCTCGATTTTTTTTTTTTTTTGGCGGTGACTGAATCTCTTTACCGTAGATTTCCTCGCCACCACTGACTTTTCTCCAAGGAACGCAAAACCTAAAGGTCATTCCATTTCTTCATGAAAACGAGAGAAGAATCGCGGGTGTAGTGGGGACTCGCAAAAAGCAAGCAGGCAAAAACTTAAGGCGAAAATGAAGGCGGCTTTCCCTCCCGTAAAGCATGTTCTTTTTTTCGAATTACGCCTTGGGGTTGATAAATATGTCTTCTCTTGGGTGCCATTAGCTGTCAAGAGGCAACCTTTCCGTCGACACTCCATCACCTCTTTATTTTTCTCTCCCGATAACGCGAAGCGGGACAAGCAGCCGGTATTTATTCACGCATCGTTTGTTTCCTCTCAAGCGAGAGTGGCTCCAAAACGTCACGTCATCATTTTCTTATTTTCAGCGCGTATAACGAAACGGCCGCCATTCAATGCCTTCCTCGGCTGCGATTTCTTGGATTATGTCTTTTTTTGTTATTTCTCTTCTTAGCGTACGTTTTCCTTCTGTTCTACTTTCGATAGGTCTGCAGTCGTTCAAGAAATCTCGAATCGTTATCGTGCACATAAGGAAGCACATTTTTCGTTCATATTTAGCAGCATTGAGCTAATATCACAGGTGTAATCTACGCACCTGCCCGAGGGACTCCCTTCAAAAGGGAGGGCTCTAGAAGACAGTGTACTCTCTTTTTACTCCAACATAGGCGCATGGGAAAGTCCCTCGGGCCGATGCGTAAATTTTAAGGCGAAAGCCTTTAATGGCACATGCTGTCGTCTGTTAGCAAAGCGTATCACACGCGTTTAACTCGGGAACCGAAAAAGAGAGAAGAAAACCATTCGTAGCTGCAGATAGAGGAAGAACAAATGAACCTAGAAGCCAAGTTTGATGACTGTAGATTAATTAGTTAATTAATTATAGGCAAAAATGTCGAAATTGTGTCGAATTAGCGCCGCAGTCGATACAGCCACGATAACGGTGTGACGTCACATCGACCAGAAGTCGTCGCGGCATAGTGAAAATTGTCACAGAATGGTCGGAAAAACGTCGGATTTGTGTCAAATTAGATGGAAAAATGTGTAATTAAGCGTAATTAACACTTAAGATTCCCGAAAGATGTATAATTTTGGTATCGATATAACGACGGGAACTGTGTGACGTCACATCCTCCGGAAGTCGTCCTGGAATAGTGTCCTCGGCTTTCGGCTCTGAACACTTTAGTTGCCAAAGTGTCCTCGCAATTTTTACCTCCCATTTATAAAGGGAAGTGCACTAGAGGACGACTTATTCCCTTTTTACTCTTTTCTTTTCACAGTGTTGGGTGGAAAAGGAGCCGAGAATGCGCAGTATGTTCTCTCCAGAGCACGACATAAGCGAAAAAGCATACGAAACAGCGGGCTTCTTTGCGGAGTGAAAAGAACGGATGGACGAATTTTATTTGCAGCGATTTGAATCGGGACACTGGCCCCTTATTACCCGCTACCCGCGGCCGTGGGGCCCCTATCAGCTGCTACCCGCGGCTGATAAGGGGCCCTCTGTCGTCAGTTAAAAATGCTTTTTGTGGGTCTCCGTGCCTGGCGCAACATTAAATCTCGCTAACCTTACAACTCAGAGGTTAATTATACTTAGAGCAATCTCTCCAGCAGGAATTGCACTGAATGCTTTTTAACTGCTAGGAAATGTTCCAGTTTTCTCCAGTACAGAAATTCTAGAACCTCAGTTGACTCGTAGGCGTCTCTGCGTTACATGTCTACACTCAGAAAAAAGGGGCGAATAGGGGGCGAGACGTTAGTCTTTTTGGGGACTAACTGACCTGCCACTGGCAATCGTCCTTTTCGGGACTAACTGCAAAGGGTGTAACTGTTGGTCCCCTTCCAAAGGGTGCAACCGTTAGTCCCCGGGAGCAGACATTTAATAAAAAAATGCAAACGACGCGTGATTTCCAGCGTAATTTATAGCGGGATAGTTTCCGACAGAACTTCACACATATAACAACGATAAAGGAAACAGAAATAAACATACATGAAAACACCAGGATTCGAACCGACAACCTTTGGATTATGAGCCGAGCGCGGATATGACTACGCCACCACAGATTTTTTTTTCTTTATTGCCTTCAAAGGCGTGGGAATACAGTGCATTACAACATATGTGACTATTTACATGGCTACAGCACTCCTCCCTTCCAGCGACCATTCCAACTTCTTCAGTTGGGATAGATTCTGGAAAAGGGATACAATTTCTTCGTCAAAACCTCGGTCTTTTAACACATCGTAAATTTTCAGGACACTCTCAACAAAAAATTGATACACAGATCTGGCTCCAGGATCGCAATGGCGATATGCCATGGCACTACGCCACACAGCATGCAAGCCAAGTAGAAAAATGGTGTCATATGGAGCTCCATCGTCTTCGACAGGCAGAAACCTAATGCCGTGCGGAGTGAGCGGCCAATCTTTCTTTATGGTTCGCTGCAACACGTCCCAAAAGAAGACTGCATTATTACAGTCGACAAAAACATGGTCAATTGTTTCCTCCTTCCTACACAGAAGGCAATGGGTGCCCCACGGGACGTACATGTCTCTTTCATGTAACCAGCTTTTAACAGGTAAGGTACCTGTGTGCAGCTGAAAGAAGAAAGTTTTTGCTGAAGGCGTTACCCACATTCTTCTTACCCTCTTTAACACATTTTGTCCCGGTGAAGCCCCAAATGCCGACCGATACAAGGGAGCGGGAAAAAGGACGTGTAATAAGTCTTTCTTAAGTTGCCTTTTCTTCACAGTTGTCAAATATTCTCTGGAAAAACGGGTGACAAGGAATCGATAAGATGCGACAACCTCACGAAGGTAACGGGACACACTGTAGCGACCACCTCCGGCAGAGGAGATTACAAAGTCTGGGAGTGCATTTGGCAACATAAACTGAACAAAACACTGGAGGAAAGGGTTTCTTCTTTCGCGGAGAAACATGAAGCGCATGACCAATTGGCTTAAAAACAAGTGAGAAGGAGAGACCCCCCTCGGCGACTCGCCGAATAAGATTCGTACGGGAGGTTCTCTCCCAACTGGACTGCCATATAAATGTCGCAAAGATGCGATGGAACTTCTGTATATTCACCCGTGTACAGTACAACACCTGCAAGATGTACATTACCTTTGCTGCTAGAAAAACATTGCATACCGTGGCACGCGCGAACACTGAAAGGTCGCGCCCACGCCATTTAGATGTCATCTCTCTCATTTCACCGGCCTTCTTGCTCCAGACCGAATCGCTTTCACGATAGCAATCAAGAGGCACCCCAAGATATGTGCCCGGTGCAGTGGACCAGTGAACTTTTTCAAATACATCTGGAGTCATGTCCCATGCGCCATGCCACAAACCAATGCACTTATCTATGTTTAACATGCTCCCACTCTGGGCACAAAAATCTTGTGTTGTTTTCAGTACAGCCGTAATGCTTTCCCTGTCCGATGCAAAAAAGGCAACGTCATCCGCGTAAGCAAGCACACGAACTTCACACGAGTGGAAGCCAAAACCGCGTATTTCTTCATTCTGCAAAATTTTCTGGCAGAGTGGTTCAAGGAACAGTGAGAACAACAGCGGACAGTCCACGGTAGAAAATAAAAGCCTTGTATGCGAAACACACACACGGTCTGTCTGTACCGCTCAAATTGTTATCACAGTGTGGTGGTTTTGGTGTCATATGCTTTTGAAAAAACCTGCGGTAAGCTTTAATGCGCACGCACAACGGTCTAAATCACGTTTTGGCCAAAAAAGAAGTGCTGAACTGTGTATACATTACGGCCGGTACTTCACAACCACAACAGTGGTTTTCTTTTTGTTTCTTTTTTTGCGTATAAGGTGGTCTTCTTCCTTGCAATTGGCAGCTGCACATTACAGCCTGTTGAAAACAAAGGTAGAAGGCGATGGTTCACTTCGTTTTTTGTTACCGGCGGAGAGTGGCGACAGGGAATTGACTGCTAAGTGCCGCCGATACTTACACAGCATCAGATAAGCTCGTAAACAACGGCAACGGTGAAACTACGTGTACTTGCTCAACCCTAACTTTTACAACTCACATTTGACACGTATTGAAGTTCGTAGTAATTGTTTATGCACTTGCACAGCTGCCAGCCGTTTCGGTGGCACGAAGCCTATTTCTCACGGAAAAGGGTATCCGCCTCGTCACAGGCAGCGGCAGTGCCCTCACTGGCCTTAGAGACATCCATGCGCTTCAAAAATCGAGTACTATTGCAGTCAGGGTCTTCTCGCGCAATTTTCGCGTGCTGCTGTGCTGCGATTCGCCTCCCGTTAGTCTCTTTCTCGGCAGTTAGTCCGTTGAGTTTGCGCACGGCGCGCATTTTTGGCAAGGAGTGTGTCGTGTGCAAATTTAGGGACTAAAGAGCCCTTTTTAGGACTAAAGTTGTCTTTACTCCCCCCTGGGCCGGTTTTTTTCTGAGAGTGTATGTTGGCGTTTCTTGGAGAATACGTGTGTGGCCACTTTCTATTCTTCGACTTTTTCTTTTATCGCGTTAGTCGGATTGAGCTCATAGCATCGTTCCGCGTCCAACCTTTCCATCTGTCTTCATAACCAAACGCGGGTACCTTGAATGTGACATTCTACGTTTGGACAGTGCCGCAGATAACCTCTATATACTTGTAAACAGGTGCGGAAACGAGCGAGTGGGCAACGCGTAGGGCACACTAACCAGAGCTGAACTACTAGCTATTACAACTACATCGCTCCGCTATCGGCCGGGTCAATCCTTCCGACCATGAGGAAGTCACGACAGGTCTCCTTGCTGGCCCAACGTTTGTCGGCCCACGCTTCTTCGTGCGCGGGTCGTGGGCCGCGCACGCCTCGTCTCTGCTGTTTCGTGTTTCCAGAGACGTTCGAAGGCGTCATTCAGCCCTTCAGCACGTCCGCACGTCCTTGACAGCAAGCGGCGGCCACTTACGTATTCCTCTCACGGCACCGATCTGCCACAGCAATCGAGAATACAGAGAGAGAAAAAAGGCAAGGTTAGAGGCACGTGAGGCCAGAGGACGAGGTGGGGGGGAGGGGGGGGGGAACCACTCTTTCCGCTAAGTCTGGGTTGTGGCGCTTGCTTTTGACGCCGATGACCTTGTACGGAGCAGTGCGCCTCAAAGGTCGGTCGCTTCGTACTTGGCCCCTGACGGTACACGACTGGCGGTCGGCGTTCGACTGACACTATGAACTCGAGTTCGTGACGTGTAGGTAGGGTGAGCCGACACTGACGGCCTCTGGCGGAAGATCTGCAAGGCACACTTCCTAGATGCCAGTCGGTCACGTGGTGAGGCCGGTTAACGTAACGAGGCCAGCGAAGCGTGCGAAAAGCTTAGGCTCACGACCTTGCTTGACATGGCTTCCAAAACGATCTTTACTGATCATCAACTCCTTTACAGGTAACCGCTGAGTGTCGTGCTGTCCAGGTCTATGGTCACTTCCTCGTTGGATCGTGGCTGTCTACGTACCTTTTCTTTTATTTTTTTGCTAAGAAGCCATATGTAACAACCGCATTGCTTAAGGTTGCGCTCCTACGTTGGTGACGGCCACTGGCAGTTTTTGATGATGCTAGCGTGATTGCTGTGGCCCAGCCGCTTCCCCCAGAAAAGCAAGTTGCACCTCACTGAAAGAACCAATGTATTTCATTTTAAATAGTACGCATTGTGAGTGTCTATCATCGTTGGTACATGCAGAGTGAGCGAAATATGAAGTGCATTAAGCGGAACTTTGCCACCTTGCTTGCTTCTGCGAGGTTTTTGAGAAGACTGCTGCACCAAAATAGAGCCACTTCTACCGCCTCTATAAGAAATAATTTTAGCGTGAACTGAGGAGCGGTTTTTGGCTTCCGGAACTAGGTATTTAGAACTGACGCTCTATAAAAAGGTAAAGAATTAGAACGACGCATATTTTATTCGGGGACAACTTTTCTTGGCAATGCTGCAGAAGCTGGGCGGGGGAGGGGGGGGGGGGTTATGTTGTTTGGCCTATGTTCGGCATCCTTCGGACGAACAATGAACAACAGTGCACGGGGGCAAAGCTCGTCTGAAACACATGATGCACTCTATCGCTTCCACTAACAGGGCAATTTAGAATACCGGGATGATTCCAGTTTCGCATCATCATTTGTCGCTCCTCTTTTCCGAGATTATAGATTCCCTGCGGAATAAATTAAATAATTTCAATGCAAATCGGTGGCGACCGTCGCCATGGTCGGGAGCCGCAGTTAGCAGATCAGGGCTTCAAAGTTTCTACGGTGCTTCCGACGCCAACACAAGTTCCACAACCTCAAAACAACCGGCTGTCGACTGCAAACAGTGCTCCCAGCACGTGCCGTCTCTTTGAGGAAGTGCAACTAGCGACCGTATGGGGCGGTGTCAGTCCGTTCAATGCACGAACAGTAGTCTTCGCGATCTCCGTGTTCTCGTCAGGCGACGTCACGACCCACCGCGGAATCTACATTCCACCACACGGTGCCGCCGTTGTAGTACACGGCTGTCATGTCCCAAGAGGACGACGAGGTGAACTCTTGTTAAGAGTGGCTCTCGTGCGTCCGCCCGCGGCACCGCATGTTTCTTTTTAGTTGCAGTACGCTCTTGTACCAGTGGGTCACGAAGCACACAGCGTCGCGTGATCTCTATACGAAGTCGTTGACAGCGGTTGCGAGAGTTCCTTGTGCTTCGAAAGTCGTGCCGTTGCGGGTCGCCGACTGCACGAGCAGACATCGAGACCCTAGTCATCCTGGCAAGAGAACCAATAACAGACAAGAAGAAACTGCACGTTCCTGTCGTCCGACAGGGTACCGGGACAAGCTCGTGAAACGAAGGAATGTGCGGTCTACATTCTAAAGAGAACGGTGTAAAAAGAGAGCAAACTGCCCTGCAGCGCACATCTTTTAGTAAAAGGGTGTAAAACAGTCGACTAGCATACATCCTTTTGTAAAACGGTATATGCTGGAGGACGGTTTACTCTCTTTTTTACTCCCATATAGGCGTATTCGTGTTTAGAGTATAGGTGCGGTCGATGAGCTGACTGAATAACAACTAACTAGAACGAGAAAAGAAGGTGGTACTTTAGTTCATCAAAGATGGAGCATAGGCTACCAGGGGCGCCTTAGAGGAGACCAAGGGCCGTATTCTATAAGCTGTCCAATTTCTACTGTCCATTTCGCATCCATTTGGTACTTTGTCAATGGTCGCTGAGATGTACTCGCGGCTTTCAGCGACTGCGGGAAGCGACCCACCCATTGGGTGGTTGGCGACCAGGCCTCACCATTGGCTCCATAATACAGCCAATGGCAACCAGTGGTCAGGTCCGCTCGCCTGCTATTTACAGAGTCCTGCTATAGGGTGCATGCGCGTGACTGGCTGCATTGGCTGCTTATCGCAGCAAATGGCAGCCAATGATGAGGTCCGGTCACCAACCATCCAATGGTTGGGTCGCTTCCCACGAATGTTTGAAAGCAGCCGGTATTTTGAGTTACCAATTGCAGCTGACGAAATGGATTCTAAATGGACAATGAAAAATAAACAGCTTATAGAACACGGCCGCTGGTCGATGTTCGCCGAATATCAACCACCTTGGGTTGTTTTGTGTAATGGCAGTTTCGAAACCAGGTATTTCGCAGAGTCCTTGCTTTCTTTTCGCAAGAGTTTTCTCTTATGACGGCTTCTTCTTTTCATCGTGTCGCTTGTAAAAATTTGGTGAATTATTTCAATCATTGCCGCCATTAGGCGTTAAAACAGCCATTGCTGTCTAGCTATACTTGAAGATTATTATACAAGCTTACTGACCAATTTACTTGAAAACCGTTAAAAGATGGAACGGTAGGAATGCTACCACCAAATAATGCGAGCACGCTAGGCGTTAGGCTGGTGTAGCCCAAGGCGAGACTATGCGACTGCTTCCCTCTTGGAACAAAAGAAAGAAGGCAAAGAAGAAAATACGATATCCTTCACGAGAGCCGCTTTGGCGAAAATGTGTCGCAAAGTGACAACGGCTTACAGCCGGACGCTCTGAGAGAGCTTAGACTCCTTAAATCTTTTGCGTTGAAACACGGCAGTTTCTCTTGGGACGGAGATTGTGCCTCGCCTGCTACTTTTCTAGAAATGCGAAGCGAAGGTAGATTGTGCAAGAGACCCTTCCTCCTAAAGACATCGCTTAAGGTCTAAAAGGACGCTCTACGAGTTTCGTAACCTAATCTCCTACTTCGCTCACCGAGGATTGCTGGGTGTCGGCTTCCACATTTCGAAAGAGGTCTGCTTCCTTGAAGACGGAAACTTTAAACGTTCCAACCACTTACACAAGGTATATAAGGCGCTTACAAATTCGCCCCCGGCTACACCTAATCTCCAGAACTTTTTGTGACGGGAACTATGTGCACTACAGCACCTAAGCGAACATATAACGGCGGCAAAATTTCAAAACTTTCAGCTGGGAGAACAGAAGATATTTTAAATTATATCAATGCGAATGTCGGCAAGGGCGTGTTAGAAAATGTGCTTATTTTTCTTTTTTGAATGCCTCAAGCTTAAAATCCCAGAATCGTTCTCTAATGACGCCAACAATTTTTTTTCGTCTAAACTCGACACCTATGTCCTTTTTCTTATAAATCTCTGCACCTCCTACATCTGCTCAGCACTGAAGATTCGCTTTGTGCTTTTCATTGCCATTTATTTCCCTACATTTCGTTCGCGCTAATATTTTTCAGAAATTAGTTTCTTGTTCTCTCTCTTGAAGGGCTGTTTTCGCCAGCGTTCTGCATATTGCAAGAGCAAAGGACATTATAATGCCCAAGATTTACTTCGCACGCACGCATTAATCAGCAGGCTGCAAAGCCAAATCTGTATGACGATTTCTTGGCGCGTAAGCTTTCAAGATAAGGCATCTAAAAAAGGCACTCCGAGCGCAACAAAAATTGTCAGCTTATTTGCCCTGCACTTAAACTCTAGGCGGCAGTTCTCATCTGTTACATACAATCTCAATTTAACTTTACTGTTTCCTCTCTTATTGCAGGGTTCCCTCTGTTATCCTACTCCGAATCGGATCTCTCCAGATGGGCTTAAATGTCAGCGTACAAAAGACCAACAGTCAAGTGGAAACAAAGATTTTTTTTATCTTTTTTAAAGAAAACATGGTTAGCTTAAATCGCAGGTTCACACCGATATGCCCTTGTAATTCAAGGCTGATAAACAAAAGAAATAAAAAGCATTTGTATCAGGTTTTCAGGCTAAGTAAAAGTGGATCCAAGCTGATTTGAACGTGGTGCTTAGATATTGCCTGATATACGCACCACATTTCAAACTGCAGGCTGCTTCTGTTTACTTTACTCCGGAGCGAATCAGGGTTATGTCGAGCTTAGAGCACTTCACATTGCATATTCAGCATACGATTACTGATATAGGTGCAATCAATTAAGAGTACCACGTTTTGCTTTTGTTCTTTTTGCAAATTTAGCCATGCTGCAGTGAAAAGAAGATGCAAGCGCGTCATCCAAAAAGTTAACTTCCGTTCTGGTGCTTTCCGAGCACCTACCTTTATAAACAACCCGAAGAAACAATGCACCAACATCATTACTTTTTGATGTTGCCGACCAATTTTGCCTTTTTCTGCTATGTGCTAGCCACACTGTTTAACAACTGAGCAACTGCTACCAGGAGGCAGTTGTCCAGGTTGTAGAGTTTCTAAGCAATACCTAAAGGGAAATCTGGCGCTGCGGCATTTCATCCACCATGGAGGGACGCAGGAATGCCGGGAAGATGAGTGTTCGTACTTGGCTTGGCTATTGCTGTGTGTGAAGCGTCTATTCAGCCGAAAGAATACGACACTTTTCGCGACAAACCTCGATGAAATGCTCTGACAGTTTCCACACCAGCTTAACACTTTTGTTAATATTGCTGAAGAAGTGAAGCGAAAAGAGCGCTATTAAAATAATTTAGTCTGCGTGAAAGCATCGCGGCGAAGCTGGCGATTCAGGGGGAGAATGCATGTTTTCGGCCACACACTAGCCAAGACAAGTAAGAAACCTCGCCTCCCCGGCATTACCGCGGTAGATGAAGTCCTCGTTAAGAAACTCGCATAGACGGTGGCGCCATCTTTTCCTCTATGTAATATCGTGAAACTCAGTGGTCACCGCGGTAGATGAAGTCCTCGTTAAGAAACTCGCATAGACGGTGGCGCCTTCTTTTCCTCTATGTAATATCATGAAACTCTGTGGTCCTGGGGGCGTGCATTCTGAAAGAACTATATTTTGCTCGTGGAAGGGTTTGAAATTATTGTTCCGTTCCTTTAAAGACATATCCTTGGCTGAGTTATGCGGTAACTGTGAGTACTTCCTACGTAACATCCAGTTCATGTTAGCGGATTGCCCCGAACACGTGGACAATTTCTTATGAAACAGTGCTTTGTTTATTGATGTAACCTGCACAGCAGGAATAAATTTATCACGTCAACAAACAAATAAAAGTTCCGAACGGTTGTACTGAAGTTTAGCTTGTTTCAAACTTTCATAACAGTAATCGGCAGTGTTCTTGCCACAATCCTAGAGAACAGGAAGAACACATTTCAAGCAGGCAAGAGCATGGCCCTCAGTGTGAGTTTAAAGTCGTGCGCCCAGTTGCAGGCCATTGCGTTGTATTTTGCTGGGACTCTGAAATAAATGTCTTTCACCGCGGCGTCCGCCTTTTCCTGGTCGTCCTAGGAGTTCGCTTCCCTGGATACCCACCTTCCATTGTGTTGACTCAAGCACGAAGCTGCTTTTCTTTAAGCCTGGACTTGTTTTTGAACCGCGCTTCTCTTTCAAACGAGACTGGTGGCTGCGAGCGTCTACTACTGGCTGCTTGGTCTATTCTCACGGCGCGGACCATTTCATGGCTGCTGCTTGGGTAGGCAGTTTTTTTTGCAGGGTAACCTTGACTTTTTTTTTTGCTGCGTTAGCAGGCGTTTGTGTGTTCTTCCTGGCTTTCAAGTCCTTGTAGGAAGCAGCAGATGTAGAAAAACTGCCTATTGCTGATTCGTTGGTTGTACATAATGTGTCTTTTAGTATTTTCAAGCCAACAAAGTTCCTTTTTAAGGCGAAAGCCTTTAATGGCTCATAACGTCGTCCGTTAACAAAGCGTGTCACACGCATTCAACTCAGGAACTGAGAAAGACAGAAAGAAACCGGTGGTTGCTTCAGATAGAGGATGAAGAAATTAACCTAGAGGCCAAGTTTGATGACTGTAGATTTATTAGTTAATTCATTTTAGGCAAAAATGTCGAAATTGCGTCGAAGTAACGCAGACATTGATATAGCCACGGGAACGGTGTGACGTGACATCGACCAGAAGTCGTCGCGGCATAATGAAAATTGTCACAGAATGGTCGGAAAAACGTCGGATTTGTGTCAAATTAGATGGAAAAATGTGTAATTAAGCGTAATTAACACTTAAGATTCCCGAAAGATGTATAATTTGGGTATCGATGCAGCCACGGGAACGGTGTGACGTCACAGACAGGAAGTCGTCACGGCAGAGTGTCCTCGGCTTTCGCCTCTCAGCACTTTATTTGCCAAAGCGTCCTAGGTACAGCAGTACAGCTTATACCGCTTCCTAATCGCTTTAGTTATCGGAAGAGTAAGCATAACATTTCCTTCCCACATGTTTCTCGCTTTGACAATCCAAGGATGCCGCTAGCGTTAGGCTACTAGGCGTAACCAAGATCCTGGTGGTGGTCTGGCAACTTTGATAAGAGAAAGTATACAGCATTCGGGAGAAGAGTGTTGCCTACTATTGCACGCATTAGACGATATGGCAATGATTCCTTGGTCTACGCAGACGCTGCGACTGCTGGCCCCAGGACATATTTCCGTCTAAAACTGTAACGCACATGGAGGAAACGAAGGTCGCTGCATAGTTAGGCGCTAAAAATTTGACTAATGGTTACCACTAAAATAGGGCGCCACCAAGCTCTTGGAGTTAGAGTACTGCAGCGCGAATAAGGATGGGATTAACACAAACGACACACATAAGACACACATGCTGTTTTTTACGGCATCCGTTTCCTTAATAACATGCATCAACAAGCCCATATCGAGGCTTTCACCAAGCGACTTCAGATGGAGCTGGCGACATGCTTGTTACGTAAGGTTGTTGTGTAACGTAACAAACTTGCCAGTGTGCCATATGGCACCAAAATTCGTGAAAAGAAGTTGCTTGGATAAAATCTTGACTTGGAATAGTTCGAGCACGTTATATGAATAAGGGTTGAAGAGTGAACCGGGTCACGAACAACATGTAGGACACCATGTGTGCCCATATGAACATTTCACCCATGCATGTCCTATTCAAGCACATTGATACTAGACGGCGCTAGCGGCAGTTGCCCAGAATTACTCTGTACAGGCCGTTGGTAAGAGTCATCTTGTCTGCGCCATTGCAAGCAGCACACAGCCTCATAAAAGAAGGCATACTGGCGTGCTTTGGCAAACGGAAGCGCTGAATGGAGCTTTATCCATCACTGGCTCTTCCTATATCCTTGCCTCAAAAAACAACCCACCGCAAATAAAAGAGCAAATGTTCATATGCACCGGCATAGAGGATAATAGTGACTCCCGTTTAGCCCCCATTTATTCTGCGAGCCGGCCATACGCTCTAGAGGGAAAACATGTTGCCGATCCAGACGCCGCGAGGGGCGCTGGGGCGCCTAACACGATAGACGTGCCCGACGCCCACGGGAGCTGAACGAGGATCGAACGAAGCAACGGACAAGCGCTTCTATCCGCTACGCCCCGTATATATATAACCCGTGAGGCGGCATCAAATATGTAGGAGCTGGTATTAGCCGCCGACCCGCGCGAGACCCGGTAGTGTTCCAGGAGCGCCGATGATAGCCCCCGCCGCGGAGAGAAGTTACACTCCTTTCTACGGCGCTCTGTGACGACACAGAGCATGGGTGTGCCTGCAACATGTGCATGCGTGTGCGTGCGTGTGAGGGAGAGCAAGGTTGCTGAGGAAACGTATGCGTCTGCTGTGGCACTGTTTGCTGCTTCCTGTCCGATCTGAGAGAGTTAATTAATCCATGGATGCCTAGAATGCCACTCAGTGGGAAGCGAACAGTGGAATAGTGCTGTTTAACAAATTCCGTTACAAAACTGTCTCGAAGAGGTACAAAGAATTTGCAACAAATGCTAGGTGACGGACTGCCAGCTAGTAAGGCTGGTTTTGTGCGAATGTCAATGATTCAATATATGTTGCTCATTTTTGCTCTGAAAAGGTTTGTATGCGTCTGAAATGCAGTGAATATATTTTGCTTTCCTTCAGATAGATGACGTTCGTGCGCTTTGTCACTCTTGACAGCATGGCTGTTCTCAGTTGACGGCAATAATGTTTTGATCACGGGGAAAATATTTGACTTAATTTTTTGTAAGAGCACTATATATATGATACGTTCCACCGCGAGGCTTATAAACCGTGTCTGACTCCTGTGAAGGAAGTTGAAAGTATTTTGCGTTTCGTTCTCTGTCTTGAGTGTGTAAACAAACAATTCTCCAATATCACTCTCGGAGAAAATAAATATTTTGTATAATTCTACATATTACATGGCGTTTCGATCATGTGGTAGGCGAAGACTGTTAACCTACGTTTTCTGCTTGAGAGATGTCGATAGCTCGTGCTGAAATGTTGGAAATATATGAACTGTGCGTAGATAAGTCTGGCTTGTGCCGTGGCCCGGTTGATATGTGTTTTGAATTTGAGATATATAATAGCGGTTGACAGACGATTAAAAGAACGCGAAGAAAACCTTATAAAACATGGGAGAAACGCTCGGACTCACACTACCGAGTCTTTCGATAACCCAGCGACCCACACACCGCTAAACAGTAATAATGAGCATTAAGGCACTGATTTATTTTACCACACTCAAGCCTTCATATAAAAGAGTTCTATCAAATTCTGTAAAATATACCACCTTGCGATCCGGCCCGTTCGCAGTGACTCGTAGTTCTAGACATCTCTATCACAAACGTAAGAAATCCATTTAACTCTGATCCGAGAAAACCGAGATCTGTCTGAGCTCCGTATCTCGGTCTTGAGAGGCACGCTGGCAGTTTTTGATAATGTGATATTCCCCACCGCCGTCTTCTGCCTCTAGAGCCTGGCCAAGTTTGCATGGTTGCAAAGCTCGCCGAGAACTCTAAGCGCCTTGCATTTACGCCCGCCCCCAAACGGTGCGTATTTCGGTATTCTCCAGACCGCGAGAGTGCTTTGTAGCCTCTCAAGCCCACAATACACCTCTCCACTGGCCCCCCAACTTAGCAGAAAAAAAAGAAACAAATAGGTTGAGCGTATAACAAAATATTTTGGCAGCACCGTAGCTTTTTTGAGACTACTTGTTTCCGACGTAACAAGTTTTCAAGAAAGACACTCCTACACGTTAAAAATACTGTACAGTAATTCTTTATAATAGTTTCAATCAGTTCGTATTTATTCACGGCCTTTTTTTAGCTACCTCATACTGAGCGAGCTGAGAATTCAATTTGACGAAACGCTCCTGGCTTGCCGATGTAACAAAGGTGCCATTAACATCCCGCCGACATTCTGAAGGAATATGGTCGGACCACAAGAAACTCCCGGTTCAAGAAAATGATTGCGGTTTCGCTAAACTGCGCTACCCGCCTATGCTTAACTTCAGCTGCAAGCGGTTCTTGTACTACTGATCAACATTCGTTTGTTCTTTCCTTTTTTTCTTTTCACTTCTTTCAGTTTTTGTATGTCTTCGTTCTCGCGTGGCCGCGGATGGAAACCAACTAAGCGTAACAAAAATGCTATGATTTGAAAAGTAATACGTTGTGACCAGCTCAAAACATCCGCTGATAGGGTGCTGACAACTGCTGCTGTCAGACGGAAAGACGCCATTTTGTTTCCCGAAAATTTCCGAGACATCGTATGAACTCGAGAGCGGCAAATTTCAGCCGTACATGAAAGTTTTACGTCTGACAGCCATGTTAGAAGATTTCACACCTCAGAATTGTGGCGCTTTAAATTAATATTATGGTGAGACCGCAGATTTGAATAAGAGGAACAAAATGGCATACTTGTCACCACCCTAAACAGTGAAGCTAGACGCGTAGGCATGCGCGTAGGTCTCCTAACACGAAATAAACGAGAAGGCGCTCCAACAGGCCACCTGGTGGAAAGAACAAGAAGCAAGGTGCGCCCCCACTGTCTCACACAGGCATCTGCCGCCGTGCAAGACCGGGCCGCTGCTCCCTTCGCCGACTTGATTTATGGATCCTCCGCAATTACGCCAATTGCTGAGCCGTAATAGTAGACGCCACCGCCGCCGTCGCATCGAGCCATATAGCGCCCTGCTTCTTCCAGTAGCCGCGCTGCAGTTTTAGAGTCATTCGCGCCGCCCATGCCGGAAGCCGACGTGGTGTATATGACACTGATTTTTTTTTTTTTTTTTACCTCTCTGCCTTCTTCAGCTTTCGGTCTCTGGGGAGTCTCGCGGGAAAGCCTGGGCTCCAGTTCGCCCGCTTACTGCGTAACGTTCGCATTAGGAGAGGTGCGGTGTCGTCATCAGCGCGCCTTCGCTATGGTCAGCGAGACCGGAAAAGGGGGCGTGGATTAAATTGGAAAGTGTGGCCCGGAACCCGCGTGGAATGTTATTACGAGGTCGATGTAGCGCTTCGCTCTGTGTGTCGCCGGTTTTTTTTTATGTATTGTTTAATTTGGATTCAGGCTGGCGAATGGAATGCGGTTCTGTGCCGTTGGAATTGCTATGGCAACGGGCTACAATTTAGTAAAATGGACGGCTGTGTATGTCGGCAATTAATCATTACTGACCCACAGCTCTGACAAATGACGGAACAGAGATAAAAGAAGGGCAGAAAAGTATGTGTTCCGGCTCTATTTTTCCTTGTACGACTCAGGCTTGTAGGGATGGTAACGAACGGACGAAAACGGATGCCTTTGTCAGCGTAGATACAGACGTGGTGCTGTGTAGAGGATGTAGCTACGGACAAAATCATTCCTCTAAAAATGCCCGGGAACCATTACTGAACACAGTCCAGAACACCGGATTTACTTTCTTGAGCCAGCAATCATTCATTTCCGTCATCGTGAAAAAGGTTTGATTTCTACGCGAATTTTTTTTTTAAGTTATAAAAACTTGCATACGTGTGTCTAAGTTATATCATCAAGCTCAACCCACCATAACTAAGAGTGCGCAATATCTCCGATACTTGTGAAGTTAGTAGACAGTACAATGTTTCTGGGAAGTGCTAGGATCTAAAGTCCTTAATGTTGCGACAAGGCACGGCAGTAGCAAAACTAACTCCGCGTGTAGCTTCACTTCCCCACTACTTGACCGCGGTCAAAGGAAAGTGCATGAAACCGAAATCTAACTGCTGTTTTTGCCTACATTCCGAATAGGAGATTACCGCGCTTGGAAGCTTGAACCTTGGTTGTCCTGACCCAGAATTAACTCTGGTTCTGTAGTTCTGTTCTGAACGAAACGAAATATATATATAAATGTGGCCCCGGGTTGCTCTGCCGTGACACAAAGGAAGTGTGCTTTGCACTATGCTCAAAGCATGGCGACTCGGCACCCTAATGCTTTAAGGAATCCTGTAAATCAAACGCATGCGCCGTACGTCCCAGTCAAAAGGATCTAGTTGCTAATTAGGATGCCCCTCGTTTATATTCATCAGTCGTCAGCACACCGCCATCAAATTACGGGGCAAGCAAAGCGGTATACGTTTACAATATGTTCTACTGACACTGAAGACCCCTTCCGTTGACCTCCACAGGCTTTCTGCTGAAATCTGACATATGTTTCTGAGGACGTACCGAAAACTAAAGACAAGGGATGTAGTACATTCTAGCCAATATTTTTCCGTAGTGTGTGACTGCTTCCTTTTATTCACATCACACAGAGCTGTCGGGAACCTCAGAGAATGACGTAAAATATTTTGTGTCCAGTCTTAGACAGGCTATGCTACTTCGCGAATGCTCTAAAGTACGCCGTCGTCTAATGTTATGAAACGGAAAGTGTGCTCTGCCGTCCCGCATTGTGGTTTTAAGGCCCCGTAGACTTCTTTAGACAATCAAAAATTTGGATCTGATTTGAACACTTTACCGCAAGCGTTCTGGTGGACTTCAAGTACAACAGGAAGTACAACAGCAGTGCTATAGTCGGATACAACTCTTGAACGAAGCGGCTTTCCACCCTCCAAACATCCCCTTACAGCCTATAGCGTCGACCGCTTCTCATGAGTCTGCTCACGTGACAATGCATGGAGTGGAACCGTGCTAACTATATTGCCTTCTCTTGGCTTAGCACAGCCGGATCACTGACACTCTAGTTAAGCGCTCAAACTACTCTTTAATGTATTCCGTGTGCAAACAGCTGGATATTTATCTACGAAACATAAAGCAAAAAAAAATGCGCCATTAATGGCTTCTATCTTTACTTGGGGCAATGTATTTTTCAGCCTTTTCACGCCCTGGTTATTGTTTCTTTTTTTTTATTCCACTATGCAAATGCATCGAGTTATGCCCTAGGCACGTGCCTTTGTAGTTCTCTAAGTACTCCTGTGCGCAGAGTTGAGCTTCTAAATTATGCAAGCGAGAGTACAGCGTACATCCCCCCTCTCATCCCCCCCGCTCAACCAAACGAACTCATCTCTCCAGCTGGCACAATGGTGCTTGATCCTCTGACTCTGATTTCTCACTCATTGTTTTCTTTGTTATCAAATTGAAAGCGCAAATTTCACATTAATTTGACTTTGATGTTTCGGTCTTCCTTCGCGACGAAATCGGGCCGGATTTTCAGAACTCATTTCGACGCTTTTTATCTTTGCTGTGGATGGAACGTTGATAGGAGCCTCTAAATGTGAAGAAATAAAATACAAACCAAAGCGATGTAACCTCGAAAAAAAAAGCGTGTGAGCCGTTCCTACAATAATGAGACAGCCGTGAACAATTTCACGTCATTAAAGTGGGATTGGCTTTTGGCCAAAATCAGCGCACGCGACTGTCTACATGATGTTTTGAAAAGCAGTGCATCCTAGTCGGAGCCAGTGGGGCAAAAACATAGCTCGAAATAATTGGTACGCGTTCAGAGGTCGACAAAGCTGTACGCGTATTCTCGACGCTGAGGATTAAGAGCTTAACATAATAAATGGGCATTCACTTCTATTTCCCTTGTGCAAAAAAACGTAAAAATAAAGAAATAAAATGCCATTTGGAAAAACGTAAAAATTGACCGACCGCAAGTTTTATTTCATTTGCGGTTTTCAGTTGAAGCGGCATTAACTGAGTCCTTTCCCTTAGCATTTTTTTTTCCATGTCAGTGTTTGCCCTAGTTCACATCCGGCCGCAGCGTCAGCCAGGTTCATATTAAGCTACATCTGATGAAAATGAATACGCGGATAAAAGGATGGTAGCGCTATGTGGAGCCGGAAAATCGAAAGTCAATATTTAAGGATGTTTGTATGCACTTGGCGACGAAAGATGGCGCTACGTTACAAATCGAAAGCTCCTGTCCCAGGTCCGCATGTAGTGAGAAAAAAGTGCGGAAAAGCGAGTAGAACCAACTTGCGCGTGGGTTTTCTTTCTTTGTAGTTTACTTAACATCCCCTAGATGGCGCCACCATACTGCATGCAAGGAGCGGTCCACCAGTCATTCTTCCTTTCATGAAATAAATGTTTTCACCCACAACTACGAGATGATGTGATCGGTCGATGTTCATCCTGAGTCCTTTAGAAGCGTAGCAAAGAGCTAAACGCTACAACAGAG
This sequence comes from Amblyomma mixtum, assembly GCF_055824585.1. Taxonomy (NCBI): domain Eukaryota; kingdom Metazoa; phylum Arthropoda; class Arachnida; order Ixodida; family Ixodidae; genus Amblyomma; species Amblyomma mixtum. The sequence continues at coordinate 33,719,214 of NC_143012.1, read as the reverse complement.
AACAATAACCGAAACGCGCGCGTCATTCACAATTCAGTTTACCGTTGAGAGGCAAGTTTTATACACCAAGAAAAATAATTCGCGGTCTGCGAGGGAATATATGCGTGAACAAACATACCATTATCAAAATTGAAATGAAGAAAAAAAAGACTTGAAAGAATCGAATGTTCAGAGGGGACCCTGAAGTCATCAATAAATGAATAGAAGGCTACAGTAAACTACAGCTTACCTGTCTGAATAAGTGAACTATTTGTCTTGCATCATGACTAAGACTTGGCTAGGTTGGCTGGAAGCTAGCTTAGCTCGCCTGACAGATGCATGACGTCCAATTCACGCCCATTAGTACTGAATGAATTCCAGCTTCAATAGACTTCGGTATTTGAATACTGCTTCCGTTTTCTCTGCGGTTAGACAGAAGCTATTAGCCTTAAATGTGCCGCGAAATACCTTGCTCATCATATCTTAATTAATTAAACACTTTTGAGGCTTTAGTAGTGTGGTTTTTCACATATTTATGAAAAAAAAAATATTCCACTCTACGAAGCTGTTCTCACTGCATATGAAAATTTGAAAGAAGTGAATTGCGTGGTGGCCTACCCTTACGTTTTCCTTTAATAGGATTAAAGAATTTGCAGCTCGCGGCATTTATTTCTCAATGACAACTTCACGAAACTTTCGGGAAGCATTATAACGCGTACAACAGACAAGCATAGCAGAGAGATGGACACGGGACAACCTCCACCCTGCGTCCATTCTCATTATGATGTCTGCCTTTTGTATGCACTGTAATGCATCCTGAAAACATAAACCATCTAGCTGGTATACAAGTTCCTTACTTATTGAGATTTCTTGACCCTTCTTATTTAAACTCATTGGAACTTCTTTTGCTTTTCGAGTGGGTCGGATACAATGTGGCCAGACAAGTCAGTCCTGTGGATGTGGAATTCCAAGCTTGGCGATAGGCTCTTGTGGTCAACAGGTGTGATCGGACACGCATAAACTCTGCGCATGCGTAGTGTTTGCGGTGAGAAAACCGAGCAGATCTGGACGGGCATACAGAATACCGGTGTAGGTGCTCGCAAAAGCTACGAGGCATTTAATATGACTTCGGGCATTCCGGTGCGATATTCATGTGGTCAACAGAGCTATAGAGACACGTCGCTCGGTTTTCTTTTGATGACAGGCTGAGCTCTTATACACGCGAGAACACAGCACCTTTAACCTCATCGAGTAGCTGCAGTTCCTTGTAATCACTACAGGGCACTGACAACTTTTGTTTTCAGCTGCAGTCACTTCGAAACAGAGTAGTCGCCGTCCCCCTTGCGAGTCTGGTGAAACAGGTCGCTTTGATGTCAAAGCCGTGGAATTGCTCAATATTGAAGCACCTTGTGGCCTTCCCCTTCAATTTTCACGCGCGCGCGTTTTTGACTACGACACAAACCATGCTCCTGAGAGGTGCGTGCTCTTAAACGTTTATACGTCGTTCACATCATCATTGGGATATATTAGAATTAGCAGAAATGTTAGAATTTATAATTATTCAAGAATCCTAACCGGCACAAACCGAACAACGCGCCAAATCCTCAAGTTTCTCATTACTCAGACAACAGCTGATGCCACGAATAGGAACGATGTCGGCACTCTCCACACGTGATAACTGTGACTTACCAGGATCTCAAAAACGATGGTTTATGTCAGCTTTACTTAGAAAAAAAGCAGCCAATACAGGATCCGGAAGGCCATTCCTGCATATCTTGAGTTTGTGTGTAACCGTAATTTATGTGACTTATATTACGAAGAACTATATTTCATAGTTGAATACGCTACATTCTCAACTCAAAACACGAGAATATGTGAAGTGAGAACGAGACAACACGAGATCATCTATTTACTTCTTTCTCGCCGCTCTTCCAGTATGCTTGTGTTTCAGGTTTCTTAGATGAATTCCATCCAAATCACCCGTCTTACAACAATCTTACAATTATCCAATTTTTTTTTTCCGCAGGAAGTACCCAAAGAACCTTGATACTCTCTACCGTACCCAGCAAATCAGTTTTACAGTCATCTGGTCTACGTCAAATTTTTAGATGTTAAACGAACAACTAGAACCAATTGAAGGTGATGTAATTTATCGACTGATCATCGCGTTCTGAAGGAAAAGAAAACCTGCTTTCTCTGAAAACAGGGCTTTTGTAAGCCAGAAAAGGTCAGAAAATGAAGTACAGGTGTCGCTAAAATCGGCCACTTTCTCAGGCAAACTGCGATGAAGTCAAGGCATTCACTTACTCGTAGATCTCTTAGGCAAGGCTACACCACCATTCGAATCCAAATGGGGATCCCGGAGTTCACAGTGATGACGTAACGAGTTTGAATCAAGTGGTTGGAAACATTTTAAATTCATTTTTCTTTCTGAATAACATCCGTATTTTCCTGGTGAACAAACATCAACATATCCACAAAGAGCAACAAAGTCGTTTCTTACTAAAAAAGAAAGTGGATCACATTCTCCTCAGCGGCCCTTATAGTCTCTTGGAGAACACCCATATGAAGGTAATGCACTTTTAGCATGCCCAGCAAGCTGGCTCCGCTGGCTGGCAACAAGCTCAAGTAAACTGGAGAGTTCGCAAGAACCTAGCGAAGATACCGCTATATTAGAGTAAAATGGGAGTAAGCTGCCCTCTAGCTCACTCTTTTTTATAAAAGGGAGTGCACTACACCCTAAACAGGAAGTAGTAAAAAGAGAGTAAAGCCGCCCTCTAGCACACACCATTTTTAAAGGGCGTGCGCTAGAAGGCACCTTACTACCTTTATACTTCCATATAGGTGTATTCGTGATTAGAGTGTGGAAGACAACTTTACTCTCTTTTTACTCCCATATAGGTGTATTCGTGCTTAGAGTGTGGAAGACAACTTTACTCCCTTTATACTTCGGTATAGGTGTATTCGTGTGTAGAGTGTGGAAGACAACTTTACTCCCTTTATACTCTCATATAGGTGTATTCGTGTTCAGAGTGTGGAAGGCAACTTTACTCCCTTTATACTTATATATAGGTGTATTCGTGATTAGAGTGTGGAAGACAACTTTACTCCCTTTTTACTCCCATATAGGTGTATTCGTGCTTAGAGTGTGGAAGACAACTTTACTTCCTTTATACTTCGGTATAGGTGTATTCGTGTGTAGAGTGTGGAAGACAACTTTACTCCCTTTATACTCTCATATAGGTGTATACGTGTTCAGAGTGTGGAAGGCAACTTTACTCCCTTTATACTCTCATGCTGGTGTATTCGTGTTCAGAGTGTGGAAGGCAACTTTACTCCCTTTATACTTCGGTATAGGTGTATTCGTGTGTAGAGTGTGGAAGACAACTTTACTCCCTTTATACTCTCATATAGGTGTATTCGTGTTCAGAGTGTGGAAGGCAACTTTACTCCCTTTATACTTATATATAGGTGTATTCGTGATTAGAGTGTGGAAGACAACTTTACTCCCTTTTTACTCCCATATAGGTGTATTCGTGCTTAAAGTGTGGAAGACAACTTTACTCCCTTTATACTTCGGTATAGGTGTATTCGTGTGTAGAGTGTGGAAGACAACTTTACTCCCTTTATACTCTCATATAGGTGTATACGTGTTCAGAGTGTGGAAGGCAACTTTACTCCCTTTATACTCTCATGTTGGTGTATTCGTGTTCAGAGTGTGGAAGGCAACTTTACTCCCTTTATACTTATATATAGCTGTATTCGTTATTAGAGTGTGGAAGACAACTTTACTCCCTTTATACTCTCATATAGGTGTATTCGTGTTCAGAGTGTGGAAGGCAACTTTACTCCCTTTATACTTATATATAGGTGTATTCGTGATTAGAGTGTGGAAGACAACTTTACTCTCTTTTTACTCCCATATAGGTGTATTCGTGTTTAGAGTGTGGAAGACAACTTTACTCCCTTTATACTTCGGTATAGGTGTATTCGTGTGTAGAGTGTGGAAGACAACTTTACTCTCTTTTTACTCCCATATAGGTGTATTCGTGTTTATAGTGTGGAAGACATCTTACTCCCTTTTTACTCCTTTCTGTTTAGAGCGCCAGCGTCGCCCCGCAACAAGCTCTGAAAGCTTGGCGATTTTTCACAACTCCTCCTCGCAAGCCTGCTTTGCCTCGCGTTCCCCTGGGACCTGGCGAACACTCGGAACGACCATTGCGAAATTCAGGTCATATACTCTGCTACGACACGCTGTTGCGGTGGTGCAATGGAAGAAACCTGTGGATGCATGCAACCACGAGATAAGGGAAAGCCTGTATGTTGAATCAGAGCAAGCACCGCCGTGGCAACACAGCGGAGTGGTAAAGAGAGCTCTGAAACTTTGGAATGAGCTAGGGTTTACAACTACAGCTAAAGTCGCAAAATATGCGCGGCGAGTGAACTAAACGCAAATAAAACAGCGTCGTACGAAGCAGTTCTGCAGAAATTCTGTGCTGGGGACGCTAATAATGCTGCTTAGTTTCACCATCTCGCAACGCCGTGCTCTTTAAGAAACATCACTTCGAGACCTGGCTTGGGACGAGCCTCACTTTTGCTCCGAAATCACGGCACTTAGATCCACGTTCTGTCATATACATGCGTAGTGAGACCATATATCACAGGGGGGTTTTAATAACAATAAATTTCGTAGAGCTAAGCGTGCCCGTTTCTAGCTTTAATCAGCGAAAGCCGTTGTAATTATGGTTTATGCATTTAGCCCTTCAGTCATATACATACGTAGTGAGCTTCGATATGAAAGGGGGGTTTTAATAACAAACAATTGTGTCGAGCTAAGCTTGTCCGTTTATAGATTTAATCAGAGAAAGCAGTTATAGTTTTGGTTTAGCCATTTAGCCCTTCATTTGGACGTCGGGTCTGCATCCTCAGCCACAAGAGAAAGCCTACACTGTGCATATCCGAATCAGCGAAATCTGATCTGCCACCCGTCGCCCCTCTCTCTCTTTCATTTCGAGTTGCCCTCTCCATTATCTCCCTCTCTCCACTTTTCCGCATTGCCTCAGTGCAATTTAATTGAATTAGGTTTAAGTAATGACATAAAATTTAATACTTACGGCGAAATAAATTATTTGGTTTGGTTTATTGTGGCTTAACGTCCCAAACCAACTCAAGCTATGAGGGACGCCGTAGTGAAGGGCTTTTCGACCACCCGTATGCTGTGCACTGACATCGCACAGCATACGGGTCTCTATCACTTCGCCGCCATCTAAATGCGACCCTCCATTGAAAAGCGACCCTCCATCGAAGTGCGACCGCCGCGGCCAGGATCGAACCCACATCTTTCGGGTGAGCACCCGAGCACCGTAACCACTCAGCCACCGCAGCGGCGCAATCAATCAATCAATCAATCAATCAATCAATCAATCAATCAATCAATCAATCAATCAATCAATCAATCAATCAATCAATCAATCAATCAATCAATCAATCAATCAATCAATCAATCAATCAATCAATCAATCAATCAATCAATCAATCAATCAATCAATCAATCAATCCACACCACTAATAATTATTTCACTTAGTAACTGAGGTAATTATGGATGACGCTGTTAATTCCACGGTAGAATGCATACTGTTGAACCATGGCTGTACCAAACCTATGGCTGAACCGAAGCTATAGCAGCTTTCTGTGTAAGAGGTGTTCACTGGCTGTATAAACAATATTTTAATAGAAATGTACCAAAGTTGTTATACAAATGTAATGTAGTAGAATACCAACAATCCCTACCCGTGTCCTCGACACCACTATTCCTCTTCGAACAAGCTGAGGCGAATAAAACCGCAACGTTCCACCTGTGCGAGGATCACTGGACGAACAAGCGCAGCGGAAAAATCCTCGCCGCCTAACCACCAACATCAAGAATCCGAACGTAATAAGCAACAAGGTAAGAACTACTTCTGGGTCGAAAGGTAAAGAACGCCTGTTAAGAACAGAGAAAAATAAAATGGCAAACACATAAATGTCGGCAACAAAGAAAACGCGAATACAGGGTAAAAGAGCTTTCCTTAAGCACGTAGTAAAGAAGGCGTTCCGTGTCCGACAGTGCCGCTGTACAGCTTGTCGACCATGTCCGAGTTGGCGGACCAAACACGTACAGTGCAGCCGATCGCTGAGCGCCGAAAGAGAGGCGGTAAGGACTGTGCTTGTTTAGTGCTTTCACGCCTGAATGGTTGTCGCGAGCAGGCGCCGGAACTGGGCGTAAGCGGTAGGAGGGACGGATCGATATCGCCTTATTAATCATCGCCCTCGGATACAGCCCAAATGTATGGGGGGATGTTGAAAGCTTATTTTGGAACGCTTCGGAAGACAAGGCGCGGGAACAAAGCGTCGGACAAAGGGAAGACAGGCTGCTGCTTGTGACAGCGGACGGGACGACAGCGGATGGAAAACTTGGATCGCAGACGGCACATTGTTGTTGGTAGGCTGCAGTAGTACAGCAGTAGGGGGGAGGCGTGGGGCAAGACCTGCCACTAAAGTTCAATTATCGCTTCATTTTTTTTATCAAATCACTTGTATTAGTGTCAAAACACTCATACTCTCACCAATACTCACTAAGACTAATAATTTTGTCACCGTACGTACGTACGTTCTTTCGACCTTGTGCCGTTGCCTAGCAACCATAGTTACTACCCGAACGTACCCGAGTAGCTAGGGTGAGCTCGGGTAGTAACTCGGGTGATATCGGGTAAGTTCGGAGGAGCGTCACGCCTGCTACGCGAGTGGTTGCTCGGGACATACAAAACAATTCTGGACAAAAGCATTTTGAGCGGAAAACCGCGTCTGAAGGCGATTTTTTCATATAATGTAACATTTCACTATAAAAATAAAAGTATCCTCAGATCACTCGACGGCAGTGTTGTATTTTTTTTTTCTATTAACGTTTTTGCTACCATCAAAAGCCTTCCCGATTGTTTTTATAAGCAGTCTTCACTGTTCGGTGCAATCTATGGACACACTTTAAAAAAAGGATTTTGCTATATATCAGAAAAAATGGACCATTACCTTCAATATTTCTATAGCAGTGTCTTAGAGTTTTCTTATTTTCTGACATCTTCCCCGAGAAGGCTGTACATTGCAGGAACATGGGTTGCATAATCCTTACCTGTGGCAGTGAAACAGCCATTTACCAGTGGAGTGACGCATTACTTAACCACTGCGCCACTGTGCTGGTAGTGGAATAAGGACTCGCCGGAATCTGTGAATGATAAGTAGATAGGGACCAATTATGCTTATATGGGCATTAACCCACTAATAATAATACATGCTCTCACTCAAGGTGGAGCTCAAGTGTCACCTCGAAATGTAGACTGAAAACCTGCTTTCGCACGTCTACTGGGTTTAAATGCGTTAAACCCCCAGCAATTTTTTGGTACCACAATCTCTGTAAAGTTTTCAAGCAACCATTTACGTGACCGTATATATAGAGTCTCAAAAAGTTCAACTACATTGAACTGCAAGAACAATTCACGAACCAGTACAGAGGTCATTGGCCGGTTGCATTGCTTCAGCTACAGCAGAATGGCTCGCTTTGTTTCAGATAATCACATCAAATTTTAGTCTGAAAGACCACTTGAAAGTTGTACGAAAACATGCTGGCATTTCTATTTCTGTGCGTACTCCTCTAGAGCACAACAAAGAGATAGAACTTAGAGAAAAAGCAGAAAGAACAAAAACCTCGGTGTGCTCGGTGTGTCACCGCTTCACTGCCGGTGACACAGAAATTCAATTTCGGGGTTGGCCGGTCATCTTGGTCATTTGAAACACGTCCGCGGCGTCTGTCCGCCGCTAGCGACCCCCTTAGGCTAACGGTTTGCTTAGGTTACTTTTTTTTCCCGCGTTGCATCTCCCAACTCGCAGGCTCTGTGCTGTCTCCTGGCTTGGCCTTGGGATGTGCGTTCCCTATCGTCTTTGGTTGCCTGCTTTAGTAGTTTCAATCTTTACCTTTCGTGCTTGTTTTAATCTTTTTTACATGTGGAATGCTCACGTCGCATTTAGTTCTAGCCTCTCCACTTTGCTACGGCATCGTAAACTCCTGATCGGAAACAAAACCAGAGCTAGTTGACCCATGCTGTAGAATCAAAAGCTGACGGAAAAAAAAGTGTTTTTTTTTCTCTTGAAGTTTTATGAGTGGAGTATTATACGGTCCAGGAGCTACCTGAAAATGATTCGTTTGTGGATTTTAAAAAGAAAACAGAAACATGGCCTGCCATACACAACAGGAGCAAAATGAGAAGAAACGTTCTAGTGGCTGCTTGTAGTGTGAGGTTGCGGGTTTGACCAATAAGACTGGGAGGAAGTTGCTGCGAAGAAAGAAGAGAAGCAGTAATTGTCTCATTCTAGGTGAAGACATTGAAGTGACGTTGATTTTGTCTAGGCCCAATTATTCCACGAAAGCTGTTCCCGGGTCATGCCGCTTCTCCGAGTAAAGGTAATCTCGTACTCTTTCAGTACTTCCAGCATGGCTGTTTTACGTCGTCTTGTCATCCCTTTCTAGTTTCGTTTTGCTCGTCGCCAACCACAACACGGCCCAACTGCGAACTCCTGTAATACAGTGAAGCTGAGGCGTAGCATCGACGTGTCCGTACTGGGACTCGTAAATGTGTTTTTACGACGAAGCTCCATTGGCTAAGCAGCACTACACTCTTCCGTACGACTACCCTCTAAATTAGAAGTCTCGATAAGATGAAGGCTGTGGCGGTAGTTTTATACTACCGCGGCAACCTCACGAAGGCAAGGAGATATTTGATCAGGATCCGCATTTTCTCTTTTCTTCTTTGTTTTCTTTTTTTTTTCATTGGGACGTGGGCTGTAATTTTGGGTATACATCCTTTCTCGCTAGAACTGAGTACAAAACACTGTAGACTAGAATGCTACGAGGAGACCAAGAACAGAACTGATGAAGCGCCTTGCGCGTAACCACGCTTCATGACTGACCAGTGACCCACGCGCTGGCCAATAGAGGCAATAGGTATAAAGCGAAACAGTATGGTGCCCCAAACACACGAAACCCAATGGTATGGCATCCAGTGGTACGACACCCAGTGGTATGACGCTCAACGATACGGCATCCAGTGGAACGACGTGCAGTGGTACTACATAGAGCGGTGGGACACCCAGCGGTACGATGAGAACAATATAGTTTTTATGACCTCAAACACTGTTCAATTTGTTCATTTATTTTTCTTGATACGTAAAACTGCACAAACAACTTCTTGTAGCGTTCTGCTGACAGGAGTATACACTGAGAAGAAGCATTCCTTCAGCTCTTTATTAGAAAGGTGCACAGAATGTAAAAATTATTTTCTAGGAACTTTATACTGACAGCAGTACGTACAAAAAAGTAGCTTTCTACCAACTTTGTATTAACAATCGTTGATAGAATGTCAAAGTTTCCTCCCGACGCGGTGGCTCAGTGGTTACAGCAGTCGGCTGCTGACACGAAAGACGCGGGTTCGATCCCGGCCGTGGCGGCCGAATTTCGATGGAGGCGAAATTCTATATGCCCGTGTACTTTGCGATGTCAGTGCACGTTAAAGAACCCCAGGTGGTAGAAATTTCCGGAGCCGTTCACTACGGCGTCCCTCATAGCCTGAGTCGCTTTGGGACGTTAAACCCGAATAAACCAAACCAGTGTAAAAGTTAATACAAGGTTACAAGAGTAAATAGAAAGTTACTGCAGAGTATAAAGAAATCTGACAGCCATTTTTGTTAAGGACACATCTAGTTGCGCCCCATCCAAAGCGCCTGCCAGTCAAGAATCGTTCTGACGCTCAAGAAGCCTTTAGATTTGTGTTCCTGATAACGTGACGTTGTGAGCTGTAGCTTCCACAACCGTTTACGCTTTTTGCTTGAGATGCCGCGTGAGTTCAGTCCAACGGTGTTTGTCATCCCTTTCCATCCGTTTTTCTCTTGCAGTTCAACACTGAAAGACTGATACCTATAGTTGGACTTCTTGTATAAGAAAAGAGCTGAACTGCTGCTTCCGCCAATGGACAGCAGCGCGCTCACTCGGAGTATGTTCAAGCAAAATAAATGGCGACTGCTTAAACTGCCGACACCGACAACGGCATGGTGTCGCCTGCGGACGCATGTTACAGAAATTTAGCGACAGTGGGATCCACTTTACTGCGAACTTTTGACGTTGCAGATATTGTCTGGTCTACACGGCATTCATGGCCGTCATTGCCCATTCAGGAGGTTTTTCTTCAACATTAACTTTTCTTTCCGTGGGATCTGTGCTGCGATGAACAGAGCGATAACTTAGGTGTCTGAGACTTCGAAAATGCGGCAGTTTTTTTGTTAATTCTCGGCGAAAACTTGATTTAATATACGCCGCCTCTGCAACTCGCTGGTGTGTGTGTGTCGCCTTCTTGAATTGGTACTGGTACTCTCGGTTTGTATGTTCTCTATGGCATCATTACCTTCTTGCCATGGGCATGTTGTATAGCGCCTACTAGTCCTCATTTGATTACAACAGACTTGTGCAATGTTTCCTGAACACTGTGCGTCTGGAAATCCCGCATATGTACGTTAAAGCAGCATCAGATACAGTTCTCGCTGCAACCTGAACCTGCACTCAGATTACACTTCAAGGCTGGGGATTAAATTCCAGCCCAGGGTCGGCTGTTCTGATTTAAGAAACGCCGAACTGCATCTGAAAGAAATACAGCAACTGTACAGAAGAAACGTGGACACTACGGAACATTTGTTTTTTTCTCAGGCTCCAGTGTTGAGGTGACTGACTTATAGAAGGTGCCTCACGATCGGCATCTGGCCATTAAAAGCAGCTCAACTTTGAATTCTACAATGAGTGAGCCGAGCCACGGAAAAAGCCCCGAAGGAAAGAGAGAGAGAGAGAGAGAGAGAGAGAAGGAGACACAGCAAAGTTGCGGTTCGAGGCGAAGCTAATAAAAGTGAAAACACAAATATAAAATCAATAGAAAGCAAGGGGAGGACAGCCGCCCGCCCGGAGGGCTTCGAAGAGGACTTGCAGAGTAAACACGTTTGGGCCACCAGTGTCAGCCCCCAACCGTTCCTCGTTTCTTTGCAGTGTTCCATCTTCCTTGCAAACCCCTAAACTCTTTTTGAGTCCGCCTACCTTTACACACTATGGGAACACTGTTTGTCGATGTCATCAGAAGTTTGCGCGAGCTTTGAAAAGTTGCCGGAGGTCTGTTGCAAAGCGTATTGCTTATTCCACGCGATGACGCATCCTGCTATTTGCCGAAGAGGACCTCTGATTTCGTCGTTTTGTACTCGGGTGGGAGTGTGTAAGAGCCCTGTATGGCGTTTGTGTTTGTCTTTCCCTGTGCTGTCTCTGTGACCCGCGGGTTTATCTGTAATGTGCATGTGTGTGTGGTGAGTTTCGACATTACGGCCTCGGGCACAAGTAGGTGAAGAGCCGTAAAAGCAGAATCGCCTCGCTGGATGGGATGTACCACACAAGGAAATGAACACGGTCTTGAACCAATCTTCCATTTCGGATCAAACTCGGCTCCTTCTTCAAGGGGGTGTTTGACAGCGGTCAGCACGGTGTGCATTCTGAAACGGTTGAAAGGGGGTAGCATAGGAAAGGAGAAGAGAGATACGAAAGGCGGACGGCGGTGACTTTTTGGCCCGGTTTGCTCTTCGGCTTTGTTGTCATGTGATAGGGAGGATAAAGGAAGAGAGGGGTGAGGGAGAGGGCGGCAGCAGTTTGTCGTCGAATTTGTTTGAATGAAATTCTAATAATAAATTTAGATTGCTAAGCATCAGCTTCTCTTTCACGCCGGTAATACCTGTAGGGTCTATGGACCTGAAAATAGTAAGGCTGTCTTACCGTACGAATCAGCGCATTTCTCACTGGTCAGAGGAGAGATTTAAAATGTAAACTTAAAATGTCAAAACGTCAACTTTTTCTGTCAAGCGTGAAGCGTGTAGGAGGAAGTGTTTTACTGAATTTGTTAATGAGACGTAGCTTTGAACTCGTCTAGAAAATTCAAAAGGCTGTCACGTGAGTAGAAAAATATTTTTCGCCAAAATTTTCTTGAAAGACTTTGACGCCTCATAAAAAGTCACACATTTTCTCGACGAACTCTGGGAGGCTCGATGCGGAAGCACCAATGTGTTTGGTGTGGAATTATTCCTGCCGATCACGCAAGTATAGCTCTCAGACGCACTGAAAAGAGCCGCCGTGGTGGCTCAGTGGTTATGACGCTCGGCTGCAGACCCGAAAGTCGCAGGTTCGATCCCGGCCGCGGCGGCTAGAATTTCTTTGGAGGAGAAATTCTAGAGGCCCGTGTACTGCGCGATGTCAGTGCACGTTAAATAACCCCAGGTGGTCGAAATTTCCGGAGCCCTCCACTACGCCGTCCTTCGCAGTCTGAGTCGCTTTGGGACGTTAAACCTCCATCAGCCAACCAGCGCAGAAAAGAGGCGCTGTAGTGAGCAAGACAGTGACAATAAAGACGCCGTGTTCCGATAAAATCAATGAAAACAGGGAAAGAAAAGTAGAAAGAAGCGAGTCGGCGCATCCATCTGACCATTGGCGGCTTGCCGGCTCGTTGAACAATCGATAGCTGAGCCCCGTTAAGTAGCGAAGCTCTTTTCCGACGGGACAAGATCGAAATCGTCTTTAGATGGTTCTTCGATAGGATTTCTGTGACCGCTCTCGCAGAGGGAAACAAGTTTAGAGGACAAAAGCCGCACAAAGATGACGAAGAGAATAGATTAAAACGACCTGGATGGATGGATGGATGGATGGATGGATGGATGGATGGATGGATGGATGGATGGATGGACGGATGGACGGATGGACGGATGGACGGACGGACGGACGGACGGACGGGACGGACGGATGGGACGGACGGATGGAACGGACGGACGGATGGGACGGACGGACGGATGGGACGGACGGACGGACGGATGGGACGGACGGACGGACGGATGGGACGGACGGACGGACGGATGGGACGGACGGACGGACGGATGGGACGGACGGACGGACGGATGGGACGGACGGACGGACGGATGGGACGGACGGACGGACGGATGGGACGGACGGACGGACGGATGGGACGGACGGATGGACGGACGGACGGACGGATAGGAGCGCCCCCTTTGAAACGGGGTGGTGGCTATTGCCACCATGCTCAGCTTTTCTTTCACCATGCTTAGCTTTTCGTGCTAGGCTGCTGACCCAAAAGACGCGGGTTCGATCCCGGCCGCGGCGGCTAGAATTTCTTTGCAGGAGAAATTCTAGAGGCCCGTGTACTGTGCGATATCAGTGCACGTTAAAGAACCCTAGGGGGTCGAAATTTCCGGAGCCCTCCACTACGGCGTCTCTCGTAGCCTTAGTCGCTTTGGGACGTTAAACCCCATAAACCAACCAAACCAAACCTTTAATATTTTTTTGTTTACTGTGTTGGCAATTCTCATCAAGATTCGCCATCATCTTTACCTACGGTTTCCTACAATTCTAACCTTATGCCACATCTCTGCTTTTCAGCCACCAATCATCCAATCGCTTTTTGCCAACTTCCACTGCAGATTTATTTACATGACCATTGTTATCTTTAAACCCTAGGGCATCAGGAAGAGTGACTGTGCCTGCATCGACATCCGGATGGATACCATCACATTTGATTTTAGGTGTTCAATTGTTTCCACAGATATACCACACACTGCACATGTGTCATCATCTTCGTTAAATTTCTTTTTGTAGCTGCGCGTTCTAAGCCACCCTGACCTAGCTGCAAAAAGTAGGGCACTGCCTTTTCATCATAGAAAAATCATAGAAAAATTCTCTCCTGATCTGCCTTTTCCAGTATCGATATAGTTCTACACTATGTTTCTTTTCCATTGAATTCATCCAATTTTTAACTTCCGCGTTTTTAACCTGTCGAACTTTTGCGTCGTGAGCGCTCTCTAGTGGGACGCCGGCGGAAGACTTTACGCCTTTCGATGGAGCCGGGAGATGATCCTTCGCGAGCGCACACGTTCTTCACTCGGTTGGCATCTTTTTAGAATTTTATTTTCGCTATTTATATAAGTTTTCTAGCGTGATAATCCTTACAGCAATGAATGTTTTTTTGTGTGAATAAAGATCCCTGCTCCTGCGAGACAGTGAGGTTGCCTGTCTTGACCCAACATAGTAGCCCGTGCCTTTTGGTTTTGTTGTTCGATTGTTGCCTGTTTCTTTTATATTTTTGGCTGTTTCCTGTGATTAACCTTTAGTTGAGAGTCCGCGCTTGTCCTGTGTTTTTCTACCCTTCGTCCCTGTTTTTCGCGTGTTATTTTTGAGAACAAGTGTGTCCCGTCTTCCATGTACTTCTTAATGATGACATTGATTGTGATTACGGCTGGGGTCGCGCTGAGGAACGGAGAAACGCGATCAATGCCAGTTTGATCCGGGACACAGTAAATGGTTCCGAGACCCCCTGTAAATTACAGCAGCGCAAATACATGCATCGTTTGTTCAGCAAGTTGTCCAGACCTTCTCGCCCTTTCCGGCACTTTTTATAAGTCTTTTTAACCGCACGGGAGAAGGCAGCATTAGGATAAAATTAACGGGACTAAGTTCTAGAAAAATTTCAAAGCAAGTCGAGTCCACGTTTCCTTACTCGTCTCGAGCTGAATCGGTTTTACTCAGTAAGGAGGTACTTACTACCTAACATTTTAAACTGCTAACTGTAAGCGTTCGCCTACAACGTTTTAATCTTTTGAACAAGGACTTGAGAACGTAGTCTAGTTGTCCGGACACTCGTTTTGTACTCCGAGTCAACGTAGCTGTGTCGCGTAGCTGATCGCACAAGTTTGTTTGTTGTTTACTTAAAAGTACAGCGTTGTATATTTGTTAGCTCTCTTAACTGACCTTTGACTATCGGTTGTTTTCACACTCCAACGCGTTGCCTTCCATTAGCAAAACCAGGAGCACTACTAGCTCCGCCATGCTCCACTGCTCCAGCACCCTGCGAGCGAAACACAGTGCATAACCATTATTCCACGCTCGGTAATAGTTAAGAGCAAGCGAGGCGGCAACGGTCGTCGAGTGCTCTCTAATCAACGCCGCGTCGTTACGCGGCGTTGATTACATCGTTACGCGGCGTTGAAACATCGTCGCCCATTACCGTTAAAAGAGCACTTGTTCTTTACGCTAGATGCATACCGTTCTCGTTTCAGCTATGACGTCATGGCGACGCAGTTAATGAACTGCTAAGTCGGGTACGAGCGAGCTAAAGCGAAGCTTGGATGCGGAATAATGCAAAATGAGGGAAGCAAAAAGAAAAGAAAAAAAACTGGATGGTTTTCTCGACTGCAAGGATGAAAATAAAAACTATAAACTGGGCTTCCCAGGAAGTTCCTTGTCGCATTTCGCGAAGGGCACAAGAAGATCGTGATCACGGAGAATAATTGCGAAAGAAATAAGAAACAAAGAAAAAAGATGATAAATGAAAAGAAATAAGCGAGTGTTAGCCTGCAGTGAGACGCCGGCTGGACATTGTTGCTAGGCGGAATTTCAAGCGTAGGTCGTTAGTTAGGCTTAATGGGAATAGACGACCACGCGAAGGTCCTTAGTAGACATAGAGGGAATAATTAATTACAGGACACAGCGCTGGCGCTGTACTGGTTCGGGCAGGGCAATACGCAGGCGCATGAACACAAATGAAACAAGTGAAGAACCGAGATGATGAAATTTAAAGGTTGAGAACCGAGATCCCATGTAAGTTTTAGCGGGACCTACTTGCAACATCACACAGCTCCAATGACCATAGTCAGGAGGAGGTGGTGTTGTGTCTTGCACCACGAGTGGTACATCTGGCGTCACAATGCCAGACCCATACTTCAACCCTAGGTATTTCTACAGCCCGGGGCACAACCATAGCTTCGTTCAGGCGGGCTGAAAAGTATGGTGAGATAAGGGGAAAGTCGGGTTAGTTGCTGCGGCCTGAACACGTGCGACATTGTAAGTATAGCGCAAAACAAAACACGATCGACAGCGAAGGCAGACCGACGCGACACAGTTAATATATACAGGGTGTTTTTTTTAGAAGGTCCAAAATTTTTAAAGAAAGGTAAATTCCTTTAGATTTATTTAACCCTGGGGCTATACTGAGGGCTACGGCGGACACCATGCAGGTAAGAGGCAAACTACTTTAATTAGTTCGATGATTAACTGAATACGTTAATTAACTTTTAATTTTTTTATTTTAGGGGATATGCTGTATTAGCAGAATTAGAGATCGTCTTCCAAACTGTCCAGCCAAGAAAAAAGATTTTCATGAAAAAATTTTTTGCGCGCATAAAGAAGCGAGAAACAGTCATCCTGGTAGGCAGCTTCACACTGTAACACAGCGTCTGTGAGCGCCTGTGACGTAGCTCGCTCCGCCCTACACTTTGTGTCAATGCGTTCTTGACGCAAAGCACAGGGCGGAGTGAACTACGTCAGAGGCGCTCCCGCCGCTGCGTTACGGTGTGAAGATGCCTACCAGGGTGAATTTTTCGAGCCTCGTAACGTGCGTGAAAATTTTTTAATTAAAATTGTTTTTTCTCGGTTGGACTGTTTAGAGGACGATCTCCAATTCTGCGAATACAACATATCCCCTAAAAGAAAAATTAGAAAAGATAATTAACATATTTAGTTAATCAGCGAACTAATTAAAGTAGTTTTCCTCTTGCCTGGCGCCCGCCGTAGCCTCCAGTATAGTCCCAGTGCTAAAATAAATCTAAAGTAATTTACTTTTTTTTTTAAATTTTGGACCTAAAAAAAAACACCCGGTATAGCCTGTGTCCTGTCGGTTTCTCCTCGCTGTCTGTTGGGTTTTTTCGCGCTAGTTACAGTGTAGCAGGAAGATATCAAGCAAATTCTAACTTCACCTCTGATAAGCAGCCAGAGAACGTCAGCAGGACATACCGCCGTCACAATATTGGGCACATTTCATAGGGAGGTTTCAAACGCAAGTGCTAGTGAAATGCCTTATTCTAGAAACCACTGCATCGCTTGATTTCAGCTTAAAAGAGTAAAGGTGGCTTTGTCGCTTCGCAAAGCTGATGCCTGAAGTGATGACTTCGCTGAATTCTTTTGGTCTATTATATTAATAAATAATTAACTTATTTTATTTACATTACTCCTCAGGCCCAGTGGCATTACAAAGGGGGAGTGGTAAATATACAAAAACGGAGAGAGAAAATATAGTTGGTTGCATGAATGTTAAAGATCACCTGAGTATGCAAAGTTAGCTGGTGCTGCTTGGAACTGCTCATAATTTTCGATGCCAGCAACTTCTGCGGGAAGGTGGCTCCGGTCACGTGAGGTTCGCGGCGCGAATAACTGCGAGAAGCATTTCGCGTTGTTGGACACAATTCAAACTTTGTGATTGTAATCAATGCGGTGGGATACACAAATTGGCTGGGGGATGACGTGATCACGTAGAGCAGGTTAGGTAGGTTCTTGCCATGCCTGATCATTGCTTACGTCAGTATTTGCAAGCTATACGGGTGATATTTTCGAGGCCCTTACGCCGAGTGACTACCCCTTCGGACGCTGCCAGAATATCAAGCGACCATCCACCGAAGTAGGAGGGCGCGTGACTGAGCATTCGCCAAACCTCAGCCGCTTCCGGTTCGGTGTATAGCTCGGGAGATCAAGCAGCAGTAAACGCTTGCCTCGAGCACCGCTGACATCGTAACCGGGCACAGGGGCGCACTGTAGATGTGGCGTGTATATATACGAGGTGCGTCAGCCCATCACCGCTTCGAATCCCTCCGGGGTCGACCTCCATGGAGTACGTGTCTCGGGAGATAGAGGCATGCGGTTACGGGGTGAGGCCGTCGACCGCGCCCCCCTGTGGCGGGCCACCTCTTTCTCGCCTCAGGGGTTAGTGTTGCTGAAACCTCATCTAGAAACCTCATCTAATAAACTGCCCGCTCACGTTGCTGAGTTTACAGGTGTAGCGGCATTCCTGAATGCACTTGGGGATTCTGTCTAGGCATGGGATTCCTGTAGACGTGCGGGTAACTGATTGTCAAATATTTCTTTTTGTATAGCAGGTGGCTCTACAGGGGTGCGAATTGTGTTGCGTTTCTATGCTCTCTTGTATTGCATGCTCGAAGAAGCATATTGTATGGTTATATATGCATTTTTTTCTCTTCATTTTCCCTCCCTGTAATGACCCTCAAATGAGGGTTGACAGTATTTATAAATAAAATAAATAAATAAAATACCTGCACGCTGTAACTACGTTGCTTTTGTCATTGCAGTGCTGCTGAAGTGTCCCTACGTGTCCGCCCTTTCAGTGCATGCGTACAAACAATGCTGCGAGAAGCCGCTCTAGCTGAGTGGGAAATTCTCCGGCTATTGTCTCCCTCGTCCTTTATTCTGACCTTGTTGTGACGACGAGTGTTCGATGGTTGGGGGTTTTCTAACAGGTGTGAAGCGTCCCAAAATGTTTCCCGCACAATGATGCCACAATAGCCGCTTCTCACAGAAATATTATAAAATCGTGCCACGTCAGTTATGACCATCCGGGTTCCCGCTTTGCCTGAAATGGCTTCTTATCTCTCAAACCATTCTGCGTTCCCTAACTGCGTAAAGATAATCGGAGCTACGGGCCTGTGGGCCTACGAGATTGTGGTCTTCTCTGCTTTGGTGCTCTTAAAATTCGCAGAACCGCTCATGATTATTATCAACCATCGTGCACAAAAATAGGGGCGCCCAGCCATACATGTTCCGTTTTGTCCTACGTCCCTGATGTTTCTGCTGCGTTTAGAAGCTGTTCCCCTATACGGTATTGCTTTCCCTGGTTCCTGCACGACATCGTAAGGTGACCCCTTTGTTTTACATCGGTCTCGGAAACCTCGTTACTTGGCTACGCGTAACCGGAAGGGAGTGAATGCGAACCCCATTCCAATTTCAAGCGGCAGGCTGTGCGGAGACCATGGCTATAAAATAATAAAAAAGAAGAGAAGGCAAGTAGCTTTGAGTGTTCAGTCTTTCCAGCTTCGGACTAGCGTTTCTTATTTCACAGGCGCTGTGGTTCCTGCATTGGCAGGAAACAACAGAAGGGAGTGTGGTTGGAGGGAGCAGACCAGTTGAGTCAACGCATCTGCAGTTTATGCCTGGCTAGCCGAGAGAAGAAGCGGGGTTTCGGTGGCGGAAGCGGCAACAGGACGTATGTTTTAACCAAGAGAGGAATAAGCAGGGCTAGTTGGTACATTTTGAATAAAAAATTACCGACGATTACGTTACTTCCTAATGCGAAATTTGAGCGCAGCAAATAAGCTGTTTCACCTTTTCGATAGATTGAGGCAAAGAAATCGAGCAACACATGTATGCGCTATCACAGAGTTTTTTTTTTTAATTTTTCACACGTATTCCTTTAACAAAGATTCCACTAACAGTTCTTGACAGCCATGAAGGAAGCTTTGTGGTCGGAGAAATAGACTGATATATGTTCGACTTGGTACACCAATGCTTGATTCTCAAAGACGACATCTATACAAGTGCCTCGCGAGGTTGTCACAGCCGTGGGACGCGTTACGAGCGAGAGGAACGGGATGTTCTCCCGCATAAGTGTTAGGAAATTGCTATTTCTCTTTATGTCAACATTAAAGTCCCCCACTACTAACATCGGTGTGGATCGATGGACGGTTAATGCGAGTTGCAGGAAGTGCACGACGTCTTTCGTGAGTGCGGTAGGGGCGAAGTAGGCAGCTACTACCAGCAAGCCGTTGGGCAACTTTGCGGCGCACAGTTCGCCAACTTCATGTGACGTGCCAAACATTTCGACTGGTATTGCAGAGAGACCTGTGCGCAAGTAGATAGCGACTCCCGCCGCTCTGTTGTGGTCTCTGCGAGCACCACAGCAGTATAGGAAATCTATGATTTCGAGAGGCTCTTCGGGATCCATCCAGGTTTCAGCAAAGCAAAGTACAGAGGAATGGCGCAGAATGTGATCGTGGTGTACGTCCTTGGCATGTGCGGCAAGGGAGCGTACGTTAAGAATGTGGTTGTGAATGATGAATCAAGTGCTGCCAGCGAATGACGCGTCCATTGGCTGTCTGCGTGTGTTACTGATGTGTGGTTAACATGTTAAGCTTCGCCTGTAAGAGTGGAACGCGACAGCGTCTTGCAACGCTGCCAGGGAGTCCACAGAACGCCATCGCCAATTCGGCTGTATGCCTTGCTGGACGGTAAATTATTTTTTGAGGAAAGGAAATGTATCTCTCTCGCATATCTGCGTGGACACCTGCACCTCGCCGTAAGGGAAAGGGGGGAAGATGGGAGTGAACGAAGACGCCGTATTAGCTAGACGCGCCTTTGTTCATTCCAAACCATTCAGCTGGCATTACGGAGTGGCTAGCGTGCTCGTATCGCACTCCGGAGACCCTGGTTCGATTCCCCAACTCGACCAATTTCGTTCTCGGTTTTATTGATTTATGCGGTCTAACTAGAAAGGTTAATTAGGCTATTTCATATTTATATTCTTGTATTTCTATCCATCGTGTTCTGTCATTAACCTGTTAATTGTTGGAACTGTCTAGGATGTTCGACACAACGTATATGAAACGAGCAACGTCTTACTGAGTGGGAAGTGCGTGGTGGTGGAGCGAACGCGGCTGTGCTGGTGGACGCTTCGGTGTGTGTTCCGGCCGCCGGCTTGCGTCGGTGGCCGGTGTGTGACCTTTCGACGTGTTTTGTTAAGGTGTCCTTCGGCTGGCGGGCGCCTCATTATGGTGAGCCAGCCACCTACAAAGGCTCTGGCCTTTGATGTTGTCGTCCCTGAGGGGGCTAGTCCGGAGGATGTCGTCGATGCGACAGCCTCCGTAGTTGGATTGGAGGAAGTGTACTGCGTCCAGCACTTCGGTGGACGCAACTACCAAGTCACTGTGAAAAGTGAAGCCGCCATGGCTAAAATCGTTGAAGCTTCCTGCCTCACCATCGGCAAGGAACGCGTCGCCATCGTTCCCCTGAGCCCGCAGGTGACCCAGGTGACTGTTCTTTTTCTGCCCGCACGTGTAACCAGTGACGCCCTTGCCAAGGCTCTCTCCCCTTTTGGCAAGGTGCTGCACATTAGTCGCGGCGTCATGGGCTCGCGTCCCACTGTCACCACCGGGACCCGCTACGTGCGGATTGAAATGAAACCAGAGTCACCCGTACCCAACTACATCAAGGTCGCGGGCCACCGCGTGACGTGCGACTACAAGGGCATGCAGCGCGTTTGCCGGCGTTGCGGGTCCACTGCGCACTTCAGGGCGCAGTGCACGGCTCCTTTCTGCGCCCGCTGTGGGGTCTTTGGGCACCAAGGCCGGGGTTGCGTGCTGCCATGTCGTCGTTGTGGTGATCCGCACGCTACTGTGGCGTGCGCTATCAAGCCCTCGTACTCGGAGGCTGCGGCCCGCCCTGCGCCCCCGCAGGCCGCTCAGGGAGCGGTTGAAGCCATCAAGGAGACCTGCGGATCCAACACCGCCGCCGTTACGGGTGCTTCCACTGCGTCTCAGCGTCGCTGCGTGGAAGAGCCGGAGTCTGCTGTTGATGCGTCCAGTGCTGCACCAAGCGAGCAGACAGTAAAGGTTCCTGCTGCGTCAGCCTCAGTCTCTCCGAGCGTCCCTGATGAGACAGGGGCCGAGCCTACTGTGTCCCTGGAAAAATCTGAGGCTGAGAACGTGCCACCCTCGGAGCCCGCGCTAGAGCCCGCGGCCAGCGTTGCGGTTTTGAGCAGGGACGCCGACATAGCTGAGGTCGACGGTGACGACAGCAGCTTGACGTCCTCGGCCTCTTCAGTCAACCTCGTCATTGACGAGACTGCCATCACGCCTGAGGAGGACCCGACGCCGCCATCGTCGTCTTCGTCATCGCTTGTACGAGAGCCAAGATCATCTCCAGACGCTGACCCTGTGCAGTCGCCGTCCTCTTCAACATCGAGGATCAGCGCTAGCACTTCTAGCGAAGAGTCTTCGGATATTGAGATGGTCGCTTTAAGTTCGAGCTTAAAGCGTCCACATGCGTCGACTACGGACTCGAACAATTCTGCCGGTCGGCCAAGGAGGCCTCGTGCCTCCTCTGGTCCGACCCTCCGCAAAAAGTGAGGTGGTTTAGCGCCGTTCGCGGCGCGCTTTGTATTGCCTAAACATCACGACTGTTCAGGTTTCATTTTTCATTTCCAAAATGACTAACCTTCAAATTATTACTCTTAACGTGCAGGGGTTCCGCAGTGTTTTGAAGCAGGCAACGGTGGTCGCATTCGCTCGTTCCTCGGGTTGCGATATCGTCTGCCTGCAAGAAACCAATTTTTTTCGTCTCAGTGACGTGTTGAAATTCAAGCGTAGGTTTGGCGTCGATGCCTTCTTTTCGTACGCCAGCACGCGTTCTAGCGGCGTTGGCGTTCTTGTTTTGAACCGCTCACTGTTGCGCGATCATCATGTTACCTACGATGCGCTTGGACGCGTGTTGGCGTTCGACTGCACGTTTAACGCACTTCACCTGAGAATTCTTTGTATTTATGCGCCTGCGCATTCCAATTTGGTAAACGCATTCTTTAAAGATTTAGATGTGTATTTTCTTGGAGGGCGTAATGTTGTGATGTTGGGCGATTTCAACTGCGTGCTCGATACGGTCGCCGATGTGCAAGGCCCTGGTAGGGGTAGGCCAGGCTGGAATGCGCGTGAGTTGCGCCGCTTAGTGAATCATTTCATGCTCACGGACGCGTATGAGCTCCTCTATGGCAACGTCTTTGTGTGGACTTGGCGTCGCGGGTTATCGTCGAGTAGGCTAGACAGGGCGTACGTTCCGGCGTGCCTTTCGCGGTCAGTTTGTGTAGCTAATGTACTGACGCTGCCATCCTCGCCGGTGCACATATCAGACCACCGCCCTTTTCTTCTATCACTCACGGTTCCGGCGCCTGCAGTATCACCCCATAGACCATGGCGGTTGGATGTACGCATACTTCACGACGCCAGCACTAAAGAGGGGCTCACACGGGTCTTGCGTTTTTCGGTTGTTGGGGCGGTGCCTGGTGACTGGGACCGTCTGAAGGAGCAGTGGCGTCACCATTGCGCCGCATCTGGTCGAGCCCTTAGGGCTCGCGTGTCAGATGAGGTGCGTGTGGTGACGGCGAAGCTACGTATTGCTCAACGCACCCCGTCGCCTTCGTCGCTTATGTGCGCATGGAAAGAGGAGCTTTCGGAGCGCCTACAGCGTCTTTTACGTGCCTCCTCTTTGACAGCGGCTGCATGGCGTTGTCGACGCAGTCCAACTGCTCATCCTGAGGTGCTTCGGTTGGCCCGCCAAGAGCTGTTGTACACTCAAGGTGCCCCTGCGTTTACATCTTCCGCCGGGGCTACGTCCCAACCAGGTGGCAGGAATTTCAGTGCGTTTTTTAGCCATTTCAGGGGTATTGCTCAGTCGGTCATTCTAGTTGATCGCAATGTCGTTTCCGCAGCCCCATTTTTAGCAGGCTTGCCGCAGGTTTCAACTGAACTCCATGACGGCCTTATGGCTGTGCCAACAACAGATGAAATCAAGGAGGCGTTGGACTCCATGAAACGAGGCTCAGCGCCTGGTCCAGACGGCCTTCCTGTGGAGTTCTATTTAGAATTTTGGGATATTGTGGGCCCTATTTTCTCGGAAGTATTAAAAATATGCTTTACTGAGCACGTATTTCCTGAATCATTCAAAAGAGGCCGCATTGTCTTTATTCCTAAAAAGTCTCCTATGTCGACATGCCCGGCAGATTGGCGCCCTATCACCCTGCTAAATTCAGATTACAAAGTATTAGCAAAATTACTCGTTCGTCGTCTACGAGCTCTCCTCCCGTCACTTATTTCCTGCCACCAGGTTTGCTCCATCCCAGGCCGTGAAATACACAGTTTATCTTCTGTAACGCGAGACATCCTAGCGTATACTTTACGACGGCGCGCACAGGGTCTTCTTGTTTCCCTTGATCAGGAAAAGGCGTTCGACTTCTTAGAGCACGAGTACATTTACGGGATGCTGGATGCTTTCGGCTTCCCACCTTCATTCGTGCTTCTCATTAAAGAGATCTACAGAGATATTTCAAGCACTCTGTTCCTCGATGGCCGGGAAAGTACCGCATTTGATGTTCGCCGCGGCGTCCGTCAAGGTTGTCCGCTCTCCCCCCTTTTGTTTGTCTTAGCATTAGAGCCTTTCCTCTTGGCAGTCAATCGCCACTCCTTTATTAGAGGTCTGGCTTTGCCAGGCAGCGAAGCGGTACGCGTCACTGCTTATGCAGACGACATCACTCTGTACTTAGCTGATGAACGCAGCCTGCTTGAAACTTTAAATGTTTTCCGTGAGTACGCCTCCTTGTCTGGGGCTGCTCTTAATTACTCGAAGAGTTGTTACTTTTTTGTGGGGTCTTCCCAGACTCGTATTACATCTTCAATACCTTTGCAGTGGTGCGCGCAGATGCGCATTTTAGGTGTGACCTACGACTGTGCTGGAATATGGAATGGTGTGTGGTCTTCGGTCGTCGAAGACATTACAGCTCGTGTGCGAAGGGCGCAGACATTCGAGTTGCCTCTGCTTGAGAGGCGCTACGTGGTTCAGTCCGTCATACTTGGTGCCTTCTGGTACCTCTGCTACACTGTTAAACCACCCCTCCGTGTCATAAGGCGAGTGCAGACTACAGTTTTTTCGTTCTTTTGGTCAGGCGGAACCGAACTTGTAGCCCGTGCTGTTCTTGGACAACCACGGGAGAGAGGAGGGTTTGCCTTTCCAAATTTGTCCGTCACGTCCTCGCTGTTAGCGTTGAAGAGTATTTTGCGTATCCTGCTAGGAAACGCGTCTCCGGCGCGAATCCTGGCTCGGTACTTTTTGGGCCCTTCTTTACGCTTTTTGGATCCGGCGGCCCCTGTTAATCATGGACCCCAGTCAGAGCAACCTACCGCTTTCTACGCTTCATCAGTGGCCTTTTACAGGCATGTAAGAGCAGTAGCACCTGCTGTCAACATCGTTGCAGACCGTGTGGTGGACATTATGGGCACACTATTGTTACCTGTTGTGCCGGCGTCTCGCCGCTCACCTATGCGCCGCGTTCAGTGGGCGCGTTTAGCATCGACACCTCTCCCAGATCATCTACGTGACTTTGTCTGGAAACTTGGCTGGGCAGTGCTCCCTACTTGTGACCGGTTAGAGCGGTGGGGTGTGTTACGCTCCAGTACCTGTCCGAATTGCCCGCTCCCGGAATCTAATCGCCACGCTACAGTCACCTGTGTTGTAGCGCGTGTCTTTTGGCGCGCGGTTCATGCGGGATTTCGTGGGCAGGGCATTTCGTGCTTCGTCTCCCGCGGCCGCTTCCCCAGCGGCCGTTTTGCTCGCCTGTTAATAGTTGCAGGTCTTTTTAGTTTATGGCGCAGTCGATGCGCCGCGGTCGCTAGTGGCTTTCGACGCCGCGCTGTGTGGCCAATTCTCGGCCGTCTCCGACGGGAGCTGATTAGTTTTTTGTCCGAGGAACTCTTTTTCTTGGGTGAGGAAGAGTTTCTCCGACAATGGTCATGCCCATTTATTTCAGTTAATAACGGTCGTCTTGTCTTGGTTTTTAGGCCAAACTGGCGCTAAAGTCTCTTTTTCAATGTTTCAATGACTAATTATCGACTTTTCACTCTTCTGTCAATCGGTATATGTGCATTCTTATTTTACATTGCCCATTCCTGTTAGTTACTTAGAAATGTTTACGGTACCTGTTTAATTGGCTCACCTTACATGCTTAATGTCATGTGTTTTTGTTAATGTGAATGTATCTTGTAACCTTGGCATGTGTA
This sequence comes from Amblyomma mixtum, assembly GCF_055824585.1. Taxonomy (NCBI): domain Eukaryota; kingdom Metazoa; phylum Arthropoda; class Arachnida; order Ixodida; family Ixodidae; genus Amblyomma; species Amblyomma mixtum. The sequence continues at coordinate 33,693,413 of NC_143012.1, read as the reverse complement.
AATATGTAAATAAATTTTTTCTAAACATCGTACTTATCTGTTTTTTTTCAGCAGCGTCTCCTTCCGCGGACGCTGTTGTCGCTGCGGCGCGCGTCTTTCTTTCTTTTCTTTTCTTCGGACCTCTTCATTCTCCTCTATATTAATTAGGCTAATTGATTAATTAAGCAATTAACTAAACTCAGTCCAACTTAGTTGCAGCATCACTATACGATCCCTTTGATTGGTTGCATGGTTACTAGCCAAAGTACAATTGGCCCCATTTGAAATTCGCGCACTGTGACGTCACGAGCATTTCGACCAATTGAAAAGCGTGACATTGGGGGCGGAGCTGGTTACGAGGCCGACGCCGACGCCGACGCCGACGCCGACGCGAAACCCAGGAACGGACGCCAAAGAGCTGCGCTCTAAAAAAGCGCAGTAGACTGGACCAAGAAGAGAGAACCCACACACGCAGACGCTGTCACAGGCGCAGTTTTAAAGGGGCTTCAATTTGGCCGGGCCTTCAGTTCTATAGCAAACCAAGTTCTTTCACTGCGTTTTGATGGAGGGGAAAAAACGTCCGTGTTCTGTGCCATATAGCTTAGGTTAAAGAATTTTTGTTTTTGTGAGTTTATTAGCTACTAGTCCGTGTGCTTTCTGTTAGAAAGCATTTTGCCTCCTTACTTGATATGGCGCACGTAGAAAATATTCGAGCTATTGTCATCAACGTAATGATGTAATAATTTCAAAAGAACTTTCTTGTTTATATTGAAGGTCCTGCCAAGAGGGGCAGCGGAGTGACATTCTGAAGCATCATGGACCCCAGCTGAGTTGGAGAAAAGGCCTTGTTTTTGCTTGAGGTGGTGTGGCGTTCAACAATTATGAGAGAAAAAGAGTGGCGTGGTAGCCTTTCCTATGCGTAGTGTAACAGGGACCAGTACTTAGCATAGCTTCGTGCAACAGTGGAACTGCCTCAGGCTGCCTTACCATGGATGAGCAGGTCCGTGCAGTGAGGCGAGATATTACGCTACCAAATTTTGCCAATAAAGGTTTTGTGAATGAAAAATTTCATCGCACAAAAACTCGGCAATTCTGGAATGGTGTCTACTTCATGAATGAATGAATGAATGAATGAATGAATGAATGAATGAATGAATGAATGAATGAATGAATGGGAGTGGAGCCTACTTCATGAACGAAATGAATGAATGAATGAATGAATGAATGAATGAATGAATGAATGAATGAATGAATGAATGAATGAATGAATGAATGAATGAATGAATGAATGAATGAATGAATGAATGAATGAATGAATGAGCAAACTTAAACGTACGGAGTATAACAGTGTTTCAGTGCCCAAGCCCTGAAACCTCAAATCTCCGACTTCGCCGGTGTTTGTCGGTCCGAAGCCTCTCTCCGTGACCTAGTGGTTGCTGTGAAAGAGCAGTCTGGGTCTCTTCTATTTCTGGGATCTATTTCTGGAGTATGAAAACGAATGTAAACATTCAATTCATTCTCCTTTCAAACTGTTCACTGCCTTCAGTCTCGTGCCGACCTTCGTGTCTTTTTCCTAGCTCCGTCTTAGTTTATAAGAGCCTTCGCTACGGTTCGTTACCTTCGCTGTGCTTGTTTGGAGGAGCCGTACGTCGACGGTCATATTGATTCGACAGAAACTTGGCGTGCAGCGCTGTCTTCTTTCTGTTTCCGGATGTTTCTTTCGAGCCTGTCTCTGTTGTTTTTTAACCCCACGTGCTTTCAGAGAGCCTTTCTTTTTATTTCTTTTGCATTAACCGTACTTCCCTGTTTCAAACCGCAACTCGCGAACGCATGGCAGTGTATGTTACTTCGGTTTTGTAGTTTGTTGCAGTTTGTAGTTTCTTGTCCTCCGAATGAGTTTCTGTATGACCTAAAATTTTGACAAAGCTCGTCACCGGTTTACAATTTTTAAGAAAGAGATGAGACATGAAATTGCTACGCGTGCTAATGACTGATAGTAGCAGGATTTAAACCAGTGCTCAACGACAAAAGAGTAACTTGTTCGAAATATATGCGATCACGGCCGAGAGCGAACACGCGAAATCCTTGTTTTGCGCAGAATAACACTACAATAAGGAAATATGTGGTTAATTTTATAATATACAGGCTGATTTTAAGATACTACACTTTAGAACGGGCTGGCTAGAAATTCAAGCAGTATAGAAACTTAAATTTGGTGTTGTTTTCTTCACTAGATTGATGCGTAAGACACAACCATGCATCAATTACCAGTGGTATGCGCCTACGACCTCTAAATAATTTTCTATTATACTGCTTAGGTTTTAACAGCCGAACGATAACTGTGACTTCAAAGTGTGCTTATAGGTCACGTGAGGCATGAAAAAAACTGCAATATAACCGTTGCTTGTACATTCGTTGCCATTCCGGCTCTTGGGGCAGGCTGGCTTTGGTATTATAGCGAAGACAAAGCAGGAATTATATCGCAGTTTTTCATGCCTCACGTGGCCTATAAGCAAATGTTGACGTTACATTCATTGGTCGGCTGTCGAAACCAAAACAAAACTCCACGAGAAAAATTCGATTATAAATTATTCAGCCGGAGTGGGAGAATACCACGCGGTAACCAATGTATGATAATGCCTTACGCATCATTACAAAGAAGAAAACAAGCACCCAAATGTTAGGTGTCTGTACTACTTTAATACACATAAATCTGCTCGAAAGAGGTATCCGCCTTGCGTGAACTCACCTGGCTCAATCAAGCATCATACTTGCTGCTAGTTAGTATAGGACTTATGCAAAACATCTATTCTCAATAAAATGATAGAGCCTGTATAAGAAAAGGAAAAGGAGCAAGGACAACAAGTTTTTGCTAAGCTGTAAAAATGGCGCGTCCGGCGGACGTAGCGCTTCAGTAAAACTCTTGCTTGGGATAGTTGGCTTATCTTTGAAAATGTAATGAAAACGAGGCGACGAATAAAGACAAAAGTAAAACACACTGGTCCTGTCCAGTGTGTTCTACTTTTGTCCTCTTTTGGAGCGCCGTTTTCATTACATCTTCGAATAGGGCTCCTAGGAGGGTGTACGTCAGCTTGAATAAACGCACATTCATCATACACATTACAATATGCTTAAACAATAGATTGAAACTCGCTGAAAACCGTAACGTAGGTTTACTGGCGTTTCGACTGGAAACCAGTCTCATAGACCTGTTCTGTTATGTTTTTCATCATGTGTAAGTCTGTTTCTCATGCGTACATCTTCAGAAGTTCGGAGCTTCCTGTGAATATATACAGCATATAGATAGAGTTATGAAAGTAGGTTCCGTTGGCTTCCGCTGGAAAAACGCTGAATGACGTAAACACTTCTCAAAGACGTTTGTTGTCGACGTTTCGACCGCGGTACGGGCTTTTTCAAGAGACACCAGACGAAACGTGGGCAATAAATGTGCCTGGTCGAAGAAGGGCTCTCTCTCTCCCCCTCACACACACACACACACACACACACACACACACACACACACACACACACACACACACACACACACACACACACACACACACACACACACACGCGCGCGCGCGCACGCACGCACACACGCTCGCGCACACACACACACACGCACGCACGCACGCCACACACACACACACACACACACACGCACGCGCACACACAAAGGTCTCAGAAGTGATTTTCTTCATCATATGTCGCGTATATATATATATATATATATATATATATATATATATACATATATATATATATATATATATATATATATATATATATATATATATATATATATATCACTTCTCACTTATATATCAAGAAAATCACTTCTGAGACCTTTGTGTGTGCGCGTGCGTGTGTGTGTGTGTGTGCGGCGTGCGTGCGTGCGTGTGTGCGTGCGTGCGTGTGTGTGTGTGTGTGTGTGTGTGTGTGTGTGTGTGTGTGTGTGAGGGGGAGAGAGAGAGCCCTTCTTCGACCAGGCACATTTATTGCCCACGTTTCGTCTGGTGTCTCTTGAAAAAGCCCGTACCGCGGTCGAAACGTCGACAACAAACGTCTTTGAGAAGTGTTTACGTCATTCAGCGTTTTTCCAGCGGAAGCCAACGGAACCTACTTTCATAACTCTATCTATATGCTGTATATATATATATATATATATATATATATATATATATATATATATATATATATATATCAATTTCTTGGCAGCTGATTGATCAATATCAGATAAAGTCACCAGAAATTGAAAAGCATAACAGGATTTAATTGACGGCGTTTCGGCTGGAAGGCCAGCCTCGAAAAAGGTTGGCCCTACAGCCGAAACGTCGTGAATTAAATCCTGTTATGTTTTTCAATTTCTGGTGACTTTATCTGACATATATATAATGTGCTTTAATTGCACGGTGTCCCGCACGTGCGCCGTCTGCGGACAGCGTGACCGCGAAATGAAAGCGCGCCAAAAACTGGTTTCCCCCGCCGCCCGCGGCGAGCTTTGAGCGAGCGCCGCACGGTCTCCTCCACGGCCGTTCTGCAATGTTTGCTCACCCACGACGCATTTCGGCGTGCTCGCCCCACCCCGCGCCGACCGACTGTGACCCTTCCCGAACGGGGGTCACGCATGCGCCTCGGGCGACACCTCACCATTCACTCTCTGGCAATTCTGTTTTTTTTTTTTTTTCATTTTCGTCCCCCGGGTTTCGGCGGTCAGCGGTAACCGCTACTTTGCTTTATTTCCTGCTTTTTTTCACCAGCTCTGATCTGATCGGCTGACCCTGAAGCGATTGCGTTAATTGCATAACAAGGAACCCACAAACGACTTCCTGACTCCGTTTCCTGAGTCCGTCCGTTCATGGAAGGGGTTGAAACGGACTTTGTACCCGGTACGGAGGCCGAATTGTTGATGTATACCGTGGGGGCTTTTTCGTGTCCTGGATCAAAGCAGGAAGCGCGGAAAAAAAAGTAAAAATTAGAAAAAGGCGAGTACAACAAAAAGGAGGTACGCAACGCAGCTTGAAGCTGGACCTTCCTTTATGTTGTCCTCATCATTTTTTGTGCCGCCTCAACTCTGATCATGCACTACCGCTCGTCCGAGCCTTCATCTGCTTTGTTGTTGTTGCTTGCACATTCTGCAAGTGAGGCAGGAACGGGTCAAAGTGAGAGGTAAGAAAATAAAAACACTGCTTTCGTATTAATAGTTGAGTAGGTTAGTAAAGAGGACTTCACTTTTGGTTCTGTGGGGACAGGCGATAGAGGTAAGCATTAGGTTCCAATCCTGACTGGCACCGTTTGGATTCGCTACTTTACGTTGCTGACTTGAGTACACCTAACAGCAATAACCTCATTTCTTCTTCCAGTGCTAGCTTGATGGACCTATGTTGTTTTTGTTACAAGCAGGCGAGCCTTTGATCCTTATGGTAGTGCATTTTCACGTACATTTTCAGTCGGGGAAGACGAAGCTTCAGTCCTGCTCTCAACACATCGCAGTTATTAGCAAATCTTGTCTTCGTTCTGCGTACACCATAAGCGTGAGTCCTGTAAGTGGGCGGCTCTGCTAGCGCTTTGGAATTATCAGGCCTGTCGTATACTTATTTTGATCCGGTACCACAGCAGAAACAACCAAATTGTCTTGACTAGGCTAAGGTTCCTCACTGTGACGTACCCGTCGAGTTACGGGAGACATTATACTTTACTTTAGTATGTATTAAAGCACTCGAGCGAATTTCTGTATTGGGCAGTTTCTGTGTTTATGCCTATAAGTTAACTGTAACAGAGCCAGGCAGACAAGACACAAAGAACACAAGACGTCTTTGAGCCCTATGTGTGTCTCGTCCACGTTACGCTGTTCCGATTCAGTATACTGTCGCCCAACTTTTAATTTTTAACCCGGTATATGCCCGTTTTATGTAACAACAAAGAATGGTTACAATTCCCTCACCAGCTCAATGTAAGGAACTAGTAGCATGCAAATAGGAGAGTGTAATGAAGCAACCGAAATCTCTCAGCAAAGCAGGCCGATGTTCAAATCTGTGGCCGCGGGTGTGGTACCGAATTCCGCTGCATATTTCTGCTAGCATGCGTGGATACACAGCTTGTTTATACTGATGACACTCAGAATAACGTTGACGAGGTCAGCACGGTTCGTTAACTTCCTGCCTGTATTTATAATTTATACTCACGCAAGACTAAGGGTACAAACCACTACTCAGATATCACACTGGTTGGCAAGATTTAAATAAAGGAGTGTAATAGTGTCACTGTCTGGAGACAGTTGCCTTGAGAGGAAGCAGCGGATTCTATTTTTGAGTGGAGATTCTCGAAACGAAATGCTCAGCTGCCGCCAACCTGACGTTTATATCGTCCGTTCGGTTCTTGTTTCAGGCTTCCTTTATTTCCTCCGTTATGTGACACTTGGATCCCCACTTCGAGGGTTGTGACCAGGCACTCTCTGAACGCTTGCAGGGATACCAGCTCTGAAGCCCCATGCCACTCGTTGGCATTTCAAAGTCGCTGCGAAGCTCCCCCTCCTGGACTATATGCACAACAGAAAAAGAAATTATCTGGAGGTATTGAATTGATAGAAGTGCAGAAAAGCGTGCCAACATACATCGCAGTTGTTTGTAAAGTGAAAACGCTTTGCATATCTCAGATTGTGAGCATAGCTAGCGGAGGATGTAAAGGCTGGCTTGGCTTGCTGTTGTTGCTGGCCTCTGTTGGAGGGGCATGTACCCACGATCGGAGACTGGACAAGGGCGTTACAAACTCAAACAGGAGCTTCATATTGCCTCTGGCCAAATGACAACGCTTCCGACGAGTAAAGAATACCGCATAGGCACATACGTAATGCGACAGACACGTTCTGCTAGCTTATATGAAGACGCGTGAGCATTGCTTTTGAAATACGGTTATTTGCTATCTGCATCTAGTTTGACGTATTGTAAAACACCCTAGAACGTGGCTGAGTAGGCTGCTCGCTTGATTCAAATTTCAGAGGCTTTTGTTTTTGGTTACATGGGGTTTAACGTCCCAAAGCCACTAAGGCTATGAGAGACGTCGTAGTGGAGAACTCCGGAAATTTCGACCAGTTGGGGTTCTTTAACGTGCACTGACGTCGCACACTACATGAACCTCTAGCATTTCGCCTCCATTGAAATGGGACTGCCGTGGTCGGTATCGAACCCGCGTCTTTCGTTCTAGCAGTTGAGCCCTACAACCACTGATTCACAGCGGCGGCACATTTCAGAGGCATATATAGCGTTCATGCAGCTCAGCTGGCTTCAACGTTTTCTGTGCTACATGGCACCTAGAGAATGTTTACGTGGCTGTGCATGCACCTGCATTCGAACACGCTGGTACAGTGTGCGTCATACTTAGGACGAACACGAGAAATGGGGAAACGGCGACTTCTAACCAAGAGGAAAGTAGTTTTCACCGCTAAGCAGCAGCACGGCTTAAGGCTCCATCTCTTCAGCTCTCTTCGCCTTTTCTTGCTTCGCAGTGAAACCTAATTTTGTCCTTGTTAAGAGTAGGTTTAATTGTTTCTTGCGGGACCGATTGCGGTGACAACTAATCGGTGGTGTGACTGCGTCATTAGCACTGCGGAACTGGCATAGCATCTCATATGTACAACGTCAAACGGCATACACAGGGCATGCCCACGAAGGTGAATGATAAGCTGTGGCGTGAAGCGGTTTGAGGATGCATGGCAATTGGTGTCGACAGCGGTAGATATGTACATTAAAACCAGAATATTCAATACGGCGCTTCCGAAAAAGATAGACATTGAACTTTTGCTGGGTAAGGATTTTGCTGTGCAAACAACTGACGGGCATTTGGAAGGGAAAAATAGGGCAAGAATGCTTTATACACGTCTGAGGAAATCATTGCAGTGTGGATCAGATCATCAAATAGACAATCTTTTCAGTTTTGGATGAGATAAAAAAAGTCATCAACTGTATGTTTTTTCCTACCTAGTAAATAAGAAGAGTTGCTCCAAAAAGTAAGCCCCAGCTTTGCGAGCGTACGCAAGTAATTCTTTCCTTAGTACACACCTCAGTCTTAACTCTGTACCAATGTCGTAACACGCTAGAACTTTCCTATTGCACTCCCTTTACGAAAGAAGCTTTTCAGTGAGGTTGCATGCACTTGATTACGCAACTCTTTAGTTCCTTTCTTTCTCAATGCCACTACTTCGTACAATGAGTTCAGCCGCCAAATGGCCTGCAAAATCAAGATCAGAAACCGTGAGATAGATTCGACTTCATGTCGGACTTCTTTGCAGCACTGATAGCGAGTCGAAGAAGAAACAGCGGATGGTGTCAGCTGAGCAACTATCGCCGTGCCAGTCTCCAGGGAGAGTGTGAATAATTTCGCATTTCGTTAAGGATTTGCCGAGAAAAAGGCCGAAACTTGTCTAAGTTGCCTTCACCCTTTTCTTGCCGATAGCTGACGCTCCCGCAGCCGAGGGATTGCCGACGGGCCGTAGAATGGAAGATCAGAGGGAATACATGCGAGATGGGCCCAGGTCACGAAGGCACTTACTTAATTAGGAACTCGCGAACGGAATTCTCGGTCTCATTGTCCGTTTCTGGGTATCTATCTATCTCGCCACATTCTTTCTTGCAATCTTGGTTGCCATGCACCTTGGCACTTAACTCTTGCCTCTTTCCAACTTGAGGCAAGACGTGAATCTAAGCTTTGTTCTCTCGTATTTTCCTGCTTTTTCTTTCTAGACGGTGCCAGAGTCAATGAATAAAAAGTGGAAGAGGGCCACAAGGATTCGAAAATAACTTCTGAGAAAAAACTGTGGAGAAATGTGGACATGCCAATTCAATCCCGCGATTGAGAGACTTCCTAATCCAAATTTGGAGCAGTGGGATGCCATTCTGCAAAGCGAGGCTCCTGACCAGCAAATAGGACTGGTTCGCAGGGCCCAAGCTGCGGCGCGGGCCAATGGCCTGCAGGAATAGGCGGACGACCCAACACTACGAGAATGCCACTCTTTCAGTAAAGTTTTCAATCAATCAATCAATCAATCAATCAATCAATCAATCAATCAATCAATCAATCAATCAATCAATCAATCAAACAAACAAACAAACAAGCGATCAATCAATCAATCAATCAGTCAATCAATCAAAGTGCTCTTTCTCTCTCTTCTTTCATTCCCTCCTTCCTCCCTTGTCTTACGGCGCGGTTCGGGTGTACACCGACATGTGACACAATTACTGTGCCATTTCCTTTCCTCAAAAACCACTTTCCAATTTACAAAATCCGATGCTTGATCATGCTAAGAAAAGTTACAGTGTGTAATTGACCAATTAATTAGATAAAAAATTAAAAAAGAAAAATGTGTTCAAAGGTCTTTCTCTCTTTCCTCTTTCACTCCCTCCTTTCTTCCTTCCCTTACGCCGTGGTCGGGTTTCCACCCAGATATGGGAGACAGTTTCCGCGTCATTTCCTTTAATCAAAAACCACTTTTCTAATGAAAATGCTACCGAGGAAGTGTCGGACGGAATACTCGAGTTGTATTCTTTGCGTACGTCCTATTTGGTTTGGTTTGGTTTTGTGGGGTTTAACGTCCCAAAGCGACTAAGGCTATGAGAGACGCCGTAGTGAAGGGCTCCGGAAATTTCGACCACCTGGGGTTCTTTAACGTGCACTGACATCGCACAGTACACGGGCCTCTAGAATTTCTCCTCCAAAGAAATTCTAGCCGCCGCGGCCGGGATCGAACCCGCGTCTTTTGGGTCAGCAGCCGAGCACCATAGCCACTGAGCCACCGCGGCGGCGTCGTCCTATTTAGACGAGTTTATATTTTACGTGATAATTGCCGACGAAAACCGACTTTTCGCCTTGCAGAGCAATAAGCCCTGAAAAAGTCAGCAAGAGGCTGGAAACAGTATGTCTGCAGCTCAGGCCTTTGTATCAGCTCTACACACAGTCCACTGGGGCCTCCAAGACGTATACAGAGTGCACGGAAACCACGAATCACGAAGCCCTTCCAGTGGCTTCTGTGTAGTTTGTATCAACCGCCATAGAGGGAGCGCGAATCACCTGCTTTGTTACATTGCACGGAATGCGCATACCACTCATGTTCTTATATAAAAGAAATCATTACCGAAAATTACTATTAAGAAAATACTGCTTATTTTGTGATGAGTCGAGTTTTCGTAAGTAAAAAAAATAAACAAACTGTGGCGTATTATTTTTGCTATAGATAAAAGCCCGCAGTTTGAACAATGCTCTCGCTGGGGGTTGTGGCGTGCCCCTGTAATCCAGCTTCTTGGAGGCCGGTGCTAGAGGACGGGTTGAGGCTGGGAGTTCTGTCCCATGTCGATCGGGTGTCCGCGCTAAGCTGGGCGTCGATGTGGTGACCCCAGGGGAACCCGGTGGTGGCCAGGTCGCCTAAGGAGGAGCGAACCGGCCCATGTTGTTGTTGTGAGTGGGAGAAGGATGAAAAAATTGCACTGGCCTGCCTACTTGCTCGAGCCGAGCCACGGCGGGAACGCAGAAAGCAAAAGCTCCCGCGCTCTGAGGGATAGCACCTCTGAATGGGCGGCATGGGGTAGCCCGGCCAATAGACTCGGACCTAGTGCCTTTCTTCTATTGCAAAAGCAATACTACTTGCACTTTGCAGGGTGACCACCATAGTGCCGCGGCGGTGACCTTCATTTGACCTTGATTGCATTAGTTGGATTGGATTGGATTACATTGGACTGGACTGGATTAAAGTAGATTACATTACATTGGATTGGATAGCAATGGATTGTATTGGATTGGTTTGGATTCGATTGGATTGTATAACCGATAAATCACCACGAGCACCACCACCAGCTACACTACCAGCTGTACCATGGCGTAGGTACGGATATTGCTTTCGCAATTACCGGGCTTAAGCAAGCTAAGCCACAGCGAAATTTTTTTTAATGTCTCGAAAGGCTTTGCGTGCAGCAATATTTTTTTCTTCATTGCTTGTTGCTTCCCTGGGCTTCAGCCGATGTTGCCTGCTGGGCAGTGGATCGTAGTCACTTTAATGATGATTGTTGGTCTTTATTGTCGTCTTTTCTAATTTTGTCAGTACTTGTGGCCTCTATAGTCAGTTTTCTGCATAGTCAGTTTCCTGCGACATGATGACGTGTGTACTTGCGTGCGGTATCGTAGCCACGTAATTAGTTGTGAGGAAAGTAAACGGCGCAGTAACTTTGTCACTTCTCGCTGGACACTTGAAACGCTCCTTTGACAAGATCTGTTTTATGTAGCATTTTAATGCATGAAGTACTTTTTAAAGACATTATTCTTTTTGTAAACATAGCCACATGCCGTTAACCCCGTAGTGGACTTTGACGTGCCAGACTCGTCATACACCGAATGTCATTTCTCTCTAAGGACGAGCCCAACTTATCGTGCAATTTCTGGCGCTCTGCGTGCGCTTGAAGTCAACTTGGGATCACCTGAATGATCTTTTGGTTTGCCGATAGATGGCAGCACTGTTAATGAACGACTATATTTTCGTAGCATTTTAGAACAAAAATCTGTCCGTTAGCGGGGTTAAGCACGTGTGTGCACATAGCACCCACAGTACGTGTTCTATACGCCTCAGCCACGCGTCTCGCCTTATCATGTTTAAGTGCAGATGTAATAGCGCTTCCTAATTAGTCCTTGTAGTGGCGAGAGTGCCGTCGGCTCCGCATACGCAGCTGTGGCGAGGCGCAGCGTGTCACGTGGTTCGAAAGCTTGGAGTCCAGCGAGCGCCGTCGGCTCAACGCGCGCAGCTGTGGCGAATGTGTCGCGAGTCACGTGTCATGACGTCAGAGCCAAGCCTCCGCTCTCTCTCGTTTGAAGGTCAAATTTCATAGCCACACGACCTTCAGCTTTGTACGGGAGGAGTAGAGCTTACGCTCGAAAAATTAGCGCTCCTGCTTGGCCCATCACGTTGAGTGCGCTATACATGAAAAAAAAAAAATGCAATTTTTTGGAGGACAGGATATGGCGCAGTAATTATCTCAGATCTCACAGACCTTTCGGAGGACTTCGCTTCCGTATGCCAGGAGTAAAATTTCCTAGAGTGGTGGGTATTGGTACCCCCGGGCTTGGATTCTGCAACAGCAAGAAAAGCGAGGCGACACGCAAAGTAAAGCTGAACTGAATAAGGCGGTAGTGAACTGATTGATGAGAGTGAAGCTTAGCGAGCACGATTATCTATTTTTCACCAGCACTTCAGGTACACCGAACACGCAAGCTAGCAATATTTTTTTGGGCTTCGTAGTAGTTATTAGCAGTAATTAGCGCTTTTGCAGCAAACCTAATTGCAACGAAGTCCATGCAGTGTAAATATTTCTGCTGTGCTCCTGTCGTTCTGCAAAGATAATGACGGGCCCGTCATTCCTCTAAGAAAAAAAGGGGAAAAAAATTGTGGCTTCCCATAATATGTATTCGCTCAGTGCTCAGCTTTTCTGGACATGAGCAGCTAGCGCCATTTGTTGATTGCCAGTAGCGAGCAGCTTGTAATAATGAGGTTATTTTAAAACTTGCAATTTTTAGAAAACTACAGAACCCTGAGCGATTATACTCGAACATGGTGATGAACACGGTCAACTCTTCCTCCTTACTACCACAGCTGAAGTATAAAATGCATCGTGCTCTCACACCGATTATTTCTGACAGCCATAGAAATCACTGAGATGTGCCGAAGATTTGAAATTCCCGCTGTGATTTTGAGTGTTCAGCGCCACTCGGCACGTGGTGGCAGCGGTGCGAACTAAAAACATTTCTCCATGTTTCCTGGGATTGCCTAAACCGAGTAATTTTAAGAATGTCGGATCCGCGCTCTGTGCAATTTCCTCACAAAGCCGAGTGGCGAGTAAAGTTGTACCTACGGCACACACAGCCGCGTTGCATACCCAACCGTGCAGCCGTGGCCTCACGGGCACCTTAATAGCCGACGGCGGAGTTCGCGCACGAGTTTCGCATTCCCATTCGTTACCGCAACCCGTCGGAGTGGTTGAACCACGCGTCAATGCAGACCGGCGGATGCAACGACCCATGTGGATGCAATCTGCCACGCAGCGTCGAATAGCGCACGTGTTCAGTTTCGAGCAGGGCTTCGAGCGGTTTAGAAATTATTTCGCTCGCAGAAGAAGCCCGTAATTAAAGTTAACCACGCGCAGATTGCTTCATTCCAATTTTTCATCCCATCATTTCACTCGCACTGAATTAGAGTACCTAAGGGGAAGGAACAGTGGTTGTCCCTCTGGCGCTTTACTTTATTTCTTTTTTTTCGCGCTCTTCACCCGCTGCCATTGAAAACTTTCATTTAATCTTACGTATGCGCTCTTCCAAGCACCAAAATAATGACAGTGTTCTGTGATTTCTGTCATTAGTATAATCCTGTTACCCTAGCAAAAAGAAAAACAATACGATTGTTCCACCAGAGCCACTGTTTGTGGGGAACCCAATCAGTTCGGCCTACAACGAAGACAGTCTGTAATCACACTGAACAAACTTGAGCCCGGCCTTTTGTACTCGGCTTCTGGCCGGCATCTTTTCTTTGTGTTTAGATTTGCGCACAATGTGCTGTAATAAGAGCAGACACGTGGCTACTTCCACATAGACCGACGGTGAGAAACCCGAGGTCAGTCCCAAGCTGGAAGAAGGTTGTGTCAGTGCTTTGTTAGCGAAAGGTCACGAACGTACACAGAAACTCGACGCCAGATTCGAGCTGTACAAATATATATGCTTTAAATATCGTTCCTAGGGACGTAGTTACGTCCCTCCATCCCTTCTCCAAAGAAAACGTAGCCATATTCGCTTTCAGTTTACATTATGTCGCTATAAAGTAGAATTATAGTCGGGCGTCCGATTTACGTGACATTTATGCAAGGAATTGGGGAAAGAAAATAGACCTGGTGAAGTGTACGACAAGACTGACTGATGGGGGCCGTATTAATTATTTTCTCGTTCGCGATGAAGTGAATGTGTTGACAAGTTTACATCTGTTCATTTCAGCCTCACATGAGGAGCAGGGCTCGGCGGATATAGCAGACAGCATTAATCATGCAAGCTCGCGCAATGATTCATGAGCTCTGGAATGCCTTCTGAGTCCGAGATGTCGTGTTCGCTGGGCGGACAGCAGCGTGCAATATTTCTCCGGTGTAAAAAAATAAGACACAAAAAATAAGTGGTGTGAAAAATACTGCAGATATGGTTGTATGTAGTTATACGTCGCAACCTAGGCTGTCTCAACAGATGGCTGTTTCAGTGAAGTGCTCAAAATATCCCGCAAAGTAACAGTGGGAAACAGATAGGAGGAATGAAAAAAACAAACTGAATTCGGTTTTGACTGACGATAGTTTGTACTGGTATTTTTAATTTTGATGTGAAAACGGAAAACGATTGGATTTGAGCCACAGCGTTCGATCTGGTTTATAACACTGCCACTCTTTGGTAAAACAAAGGATGGTTAAACGGTGTCATTGGAGGTGCCCAATAAGCTGTAAACAGCGAAATTACCCAATCTGCCCTTTTGCGAGGAGTGCAACGTGCGACACGAAAAACCACTGGCGGTGCCAAAAAAACTGTCGTGACTCGACGCGCATCTTACATCTAATCAATCTATGGTAGTGAGGCATCGCATCTTATCCGTTATAGCACGACCACCGTCACCCCAATTGCACTGTCGCTTCGAAGACAAAAAAAGGTCGCCACCGTCTGGAAGATGTTGAAGTAACGAGCGTTAGCTATTTGGTTTACTAGAATTGATATGAATGAGATTAAAGGGAGATACACCAACGGGAATACGAATTTGTGCATTTATTTATCGATGCTATTGTAGACGGCACTATACAAGTCTTAATGCGAGATGTGCTGTTTTCTGGTTGCTGCCACAGATGGCGCTGTGATCTCAGGGTGGTAGCAGACCCCACGAAATCTCGAAACGTGATGAGTAGGAGCTAACGCTCTTAAAAACAAATTCGATTGTTATATCGTCTTGAAACATCAGAAAATATTTTTCATGAGTGAATATGAGTGTAATACAAAATAATTTGGAGAAAACAATGCTTTGCTTGCCTCGTATTCCTGGTCTTGAAGAAAACCCGTTTTACACTGAGCTCGTACATGTGCGCTGGTGTGAGAAAGTGGTCCAGTTACGCGTTTGGCCCGTAGAATGTCGGCTTACCGCAGTGTTACGAGCTCGTTAACTGGTAGCACGACTACAGAAGAATGCAGCCGCAAGCCAGTTGGGAAGACAGACATAAAAAAACAATACAATTTGGGGGACACTTGATTACCTTACCTGCTGATAATGCGATAGAAATAAAGTCTGAAGTCCGCTCGGCTTGCTTCTCCTACTGCGTCACTACTGCCCGCCACGTGCGTTGAGAATGTGCAGCCTCTGATATTGCATCTTCAGCGACGTACTTCCGTGGTCACCCACTGCGCTTGTGAGCATTTTAGAGCGCAGCTCTTTGGCGTCCGTTCCTGGGTTTCGCGTCGTCGTCGGCGTTGTCGTCGGCCTCGTAACCAGCTCCGCCCCCCTTTCATCCCCCCAGCGCTAGCAGCGACCGACTGATACCGCTGGATGCCGCTGACGCCGCTAGAGAGTCAAGATAATGTGACTGCATAGAACACCGTCGCCGCCATGCAGAAAGAGGAGGAAAGGGTCCCCCCCCCCCCCCCCCTGTTCTTGTGTGGCGGATAGGGTGCTCTTCAGTTGCCGACGCGCCAGTTATTTCACGTAGGCCCCGGCACGTCGACGAATACGTGACCACCTTCCCACGGCTAGACCTGGTTCTTAGCGCTGCGGAAGCGAGGGTATCATATTGTTTGTGTCGGCATCGGCGGCGTTGTCCCTGAAACCAACTCCGCAGCTGGGGTTGACTCACTATCGGCGTCAGCGGCATCAGTCAGTCGCTGCTATCTCTTCCCTCCTCCCTTTATCGTGTTGTCCGCTTGCTGCGCGCGCTTCTGCCCCCATCGTTTGCCGCTGGGTGTACACGCCGCCCCCCTCCCCCCTCTTCCTGCGAAAAATAAAAAAAAAATTCTGTGATAGCGCAGACATGTGTTGCTCGATTTCTTTGCCTCAATCTATCGAAAAGGTGAAACAGCTTATTTGCTGCGCTCAAATTTCGCATTAGGAAGTAACGTAATCGTCGGTAATTTTTTTCACTACGATAGGCACACGCGGCGTTGATTCTGGGCCCGTTCCAACCTGATACACGAAGTTTTCTATACACGTCTGCGCAAAATCAGTCGCAGATACCAACTGCCGCCGCTGAGCCCGTCACCACTCTATCGTATCGGGCGCGGCATGAGCCACGCATAGATAAAGTGCATGACGTCAGCAGGATGCTTTCTGCGCAAAGGAAGCGCACCCTCTCCCAGTTGCGGTATATAAGTAACCGATGAATAAACCGTCCCGTTGTTTTTCCCTTTGCTTTAGGCCTGCGATTGCGCATAACGCGCAATCCTCTTCCTCATTCTTCTTTCACTCTCACCTTCCTCCCTTCCCTTACGGCGCGGTTCAGGTGTCCGCCGAGATATGGGAGGCAGTTTCCGCGTCATTTCCTTTCAACAAAAACCACTTTTCTAATGAAAATGCTACTGAGGAAGTGTCGGACGGAATACTCGAATCTTATTCTTTGCGTACGTCCTATTTAGACGGGCTTATATTTTACGTGATAATTACCGACGAAAACCGACTTTTCGCCTTGCAGAGCAATATGCCCTGAAAAAGTCACCAAGAGGCTGGAAACAGTATGTCTGCAGCTCGCGCCTTTGTACCAGCTTTACACACAGTCCACTGGGGCCTCCAAGGCGTATACGGAGTGCACGGAAGCCACGGATCACGAAGCCCTTCTGGTGGCTTCTGTGTAATTTGTATCAACCGCCATAGAGGGAGCGCGAATCACCTGCTTTGTTAGGTGCACGGAATGCGCATACCACTCGTGTTCTTATATAAAAGAAATCGTCACTAAAAATTACTATTAAGAAAATACAGCTTATTTTGTGATGGGTCGAGTTTTCGTAAGTAAAAAAATAAAAAAACTGTGCCGTATTATTTTTGCTATAGATAAAAGCCCGCCGCTTGAACAATGCTCTCGCTGGGGGTTGTGGCGTGCCCCTGTAATCCAGCTGCTTGGAGGCCGGTGCTAGAGGACGGGTTGAGGCTGGGAGTTCTGCCCCATGTTGACCCATGTTGATCGGGTGTCCGCGCTAAGCTGGGCGTCGATATGGTGACCCCAGGGCAACCCGATTGTGGCCAGGTCGCCTAAGGAAGAGCGAACCGGCCCAGATTGTAGTTGTTGTGACTGGGAGAAGAATGAAAACTGCACGGGTCTGCCTACTGGCTCGAGCAGAGCCAGGGCGGAAACGCAGCAGGCAAAAGCTCCCGCGCTTTGAGGGATAGAACTTCTGAATGGGCGGCATGAGGTAGCCCGGCTAATAGACTCGGACCTAGTGCCTTTATTTTTTAATGTCTTGAAAGGCGTTCCGTGCAGCAATGTTTTTTTCTTCATTGCTTGTTGCTTCCCTGTGCTTCTGCCGATGTTGCTTGCTGGGCAGTGGATCGTAGTCACTTTAACGCTGATTGTTGGTCTTTGTTGTCTTCTTTTCTAATTTTGTCAGTGCTTGTGACCTCTATAGTCAGTTTTCTGCATAGTCCGTTTCCTGCGATATGATTACGTGTGTACTTTGCGAGCGGTATCGTAGCCACGTAATTTGTTTTGAGGGAAGTAAACGGCGCAGTAACTTTGTCACTTCTCGATGGACACTTGAAGCACTCCTCTGACAAGATCTGTTTTATGTAGCATTTTAATGCATGAAGTATTTTTAAAGACATTCTTCTTTTTGTAACCATAGCCACATGCCGTTAACCCCGTAGTGGACTGTGACGTGTCAGGTTCGTCATACACCGAATGTCATTTCTCTCTCAGGACGAGCCCAACTTATCGTGCATTTTCTGGCGCTCTGCTTGCGCTTGAAGGCAACTTGGGATCATCCGAATGATCTTTTGGTTTGCCGATAGATGGCAGCACTGTTAATGAACGGCTATAATTTCGTAGCATTTTAGAAAAAAAATCTGTCCGTTAGCGGGGTTAAGCACGTGTGTGCACATAGCACCCACAGTACGTGTTCTAGACGCCTCAGCCACGCGTCTCGCCTTGCGTTCTCATGTTTAAGTGCAGCTGTAATAGCGCTTCCTAATTAGTCCTTGTAGTGGCGAGAGTGCCGTCGGCTCCGCATACGCAGCTGTGGCGAGGCGCAGCGTGTCACGTGGTTCGAAAGCTTGGAGTCCAGCGAGCGCCGTCGGCTCAACGCGCGCAGCTGTGGCGAATGTGTCGCGAGTCACGTGTCATGACGTCAGAGCCAAGCCTCCGCTCTCTCTCGTTTGAAGGTCAAATTTCATAGCCACACGACCTTCAGCTTTGTACGGGAGGAGTAGAGCTTACGCTCGAAAAATTAGCGCTCCTGCGTGGCCCATCACGTTGAGCGCGGTATACATGAATAATAAAATGGAATTTTTTTTTGAAGGTGAAGAAATGGCGCAGTAATTGTCTCAGATTTCACACACCTTTCGGATGACTTCAGTTTAGTTAGTTTAGTTTATTGGGGTTTAACGTCCCAAAGCGACTGAGGCTATGAGAGACGCCGTAGTGAAGGGCTCCGGAAATTTCGACCGCCTGGGGTTCTTTAACGTGCACTGACATCGCACAGCATACGGGCCTCTAGAATTTCGCCTTCATCGAAATTCAGCCGCCGCGGCCGAGACGGAGGACTTCGCTTCGGTATGCCCGGTGGTATCGACACCGACCATTCTGGAACATTTTACTCCTGTCATACCGGAGGACTTCGCTTCGGTATGACAGGAGTAAAATGTTCCAGAATGGTTGGTATCGATGCCCCCGGACTTGGATTCTGCATTAGCAAGAAAAGCGAGGCGACACCCTTAGAAATTGAAGCTCAACTGAATAAGGCGGTAGTGAATGGATTCATCATAATGAAGCTTAGCGAGCACAATCATCTATTTTTCACCAGCACTTCAGGAGCACCCAACTCGCAAGCTACCAATATTTTTTGCTCTTCGCAGTAGTTATGAGCAGTAATTAGCACTTTTCCGCTAATTACTCATTTCAACGTAACTTCAACGAAGCCGTTGCAATGTAAATATTAAGGCGAAAGCCTTCAATGGCTCATACTGCCGTCCGTTAACAAAGAGTGTCGCACGCATTTAACTTGGGACCTCACAAAGGTAAAAAACCAATGGTCGCTTCAGATAGAGAAGGAAAAAATGAACCTAGAAGACAAGCTTTATGACTGCAGATTAAGTAGTTAATTAATTACAGGCAGAAATGTCTAAATTGCGTCGAAATAGCGTGGTCGTCGATATAGCCACGGGAATGGTGTGACGTCACATCTACCGAAAGTTGTCACGGCACAGTGTAAATTGTCTCAGAATGGTCGGAAAACCGCCGGATTTGTGTCAAATTGGATGTAAAAATGTGTAATTAAGCGTAATTAACACTTAAGATCCCCGAAAGATGTATAATTTGGGTATCGATATAGCCACGGGAACTATGTGACGTCACATTCACCGGATGTCGTCCCGGCATAGTGTCCTCGGCTTTCGCCTCTCAACACTTTAGTTGCCAAAGTGTCCACGCAGTGTTTTTCTGCTGTGCTCCTGTCGTTCTACAAGGATAGTGACGGGCCCGTCATTCCTCTAAGGTAAAGGAAAAAAAATTGTCGCATCACATAATATGTTTTCGCTCAGTGCTCAGCTTTCCTGGACATCAGCAGCTGGCGCCATCTTTTGGCCGCCAGAAGCGAGCACCTCGTAACTGAATGGGATTATTTTAAAATTTGTAATTTTGACAAAACTTGAAAGCCCCGAGACATTCTGCGCGAACAGCGTAATTATCACGGCCAACGCTTCTTCCCTGCTGCTAAAACTTACGTATAAATGCATCTTGCTCTCATACCGACTATTTTGACGTCCATAGAAAGTTCACTGGGATGTGCCGAAGATTCGAAATTCCCGCCGTTATTTTGAGAGTTCAGCGCCACTCGGCACGTGGTGGCACCCGTGCGAACTAGAAATATTTACCCAGGTTTCTGGGGATTGCGTAAACCGCATTACTTTAAGAATGCCCGCGCTCTGTGAAATTTCGTGGCCAAGCCGAGTGGTGATGTCAAACTGTGCCTACGGCACACAGAGCCGCGTTGCATACCGAAGCGTGCAGCCGTGGCCTCACATGCACCTTAATAGCCGACGGCGGAGTTCGCGTACGAGTTTCGCATTCCCGTTCGTTACCGCAACCCGTCGCAGTGGTTGAGCTACGCGTCAATGCAGACCGGCGGATGCAACGACCCATGTGGATGCAACCAGCCGCGCAGCGTCGAATAGCGCGCGAGTTAAGTTTAGAGCAGAGCTTCGAGCGGTTTAGAAAATATTTCGCTCGCAGAGGAAGCCCGTAATTAAAGTTGACCGCACGCAGGTTGTTTCATTCCAATTTTTCATCCCACCATTTCACTCGCATTGAGGTAGAGTGACTAAGGTGAGTGAACAGTAGCTGTCCCATTTTCACCCTCTTCTATCCCCCTCCCCTGCAGTAGCATGTGAACTAATAACCAGGCAGACCTCAACTTTAATCATTAAAGTCTCTCTCTCTCAGGCTTCACTTTATTTCGTTCTTTGCGCACTCTTCACCCGGTATACAATTAAAAGCTTTCATTTCATCTCAATGCATGCGCTCTTCCAAGCGCCAAAATAATGACACTGTTCTGTGATTTCTGTCATTAGTATATTCGTGTTACCGCAGCAAAAAGCAAAACAATACGATTGTTCCACCAGAGCCACTGTTTGTGGGGAACCCAATCAGTTCGGCCTACAACGAAGGCAGTCTCGTATCACACTGAACAAACTTGAGCCCGGCCTTTTGTACTCGGCTTCTGGCCGGCATATTTTCTTTGTGTTTAGATTTGCGCACAATGTGCTGTAATAAGAGCAGGCACGTGGCTACTTCCACATAGACCGACGGTGAGAAACCCGAGATCAGTCCCAAGCTGGAAGAAGGTTGTGTCAGTGCTTTGTTAGCGAAAGGTCACGAACGTCCACAGAAACTCGACGCCAGATTCGAGCTGTACAAATATATATGCTTTAAATATCGTTCCTAGGGACGTAGTTACGTCCCTCCATCCCTTCCCCAAAGAAAACGTAGCCATATTCGCTTTCAGTTTACATTCTGTCGCTATAAAGTAGAGTTATAGTCGGGCGTTCGATTTACGTGACATTTATGCAAAGAATTGGGGAAAGAAAATTGACCTGGTGAAGTGTACGACAAGACTGACTGATGGGGGCCGTATTAATTATTTTCTCGTTCGCGATGAAATAATTGTGTTGACAAGTTTACATCTGTTAAGTTCAGCCTCACATGAGGAGCAGGGCTTGGCGGATATAGAAGACAGCATTAATCAAGCTCCCGCAATGATTCATGAGCTCTGGAATGCCTTCTGAGTCCGAGATGTCGTGTTCGCTGGGCGGACAGCAGCGTGCATTATTTCTCCGGAGTAAAATAATAAGAAACAAAAAATAAGTGGTGTGAAAAATACTGCAGATATGTTTGTATGTAGTTATACGTCGCAACCTAGGCTGCCTCAACAGATGGCTGTTTCAGTGAAGTGCTCAAAATTTCCCGCAAAGTAACAGTGGGAAACAGGTAGGAGGAATAAAAAAAACTAAAAGAATTCGGTTTTGATTCACGATAGTTTGTATTGGTATTTTTAATTTTGATGTGAAAACGGAAAACGATTGGATTTGAGCCACAGCGTTCGATCTGGTTTATAACACTGCCACTATTTGGTAAAACAAAGGATGGTTAAGGGGTGTCATTGGAGGTGCCCAATAAGCTGTAAACAGCGAAATTACCCAATCTGTCCTTCTGCGAGGAGTGCAACGTGCGACACGAAAAACCACTGGCGGTGCCAAAAAAAACTGTCGTGACTCGACGCGCATCTTACATCTAATCAATCTATGGTAGTGAGGCATCGCATCTTATCCGTTATAGCACGACCACCGTCACCCCAATTGCACTGTCGCTTCGAAGACAAAAAAAGGTCGCCACTGTCTGGAAGATGTTGAAGTAACGAGCGTTAGCTATTTGGTTTACTAGAATTGATATGAATGAGATTAAAGGGAGATACACCAACGGGAATACGAATTTGTGCATTTATTTATCGATGCCATTGTAGACGGCACTATACAAGTCTCAATGCGAGATGCGCTGTTTTCTGGTTGCTGCCACAGATGGCGCTGTGATCTCAGGGTGTTAGCAGACCCCACGAAATCTAGAAACGTGATGAGTAGGAGCTAACGCTCTTAAAAACAAATTCGATTGTTATATCGTCTTGAAACATCAGAAAATAATTTTCATGAGTGAATATGAGTACAATACAAAATAATTTGGAGAAAACAATGCTTTGCTTGCCTCGTATTCCTGGTCTTGAAGGAAACCCGTTTTACACTGAGCTCGTACATGTGCGCTGGTGTGAGAAAGTGGTCCAGTTACGCGTTTGGCCCGGAGAATGTCGGCTTACCGCAGTGTTACGAGGTCGTTAACTGGTAGCACGACTACAGAAGATTGCATCCGAAAGGCAGTTGGGAAGAGAGAGATGAAAAAAATTAAAATTTGAGGGACACTTTATTAGCTTGCCTGCTGATAATGCGATGGAAATAAAGTCTGAAGTCCTTTCGGCTTGCTTCTCCTACTGCGTCATTGCAGTCCCCCACGTACGTTGTGAATGTGCAGCCTCTGATATTGCATCTTCATCGACATTCTTCCGTGGTCGCCCTCTCGGCTTGTGAGCATTGTTCACTGCAGTAGGCAGAAGGGGCGTTGATTCCGGGTCCGTTCCAACCTGATACGCATAGCTTCCTATACACGTCTGAACAAAACCAGTCGCAGTTGCCAACTGCCGCAGCTGAGCCCGTCACCACTTTATCGTATCGGGCGCGGCACGAGCCACGTATCGATAAAGTGCATGACGTCAGCAGGTTGCTTTCAGCGCAAGGGAAGCACGCCCTCTCCCAGTTGCGGTATATAAGTAACCGATGAATAAACCTTCTCGTTGTTGTTCCTTTTGCTCTCGGCCTGCGATGTCCGGTCTGCGTTCAACAACGATACGTGGCGTCCGAAGTGGCGTTGCCGTCGACGATGCCCCTGCCTTGGCAAACCGAAGACTTCCATCGCAATGGACTTCCTGAAGCCACCAGGTCAGCTAACAACTGCTGGCGAAATTTCTAAGAACTCGCAGAGATTCAAGCAAAGGTTTGAATTTTTTCTGGGCACCATCAAAAAGTACCGCCAAGCCGAGCACGTAATCGGCGAAGATAGCGATGAAGCTGTGTGTGGCGGGCGATGAAGCCATCGAGACGTTCAAGAAATTCAGCTTCGGCGAGGATGAAAGCAAGAGTGACTACGCAAGCGTCGTGCAGAAGTTTGACGCATACTGTTCAGCGTAGCTGAAGTAAATACACAGAACGCTACATCTTCCGCACGAGATTCCAAGCCCCTGGTGAGCCCTTCGAACCAATCCTTCGAGACCTGAAGAAGCAGGGAGTGTATACAATTCCGGTTCCAAAAGGGATTCAATGATTAGGGACCAGGTTGTCTGTGGAATCTTCTGACGTTAAAGAAGGCTGAGCATGTGGCTAAGTCAGCGGCAGTGGCCGTGACCTAACGGAAGATATGGGCACGCCAGGAAAGCCAGATTGATGTGGCGCGGTAAGAAGATGTAAGCCGTCAAAGCAAGGCACCACCCAGCCTTTACAAATGTATCGGATGTGGACGCAACCATGCGCCAAGGAGCTGTCCTGCATATGAGAAAAATTAGCTGTGGCTTAGCTCTGGTTAAGCCTGAGTGAATGCGAAAAGAATAGGTCCCTGGCTGCGCTTGGTCTGGTGGCTTTACCGCGACTGGACAGTACGAACCCAAATCTTCAACATGGCCCTTGAATTCAAAGTCGATACGGGGGCGCAAACAAACCTGCTGCCCTTCGGATGTTCTCAGAAAATTCACCCGAAGCCGCTCCTGAACCCAAATAGTGCGGTGCAGAGTGCCTATGGCGGGAGCGTGATCAAGCATGCTGGTATCGTTCGCACAGAGGTAGCACTTGAAGACCGTCGCCTGGTCCTCGTTTTTTTTTTTTCGTAGCAGGCGAGGGCCATCAAGCCATCCTGGCTGTCATGGTCCAAACATATAGATTTCATAACCTCAAAGGCACTTAAAAAGTTAGGATACCTCCGTCGCACAATAAAAGCTGCTCCTAGAGATAAGAAACTACTGATGTTTAAATCGCTAATCCGTCCACTACTTGAATACGCCTCCCCTGTATGGAACCCGCACAAACAACGCGAAATTAACCAAATCGAGGCAGTGCAGAAGAAAGCCGTTCGCTTCATATGTCACAGGTTTGGTAGATATTTTTCGCCTTCCACAGCACTTTCATCACTGGGCCTGCAACCACTCTCATCTCGACGAAGGACTGAGTCTTTAAAATTTTTGTATTGCATTATTAACTCTTTCTGCCGGACCTCTGCAAATGATTACCTAACCCCTGCTATACCATCTAAAACTAGAAGTCACCACAGCCTAAACATCACGCCTTATTTTGCCCGCACGGACACTTTTAAATACAGTTTTTTTCCGCGTGCAATCGAATATTGGAATTGTTTACCCGGTTCTACTCGCTCTCTTCCTTTAGAGCTGTTTTTAGCGGCTATTGAATAGTTTTTTCGTTTTTCTTGTTTTCACTCGTACTGTTTCGGATGTTTGCCATTGTTGTGCTCCATGTTTTCCTAAACTGTTGTTCACACCCACCCCTGCAATAGCCCAATAGGGCTGCAGTATGTATAAATAAATAAATAAATAAATCCTTGGCCTACAAGTCAGCGAAAGTTTCGTACTTCTGCCACGCGTACACACAGTATCTCGAAACAGTTCAGAAGGAATTGCCAAACAGTTTCACCATCTGTTCACAGGAACCGGCTACGTTCAAAGGATCTACAAAATGGTTCTGCGTGACGTCTTTTCAAAAGTGCGTGATGTCAACAAGATACTTTCAGCGCAAGGGAAGCACGCCATCTCCCAGTTGTGGTATATAAGCTACCGATGAATAAACCTTCTCGTTGTTGTTCCCCTTGCTCACGGTCTGCGGTATCCTATCCGCATTCAACAACGATAAAACTACGTTTGACAAAGTCACTTGACCGGCGCACCTGATAGCTTCCAGAGCACCTCGAAACTCCGCCACGTCACGTGGTCTTATGAGGCCACACACCCCATACAAACAATAAGCACACGGCTATGTAACCTACCACCTGCCATCGCGCCTGCCAACTAGGCCTTGTCATGCGGATGCATGACGTAGCACACCCTATATACCGATCAGCGATCGGACATGTCACATGTCGATGTGACATCATCACTGTCGCGGTTAGTCAGCGAATTGTATGATAAGCCAGTGTTTATTTTTGTTGTTCTAACTCACCCTGACATATATTTTTCGTGATGAGGTGTCTATTGGTGTCGCATTAGAAGATGCGCAGGTTAATCAGGCCTGCTTATACCCGTTGGCTACCCATTAGTGTGCAGAGGGGGTTAGACGTCAAGGAAATAAAAAAACTAAAACAAGAGCACATACTAAGCGCATACACATCAGTGCACGTATCCTCCAGATGCTTCCTGGGGCGTGTAACAGCTTGTAATTAATTAGGCAGCCAAGTAAAATTAACTCTACGCATATTTAAGCTCTCCTGTTGATGAATGAAAAACAAGACTCTCATTACTTCATGGAAATTCTAGGAAACTTCTCTACTAAATTTCGTTCTACTCAAAAGCGGGAATCACTGGTTAGTAGCGCCCTGAGAGCGAAAGAAAGAGAAAAAACAAATTCCCAGAATTGCTGTGATTCGAAGTGGAACGACTAGCTATCTTGAATGTGTTCAAAACCCTGTGACAGCTGGTTAGCACTCTGCGCATCTATCTTCTTCGCTCTAGAATGTCAAGCCGCAGTCATGCGGCTTTTACCCGTCACCCCCTTTTCTCCTTGAGAGAGAAATAAAGACGATTTGATTTGATTTGATTTGATTTGAACAAGCTAAGCTTCCTGAAGTTGGCAGGCTGATAAAAGCGCCGATTTCGGTCGGTTAGAAACTTCCAGTCATCTCTACTTTCATCATTTGTTTCTTTTGTGCTTCAATTTGGCGAACCCTGTTCGATGAGCGGGCCAATCACCAGCTGGAACTGCAAAAAAAAAAAAATAAAACGAGAAGTATAAAGACATACCCGACCTATCCAGCCGATTCTGATTAAAGGTGTGGCGGATGTCGCTGTAGGCTTACGGCTAAAGTACAGTGTATGGCAGTCATATGTTGCTTTCTTATAAAAAAAAATGTGCATAGGTTTGAATGGGTCAGCAAGTAGGATTTTGACACATTTGGCCTGGTTTTAAAGGATTAATGTGTCAAAGAGAGGCAGGCTATCAGGAAAGCAACTCCGTAGTGGAGGGTTTCGAATAATTTCCACCACCTGAGATTATCAATGTGGACTGACATCGCACTGTACATGGCCCTCTGTAACTTACCTTCATGGAAATGTGATCCCCAAGGGATGGATCGACACCACGACTGTTCTGTACTGTGCAATGTCAGTGCGCGTTAAACAACCCAGGCGGTCGAAATTATACGGAGCTGCCAGCTGCGGCACCACTGGTAGCCTGCGTCGCTTTGGGACGCTAAGCCTAAACCTAAACCATAATGTACTATAATCCTGTTGTCTGTCTCATTCAAACATACTTATTTCAATAGGGTTGCTACATACACGCTCTTCACCTTAAAGAGTACTCAAGTTACTCATTTCTTTCACGACTTTCGAGGGGCTGCAAAAAGTTTGCCCTTCTTACATATCCGCGCTCCCCCAAATCAAGCAGATCGGTGTCTTCATACCCGGCGGCGCGTTAAACATTGCTTTCTCAGGGACCAGGTTGCATACAAGCTACGGAAGCTGGGGACGCGCCGAATGCTAACAGAGATTCGCATTCGACTCCTCCACTTCGCAATTTGTAAGCAGTCTCGTAGTCAGTCACCTCGATCTTGATCTGCTCGTAATTTAAAAAAGCTATCATTAGCATTTCCGCCGTCTACGATTGTGCAATGCCGTACTCAGAAGAACGCGCATTCTTCATCGTGCACAACACCCCTTCGCAATACGTGGTAATCCCTAAAGAATGCTAAGCTAGCTTTTATTTACCGCATACAGAGCAGAGAAGATGTTCGCCAATGAAATTTTCAGATACCAGATAATAACCACGGAAAAAGGCATGTCGAATCATTTTGACGCCTACCGCCAAAAAGCTTCTATGACCAGGCCGGCGAGCCTGCGCAGCGACGCTGCAATGCAAGATGGAGTAAGTGAAAAAAAGCCAAAGCGTGATTAATCCGTTTGTGGGCGAGCAGGGACTTGTATAGCGGAGACTAGGCAAGCGCCCAGCCCGCTGTGTTGTCGCTTCGCGAAAGTTCGCGTACGTGCTGTTGTCTTATCGCCAGTGCGCATGCGTGGCTTGCCCATAAAAGCAGTGCGTTCCGATGAATAAAGCAGTTCATCATTCCGAGCACTTGGCGCGCGTATCGTTCCACATCAGATGCAATTTTTGAACCTCGGCGGATTCGGTGTTAACCTACGCAGAAGTGCTACCACTCCCGCTGAGCTCGTTAATTAGACGTTAATAACGCACAACACACGGACGTCTTTTCAGCTTCGCCTCCATAGAAACACGGCTGCCGGTTGCTCAGCGTTGGTCAAATTTTTTCCCCCTCATGGCATGGTTGAGGTATCCACCGGCAAAGAGAACAAGCGGGACGCTCGTCTACTCTGAGATGTAAGTGCACGTTAAAAAACCCCAGAGGGTTGAAATTCACTACGGCGTCCCCCATAGCCTGAGCCGCTTTGGGACGTTAAACCCCCATAAACCATAAACCTTTTACACAAAATCAACACACGGTCTACACTAGGAGCAAGAATAGATTGGTATCTATACTTTCCAATAACTACATGCAACCGGCGGCTGGTCAGGGACCCTTTAAACACAAAGGTAACATTCGATGCCACCACTGCCCGACCACTTTTCTGACAGCCTGCTTAGTTTTATAAGTGTAGGAGCGAAGCTCGGGACTGCGCTTCTATGGAGCCACTCGAGGGGGAGCGTCTTGCTTTGGGCGCTGAAGGTGTAGGTGGTAAGAGTCCACAAAAGCACAGCGGGTGCAGCAGAGGACAAATGGATTCCGAACGCTGCCCGCAAACATGCCACGTGAGATATTCCGATTCCCCGAAAATCCGTATGTACGCGTAGCAGCTGGATGTTCTCCTGCAAAGCGTGCTTTTCTGCTAGTGAATCGCTGGTGTGGCAAAGCCGCACAACAAGTGGAGGCCGATGTTCTCGAAAATCATGTGATTTCCTCCAGCTAGTGGGGCGTTAAAAGCGGTCACCAAGGCGAATCTTTGAGAAAGGAAAGCCTGCTACTAAACCCACATTGGCTTCTTAATTGTGTCAAGTGGTTATAAAAATGCTGACGGAATTTTTGTTGATAGCCTAGGGTAGTAACTTGCACAGAATACAAATCCTTCCATAGCTTATCGACTTTATGAGCCTCCCTTTCTTAAAAACACGAAATGACACTACTGAATGATACTGGCTTTAACCAGTTTCCATGAACTTCACTAGTTTCCAGAAACGCTTCACGGATATAAACAAAAACATTCTGAAGACATTCTGTATGCTTTTGAAGAAAAACGTGTGGAATTTTATCAGTATTTGAGAGATTTCTGCCTTTCTTCTATTTACTTGAGTCCATGGTAGAGACAGGCTGATAAAATAATTCTTGATAATCACAAAGTGAACAAGAGATGGGAAAACCTTAGGTTGCTTGCCGGAGGTTTCCCCTCATTGTCTACCTCCATTTAGTTATGTTTAGTTTAGTGATTCCTTCCAATTAGTTACTTCAAATACCATTTCTAATTTTCTGCGACCCGTTGAAATTACAGTAAAACCTATAACTCGGTTTGCAACAATTCATTTACCACGACGGCATTTAGAGTGACGGATGCGCTTTGAGACAGTACGTATGTTTGTCGGAAGCGAATAAGCCTGAGAGAGTGCCATCTTTATTCGAAACGCATTGGGTGGCTTTCATGTCCTTCGAGGTACGGCCAAAAAACTTCCACCCCGGCGAGTTTACTGAAAAAAAAATTCAAAATGAAACCACATTGTATGGGTCATACGACTGAGCGTTACCGAGTTATTTTCATGCAGACGCTACTACGTTCTGGCGATTTGCTGAGGAGTGTCCGAATGGCAGGATCGTTAATCATATGCATGCACGTGCTCATTCGCGAAGAACATAGCGTGCCGCTCGTCTTTGGAACACAGGATGCGGCTGCTGCGTAATTATGACTTGGAGCGAACCTCGCCAAACGATGAGGTTTGAGGCCTTAACTAATGCTGTTCTTGTGGACTCACTAAACAAAGTTTTTTGTATTTCTAAAAACACACATATTTGCGCTTAGACAAGCATGGTTCCGAAGTCAGTTCTTATATGGACACTGGGACAGGTAGCACGTGCACGTAGAAATCAAAAGGTGCTAATAGTCGTACGTTCCTGGCAACGGACTCTACATCTAAGAGTAGTGGTGCGTTTACCTGCGATTCCTCCGACCAGTGAAATTTATTCGTGATGACATGAATAAGAGAAATCAAATTAATCACATCCGGTCTCCAGATCTGTGCGCCTGCCAGGTGCGAATGTAAGGGCGCTGAGCTACGATGCATGTTTCCTTCCAGAGATGGAACTAACTAGGT